>NC_050099.1:23752547-24055577 GCF_902167145.1 Zea mays | reverse complement strand
ACAGACTATTTGAATAGGTTTGAACTCTGCGCAGACTAGTCCGGTTTCTGCGATCTCACCGTCGTGAGACTCGAATGTCGAATCTCTTTCTTTCCTCGCACGTCCTAACCTTAACGGTTATGCCGGAAGGAGTCAGGCCACCGCCATGTCCAAACCAGACAAAACATTCCCCCTCCTTATCCTCCCGGTGCTCCCCAGCCTTCATAACCCTGGGGTTGGACCGTACGAGTTCGAATTGAGTGACTGCCCACACAGTCTCGAGTGGTTGTACTATTTATGAGTACAGGTAGTGAAATATGACCAACCGGTCCTTATATGAGGGGACAATCCTTCTGCTCATGCCTAAACCAGCTGAGCCATCACCTTAGGCCCTCCTCTAAACCAGGGAGTCCCTGATCATCCCACTCACAAGGTGATGAGGGTGAATACCCTTCATCGCACATTTTTTTAAAACCTCGTTTGAAGAAACACACTGCCCTTTTTCCCACCCCACATTTTGTATCCAAAAGATGTATGTTAATGCGGGCTATCTCTCTGCTCACAATGCAAATATTCCACCCTGTAATCCCAGCCTAGGTAGTGGTAGAAAGAATAGGTAAATTATGCTTCAAGGGAAGGATGGACTTGCCTTCGTCGAAGCTTTCCTGGCACAAAAGATTTATCTCCGGGAGGTCGGGCTCCTGCCCTTCTTCCGGGTCTACGGGTTCCGGATCGACGGTCCCCTCTTCTTCTAGTAAAACATGCAATAAACAATACATCAATAGTGGTTTTCTGAGTGGAGTGTGTCAATTTCTAATATTATCATTTTATGTGACTTAGAAAGTGTTTTGATAAATTTTGGTACATAAAATATTAAGATATAAATAACTAGAGGAGAAAAAGGGTGGAAAAGAAAAAAGAGAAAGGTTTTTGGCTCTGGTGGGCCGGGGGGGCGAAATCCGGCCCAGCCGGGCGCGAGCACGCCGGCCCACAGCGCGAAACGGCGTGGGCGCGCGAGAGACAACACCGTTTCCACAGGGCCCACGCGTCAGGGAGAGCGGGAGGGGGAGACGGTGCCAGCGGCTGACGGGGTGGGGCGAACCGGCCGACCACGGGGAAAAACCCAGCCACCGATGGGCTCGATGGCGATTCACCACCGGCGACCCGGTTCTTGGGCATCGGGCAGGCGCCCTAGCATGAGGAGGGGCTGGCGAGCTTAGGGGTGGGTCCAATTTTGCCAGAGAAGGCTGGGAGGGGGCTGACCGCGGGGAAGTGGTGGAGCTCCGCGGCGGGAGTCGTCGCCGGTGAGGTTCGTGCGGGGATCGGGGGCAGAGGAGTGGTGTTCCAAGCTCGCTGTGGTGTGGCGAAACTGATGAGCCTAGCTATTTGCTCGCTGAACAACCAGAGAGGGGGGAGAGATGGGGAGGGGCTTACCGGAGTGGAGGAGGACGGCGGAGCTAGCGCGATTGAGCTCGAGCGAGGGGGAGATGAGTGGCTGAGGCCGGTGCGGGGCAAGGAGGTGCTCGGGGCGACCCTTTTATAGGCGCCCGAGGGGAGGGGAGCGGCAGAGCTAGGTGGACGCCGGTGAGGAGTTAATGTCGCACAGCGGCGGCGACGAGACTGCACGACGGGGCGGTGCCGTGCAAGGACACGACCACAGCGGCGAGGAGAGGCGGTGCCAAACTTCCCTGTGCGGCGAGGGGATGGGGCGAGGGAGAGGACGGTGGTCGGAGGTGACCGCGGCAAAGCCGTACGCGGCGAGGGGATGGGGTGGCTGATTGGCGGGGTCAGCCTGTCAGCGGTGCGCGGGCGCGAGCGAGGGCGAGGGGGTGGTGACTGACGAGTGAGGATGGCTTGTCAGCGGGAGTGGTCGCGTGCGCGGAGTGGGCCGGAGGTGGGCCGAGAGGGGGGAAAGTCGCGAGCGCGAAGGGGGGAGTGGGTGCGGGTGTGGGCTGGGAATCGGCCCAGCCAGGGGGAGGGAAAGGTTTCTCCTTTTTTTATTTTCCAATTTCTATTTCTATTTTTATATCCTTTTCTTTTGAACAATTAATTAACTAGATAATCTTAGGTGCTAAAAATAAAATCTAAGTGAGGTGTTTCTAATCAAACAAAGTGTATGCATATGATGAGAAGACCTAGGGGAGATTAGGGAGAGATAAAAAGGGGGGTTGGATTAGGGTTCCAAACCTCGTGTTGAAAATCTGGGATGTTACACCATCAGATCCAGATGAAAGAGTCTGACCAGCTCGTGACTACTTTCATCACCCTGCAGGGCATGTACTGCTACACGACTATGCTCTTCGGGTTGCGCAACGCAAGGGGCACGTATCAACGTTGCATGAACCATGTGTTCAGCAACCACATAGGCTCAACGGTTGAGGCCTATGTTGATGATATAGCAGTCAAAACCAGAAAGGCTAACTACCTCATCACCGACCTGGAGACCGCCTTCACTTGCCTCTGAGCTAGGAGTGTCAGACTCAACCCCGAGTAGTGTGTCTTTTGGGTCCCCTGAGGCATGCTCTTGGGGTTCATAGTCTCAGAACAAGGGATTAAGGCCAATTTGGAGGTCTTGGCGATCACAAGCATGGGGCCCATAAAAGATGTCAAGGGAGTTTAGTGGGTCATGGGATGCCTTGCAGCCCTGAGCCGCTTCATCTCTCGCCTCAATGAGAAGGGTCTGCCGTCTGCCCCTGTATCATCTCTTGAGAAAGACCGAACGCTTCACTTGGATGCCCGAAGCTGAAGAAGCCCTTGAGAACCTCAAGAAGCTCCTCTCTAATGTGTCCGTCCTAGTACCTCTCGTTGAAGGGGAGCCTCTCTTACTCTATGTAGCTACGACCACCCAGGTGGTCAGCGCCGTGATCGTAGTTGAGAGAAAAGAGGAAGGACATGCCTTGCAGGTTCAAAGGCATGTGTACTTCATGAGCGAGGTACTGTTTGAAACAAAAATACGCTACCTACAAGTCCAGAAGCTATTGTACGCAGTGGTCCTGGCTTGGCGGAAGTTACGTCACTACTTCGAGTCTCATCCCGTGATGGTGGTATCATCTTTCCCTCTGGAGGAAATCGTCTAGAGCAGGGAAGCCTCGGGCAGGGTAGCTAAGTGGTCAGTCGAGCTCATGGGAGAAACTCTCTCGTTCGCCCCCAAAAAGGCCACCAAGTCCCAGGCCATGGCTAACTTTCTAACCGAATGGACCGATACCCAGTTACCGGTGACTCTGATCCAAGCCTGGCTCTGGACTATGTACTTCGGCAGGTCATTGATGAAAACTGGGGCAGGCGTAGGACTACTCTTCATCTCGTCCCTCGACATACATCTACGATACGTCATACGGCTCCATTTCGCCACGTCCAACAACGTGGTCGAATATGAAGCCCTCGTCAACGGTATGCGCACCGCCATCGAACTAGGAGTCAGGTGTCTCAACGTCTAAGGAGACTCCCAGCTCGTCATTGACCAGGTCATGAAAAATTCAAGCTGCCGCGACATAAGAATGGAAGCCTACTGCGAAAAAGTTCAGCGCCTCGAAGACAGATTCTTCGACCTAGAGCTCAACCACGTTGCACGACTGTACAACAAGGTAGCAGACGAACTAGCAAAGATCGCCTCAGGACGGACCATGGTCCCCCCGAACGTCTTTGCCAGGGACATCTACAAACCCTCAGTGATACCCAGGGAAGCACCCAAACTTGCCCCCCACGACGAAACACCCCCAACTGACGGGCCCGAGACCATGCAAATCGACAACGACATCGATAGGGCCGCCCCTGCCACAGACTGGAGGACGCCTTACCTAGAGTACCTCCTCCGAGCAGTAGCCCCTCCCTTGCCTGCGCTCTGTAGCGCTTTTCCAGTGCATCACGGGCCAACATCTTTTTGTGGGCCCGCTTCTTCTCCTCGTACTTCTTCTCCTGAGCCGCCAGCCGACGCACCTCCCTAGCAGTTGCGTCTTCTGAAACCAGGGGTCAGGCGGTTCGAAAGCCTTGTAACCCCTGCAGAGGGACAAGAAGGGTATGGCGAGAATAGAAAAATCAAGAACATAGGTAAAAACAGAGGACTCACCAGGGACACGTAGCCCTGCTCGGCGCACATCAGCACCACGGTGGAGCAATCCGCCTTCCCCACCGTTCCCTTCACCCGCCGGAGGAGTTCGTCAGTAGGGAAGGCGATCGAAGCCATCCGGGAGCTTTCCACGGAGGCTTCGGGTGTCATCTCATCCAGGCGGAGCCGACGGTCGGTCAGCGATAGAACCCGCCGCTGGTGGAAAGCAGCAACAACTCCAGCCGCGGTGAGACCATGGTCCCAGAGCCTCCGCAAGGCATCCAACAGCGGCTTCAGGTGGGTCTGGAGCTCCCGAGGCAGGCCCCACCTCCATCGCTCCTCCGCTTCGAGGACGACGTGGTGTGTGAACACCGATAACCGTTCGTCGTCGTTACGGAGGCAGAACCACTGGCTCTGCCACCCCTTGTTCGACGAGGTGAAGGTGGTAGGAATGTACAATCGTGCCTAGTCCGAGCGCAGCTGGAGCGTGCAGCCACCGGCCCGAACGACATGGCACACCCTCTTCACCTTGCTGGGGAGGGAGAAGGCCTCTGCCTGGAAGAGGTGGAGCCACAAGTCCCAATGGGGCTCAATCCCCAGATACCCCTCGCAGACGGCGGTGAAGATGGCCGCCTGAGCGATGGAGTTTAGGTTGAAGTTGTGCAGCTCCACCCCATAGTAGTGCGGCAGAGCCCGCATGAAGCGGCTCGCCGGAACTCCAAACCCTCGCTCATGGAACGAGGTGAAGCTCACCACATAGCCCACGGGTGGATCCGGCATTTGCTCATCGCCTGGCGCGTACCACTCGGGCTGCAGGCCGTGGGAGCGGGGGCGAAGCAGACCGACGTCGACCAACACCTCCGAATCCTCGTCGGTGACAAAGGAGATGGGACATGGGTCGTGAGGGGGAAGGATGCTGATCTTCTCATCCACCGGGTCGGAGGAAGAAGACGGGGAGAAGACGAAGAGCTCTTTTCTGCAAAGGATAGGATGGCGTGTAAAGCAGGAAGGCTGAAAAGGTAAGATAACGATCTGAAGCGTCCGTCTCAGGCGAATTTATAGGGACGGACGAAGTCACCAACGTGCGAATCGTAATGACCGAACGACGGTCATTTCGAATCCCACACGCACACATACCGCAAATAGTTTGCTGACCAGACAGGACGTCTCGTCGCATTAAATGATCGTGCCCTCTCCAAGAAAAAATGCACCAAGCGTCGTTCCGCATTCCACCTCAAAAGGTACGCTCTCTTCCCTCTGCCTCTCTTCCCTTTATCCCCTCGACAGTTAACCGGAAGAAGGCGTCTTCTACCTCGGGCAACTCACCTCGGGAAGGAAAAAGGCAAGGCGAAATATTGTTTAGAGGTACGAAGGTTAGACCCTCGGTAGGGTTTTAGCAAACCGCCTCAGGGCGCCAGGGCTCTGAGCCCGTTGCTGATCAGGGGTTCGAAGGTTGGCCCCTCGGAAGGGCTCCATAATCACCCTAGAGCACAAAGTCAGGGATGACTATAGGTACACCCATGCATGGCCCTAGCTCGGATTGCGACCCGAGGTACCCTAAGACATATCCGAGGCCCCCGGGAGCGATTCGTGACAGTGTCCCATCGTAGGGAGGCATCGAGCCCTCGAACCCCACCAAACGGGTTTGGGACCAGGTGAATCACCCGTGGGTATCTTTTGGGGTGTGCCTCCGAACCACTAGTCGACTCTTATCGAAAGGAGCTCGTACCCTCGCTCGGATTACCTGATAACAACTCAATAGAAACGTTATGCTCGTCGCCCATTGAGGGTAGCATGACGCGTTCCCCCCTCCTCCTCGGGGAGAGGCGACGAAGGGGCGTACGAACCAAAAGTCGAGACACCCCTCACCGACCTTTTGCCCCGCGTGAAGGCTTGGGGGCTGCCCTCGCAAACCACGTTGAAGGTTCCAACAGATCGGCCGAAGATCAAATTGAACCTATCAAGAATAAAAGCCCCTGAAGGAGTCAACTATTCCTTCGGGGCCTACACCCGACGGTGCGCTCGCGCGCACCCATCGGAAACCAAACGTCCTACTCCTTAGAAAAATACGGCACACCCCCCGAGCAAGCGGCAGAGCCTCCAAACAAGTACAAAAGTACTTCCTTAGAAGGCTCGGGGGCTACTGTTGAGGGTGATAATTAGGGGTACCTGGATTATCCCCCTGAAAGACGCACTCAGGAGAAGTTAAGACATAAACCCCGAAGGGAAGCAGCCGAGACACCTCCTAACCCGAGGCATCTCCCCGAGGGTCTCCCATCTTAGGCAAATCTCTTCCTCGCCCGAAGTCACCACGACTCTGTCCGTCTCGCCTGAGCCGATCCCACGCAGATAAGACAAAGGCGCCTGAAGTCTGGCGGGGAACACTCGCATTTAATGCGCACACCTACCCCACACAGCGGCACAGGAGCACAAATAATAAGACAACAGTCATGTCCAAGCGCAACAACATGATTATGCTCCTGCCACTGTACACGCACGCCGCCTGCCATCCCCCGATGGGACATCTAGTACGACAGGAGAAGCGGACCGGGCCTCGGGCACAAATTTCCGGCTCGCCCGACGTTATGGCTCATCCTCAGCCACAAATCTCCGCCTCGCCCGACGACGGGCTCGTCCTCGGGCGCAATCTCCATCTCGCCTGATGCCGAGTTCGACCTCAGGTAATATCTCCGCCTCGCCTTAGCTCGGCCTCGGCTTCCTGCTCCATCGCGAATCCTGAGGGCGACCACTCTGCCGACTGTGGCACACATCAGGTTAGCTCAACCATCGCCTCAGGAAGACTTCCGCCTCAGCAAGACTCTGATCTCGATGAACACAACAAGGAATCATGACATCACCCAGTATAGGGACGCTGACACACCCGTAAGTAGGCTTTTGCCCATACCATAACGCTGTTACAACAACTATGGTATGGGCGGCCCCTCCCCCAGGGGTCGGGCATACGGCCAACCCCTCAGCCCCGGCCTCGGCTCTCAGCAGGAAATCAGCGGGCACAAGTCAACAATGCAATGCATCGTCATATCAGTCACAGGACGCCAAGACATCTCCCCTTGGAATACGATGACCCTAGGCTTCACAACATACATCTACTACATGTATAAATAGGACAGTGTAGTTCTTCCAAGTGGCAGGCAAACACTCAATAGTTTCCCATTAAGTCTTTCGACATTTGCACTTGCCTCAATCAATTCCAGGGACTTGGGGACTTCCTCTCTCCCGCTGTGCTTGTAATCCCTACTGCAGGCACTCAAGTACGATTAATATAAGCCTCGTTCCCCTCTGTTGGAAGTAGGGCTTTGCATTGCCCAAACCAGGATAAACTGCTTGTGTCAACTCTCACACCATCTAGACTCTGGGCACGCGAGATTATTTACTAGTTGGTTAGGACCCTTAGTCCGAACACCGACAAGGAGGAACCCGGGGCCTTCTATGGGGAAACCTTAGGACTTCACAGTTCACAACTCATCTCACCCCGATATTGGCACTCGCCTCAATCATACTCAGAGACTTGAGACTCACTCCCTCTCTCGATTCGCTAGTATCCCTTACTACGAGCACTTAGGTGCAAGATAATACAAGCCTCCCTCCCCGCTGGAAGTAGGGTCTTCTCTTGCCTGAACCAGGATAAATCTTGTGTCTTCTTGCATAACCCATCCGGTATAGGGCACACAACACAAATTTACTAGTTGATTAGGACCCCATAATTTTCAATTCGACATCAATGTTTATAGACCAAAATTTAAAATAAGAAATGAGATTGAGCAAGGCGCTCGAGATAGCATAACACATGCAGACGTCTAAGGGCATGTTCAGAACAACTTTTTTCGAAGAGTTTTTTTAGAATATGGATTTCTGGACAATCTAGTTGTCACGAAAATCTAGATAGCGTGATTTTACGTTTTTCGAAGAGTTTTTTTAGAATCTAAATTTCTGGATAATCTAGTTGTCACGAGAATCTGGATCTTACGGATTTTGCGTGCGGAGGATGATGAAGTTTGCATGATTTAGAGGTATGAAGCGATGAAATACTTTCATCACGACGACTCGATGGATTTTATATTCACCGTTGATTTAAGTGATTTCTACATAAACGATTCTAACATAAGTGGACTAAAGGAAGCGAAATATTTATAGTGTGTTTGGTTTAAGGAATCACTTTATCCAAATTGAGGTGATGTATCATAGGTTCATTTCTTAAATTTGATGAGATGACTACATTCCTTATATTGATAGTAACTAACTATGAATAATGAGCTAGTGATTGATCAACTCATTCTATTCCATAAACCAAACAAAAATAGTGAGGAGTAAGAAGACGATGCACTAGCTTGTTCTCAAACAAACACCCCGTTGGCTACTAAAAACCGATTCTGACTGATCCGGCAGAAGCTGAACCTAAGACAAGTCCGTTTGTGTTGCGTGGCGTGATTCGTGTGAAACACCTTCGAGTCTTCGATCTTCTTGGGCGCCGCCAACGCGCCGGCGCCCTCCGCCCCTGCGCCTCAGCCTGGTACCGTGCCTGTGCCGTTCTGGTCCTCCGCCCTCCGCATCTGCCTGGTACCGTGCTAGTGCCGCCTTCGCATCCGTCCTCCGCCTGGGTCTCCGCCCTCCGCGGCTCCGCCTTGCGACTTTACCCTGCACGGCCCGCCGCCGGCCGGTCGCCCGTCCGGAGCCACTGACCCGAGTTTCCGTCCAGCACTCCAGCGACCAGCGCCTGTTCGTCCAGAGTACCAACAGATCTCGTCAAGAGGTACGTACATATACTACATTGAGAAGTAAACGCCTATAGAAGCGACGGGATGAGGGGAATGCAGAAGAGCTTCCAGAAACTGAATCAGTTCTAGTGTTACCTGGTACTTGGGTATGGGGCCAGGGACCTCACGGGTATTTGGTACCCGACCGGGTATGGGGATGAGAGGATTTTTTGTTAACCAAAGTCGGGTTCGGGTATGAGGATAGGGACGGGTTTATGTTCATAAGGATTGATTGCAGTATCTATCTAGGCAGTTTGGTCGGGCGAGCCAGGCCAGTGGCAGCCTAGATACCTAAATTTTGGTTGCTTCTCCAGAGTTTGGCCCGAGGACTTTTCTTGCATATCCATAGACAAGCTCAGCTTCATACACAGTGAACCAAACAAGAGAAAAAGCAAGAAGAGCCTGGCTGCGTCCATACGGTCTACAACCAAATACATCGTCGCTCATAAAGCCTAGTTGTCCTATATGCGGGCAACCAATCACGTCCAAGGTGATCAGATATTTGTATCCATTTACTACTCTAATAGAAAACGCAAGTGCAATGAAAATGGCACTAAGCCATGGACCATTAAATTCAATTTTCGTGTTTTACAAGCAATATGATCATTCGAGCTAATATTGTTTGCTAGTATAAGAAATACTTGAATCGATATAAAGTAAATCTGAACTTAGACAACATGAATATCGGCACGATAAACACATAAAATAAGATAACACAAGATATGCAATAAGTCAAAAATCCATGATATAATAAGCCCGAACAAAATATGCACAAAGGAACATGAATTAAAACAAGATTGTGTACACTCAATTTCAAAAAAAAAAGTGCATAGCCATACCCAAGCCTATCACAACACTCCTTCTTTAACAGGGCTTCAGCTACAATGTTGAGACAACATAGGCGGAGTTAATCTGTCGTATGAACCTTCTTTTGAAAACTTTAAGCTGCCTAATCAGTTAGAATTGCCATGAAATGGATCAAATGAATCTGAGGTGTCAACCTTTTCTTGAAAATCAGTTAGGAGAGCAGGGCAATCCTAACTGTTTTCTTAGATAGGAGTAATCTGATGTATGAACTTTTATTTAAGAAGAAGATCTTCTCACGCAAGTTGAGAAAGCCTCCGAACCCCTGCCCCACCCATACATAGTGGCATTGTAGCCCATGTGAGAAACAACCGCGACCGGGCCTTAGACCTGTGCTTTGGCGTGAGACAAACGAGGGGATTTTTTAGGGCCCGTTTGGCAAAGCTCCAACTCCTGCTTCTTTAGCTCCAGATCCTGATCCTCGTGAGGAGCTGATCCTCCTGATTCTCCTAGAGAATCAGAATCATTTTTAAAACCGTTTGGCAAGTAAACTGATTCTTGTCTGCTGAGAGTTGGTGGTCTGTGGCGATTGTCTGTTTTACCCTTTGCAGTTCAACTTTGTTACAAACCAATAAGTAGGATGCATATACAAAAAAAATTATGAAACAATAACATATAAAATATTTCCATCATAGTAGTACATAAAATGGTCTCAAATGTTTAATCCATAAATTGGCTCGTTATGTTTTTGTCCAATGGCAATTGCGGGTAATTTCGATCAAACTTTAAGGGAAGGTTCATATTTGGTTGGTTGAGGAGCTGTTTTAAGGGAGGGTGGAGCAGGTTTTTTTAGATCTCACCTTTCTTCACAAAAACGACTCCCAATCTTTTGGCTCCACACGAGAATCAGTTTAAAAAAAATACCCGTTTGGCACGGCTCCTCCAGATCCTCGCTTAGAATCAGGAGCTAGAGCTGTGCCAAACGGGCCCTTAAATACAACCTAAAATTCACTCCCACGGGGAGTCGAACCCAGGACCGAGGAGTGCTACTCAGACCACCTAACCAACTCGGCTAGAGGCCCTTTCGTTATGAACTTTTATTTGAAAAAAAGCTGTCTAATAAGTTCATTTGTTTTTAATGAAGTAAAGAACAGAAGCCAGAGGCATTGGACAGAATTACCTCATAAATCATGTGTCACGGGATCCATCTAGCACTAGTAGCAACATTGTCCACAGCCATGGCTATCACATGTCCCTACAGGCTGCTAGCCCTCTTGCCCCTTGCACAATGTGCCTTGTCGCAATCGTGGTCCATTGTGTGATCTTCCATCGGTGTATATACTCTATTTCACAGACGTAGGCCACAACACAAACAAACCATGAATCTTGGCGAGGAGGCTGTAAAGGCATGGGAGGAAGCAGAGTTCGATGGCCTGGAGTCCTGGACAATCTTATGGTCCATCAGCGCAAGTGCAAATCCCTACTGCCGTCTTGTCATGATCCTTCTTGGGCCGAAATTTTCGTGGATGCTGGGAGGAGCCCTGTGGATGAGGTGTAGCAGGACTGAGGAGGGATGGACAGCTTCGCGGTGGGCAATGGGAATGTGGAGACATGATGTTGTGCTGGCACTTGGGATGAGAGGGGCAGATGGCAGGAGGGGGCACACTGAACTCCGCTGTCACAGTCGATTCTGGGATCATGAGTTGAGGAAGCTATGGGAGTCAGGGAAAGAAAGAGGAAAGGAAAAACATTGAAACAATCTAGCTGCAATATCTGGGACATTATGTGGAAGTGCAGAGAGGCCATGTGCATGCAGATGTGTGAAAACAATAGGGGGAGATGGGGCAAGGCAGAAGAAATTTGTGGGACGGAGGAATAACACTGTTTTTTCTTTTGAACTAGGAGACATAGGACAGAAAAGATTATCCATGGGTACCAGGGATGCTTTTGTATTTTGTGTACATAAAATGAACTTTCACCTCAGTGTTAATCATGCTAAAAGTGGAAAGATACTTGCGATTGTATTTAAGATTTGATGTCGAATTTGTGATTTTGTTCTATGACGCCATTGATTTGAATATACTAATGGTCTCTACTGCAAGTCTGCAACTCATCAAATTGGAGTCTATGCTTACAGTTATCTTCCTTAGTGGTACTGATTGCTTTCATATTATACTCATTTGTTTTTTTCTCTCTAAAATGGTTATGTCATGTCACTATGAATCTATGATACCATGTTTCTATCCACCTTTTTTGTTACCTTCTTTTTGTAGGACCTGGTAATTCACATTTCCATGTATATTAGACGATCATTAAGGGGCTGTTTGGTTCCATGGGACTAAACATTAGTCTATTTTAGTCTCTAAATTACTAAATATGAAGACTAAAAGGGAATAAATCAGATTTCTTCCCCTCTTTAGTCCTATTTTTAGTAATTTAAGGACTAAAAAAGAGGGACTAAAGTTTAGTCTCATGTAACCAAATATGCCCTTAACTGTATCTATTTGGATTGTAGTGATCAAGGTTTATAACTCACAAGTCACAGAGAGGTTCGGCATCAGTAAATGCTATTGTTATTATTATTATTCAAATGATGCAATTGCTCTCCTGGTTATTTCTGAATAGGTCTGAAGGATGAGGAAAGGACTGCATCCTCAGATGCAATGGATTTCATATGTGACGCAGAGTGGTAGGCTGATCAATATCATGATGACCAAGGTGAATCATACTGGCAAAGTGTACCACATGAGGGCCAAGCGGCAAATGGCTCAAAGCCTCGGCCAGATTGCGAAGTTCAAACGTCGATATGAGCAGGAAGCAGAGAAAAGCAAAGACAAGTAGGATGGTGTTGGGAAGGAGGTGTAGCCTCTGTGGTCTTAGTCAGTTCTGTTGACTGCGAAGTTTTCAGCTAAGGATCTTCGATTGAATGATTTTATTTTAGATCACATCATCTTTTGCTCCACTTCATAATTGTGTTGTACCCCATCTTGAGCAAACACTTTGGCACTTGTTGCACCTTAAAGCCCCAAGAAGATAGTCTATGGATCGCCTTTGCTCTGACGTTCGAGTTTTATGGTTTATATTTCTCCATGTTATTATGTTTGATGATATTGTTTTACCTGGTCTTTGACGACACCAATAGTACTTGTTGTCTCGAGTTGTTGTGAATGACCGCAGCACTATTCAGCTGGCACCTTTGACGGTCAAGTTCATTCCTTATCATACATTTTCTGTTGCAGACATATTTGGCGGGCGTGGCCTTGACACTAAGCTGTAACAATGTATCAATCTGTATATTAGATTAGATGTTGTGATGTGCTGCTGTTGACATTTATATGTTCTTTTGAATGCGCATTGGTACTTTTCAATTGCTCGGTATATTTGATAATAAAAAAACCATAATGATTTTTCGTTTTTTCATATTTTTTTAGAATAAGACTTGTGGTCAAAGTTAGTATTGAAAAAGTCAAACGAATTATAAATTAGAACGAAAGAGTATCAAACAAAATCCAAATTTAGTGGAGTTAAAAGAATTACTCAATATGTCACTCGTTAAAGAGAAAAAAATGTTATGTACTTTCCTTCACGTCTTCTTCGTCCTTGTCTACTCCTCATCACGACTATCCTCGTGTTTGCTACGCTCGGCGAGCCACCCCTAGCCACCACACACATGACCATCCCCACCTGCACCATGGTCGTCGCGCCTACACCTGAATGTCGTGGCCATGGAGCCCATGCTTGGTCGTGGAGGGGTCGCATGCCCATGCCTAGTTACTGTGGACATCATGTCCACCGCCGTGTGCTGCATGGTTCCCACATGAACCGATGAAGGATAAATCATTTTACTGTTTTATGTATTTTGCCTCCTAGGGCGGCTCCAGCATGTTTCCTATGGTCCAACCATACCTTCTATCTCATTTTCTTTTCAAACTCTACTATATAAATAATGCACTCTATATTATAAAACAGTATTTTGCACGACCATATATATGGTCTGCTGGAGACGGTCTAAGAAGTAGGATATATGCATAAGTAAGATAGAGATGAAGGTAGAACTGTACCAAACACTTCGATAATTTTAGATCCAATTATATAGCTGCTCTATGGTGAATTTATGGAGTCTCCTACAAGTATTTCAAACTTATATACATACTTTTAGGGGAGGTCACTATAAGTTGGTATCTTTAAGACTAACATCCTTTTTAAGCTTATCATATATGTAGTAGTCTGGTTATAAAGAAAATCAAGTCCATGGTGATAAGTATAATGCTTTAGTTTTAAATAGTAATCATATAAATTTGTATCAAGTCCAACTGGATTTATACATGTGGTATTCTAAGACCGATGTAATTATGTTGACTTTCAATTGGTATATTATGACATGCTTTTTCTATGCATTACATATATTAAATTTCTTTTGTGTATTATTTTGTTGGTTATGCATGAAAGTCGCCTAGAGGGGGGTGAATAGGCGTAATCTGAAATTTACAACTTTAAACACACTACAAGTCGGGGTTAGCGTTAGAACTAAAATCAAGTCCGGGAGAGAGGGGAAAACAAATCAAATAGAAGTCAAGTGAATGAACACGGTGATTTGTTTTACCGAGGTTCGGTTCCAAAGAACCTAGTCCCCGTTGAGGAGGTCACAAAGACCGGGTCTATTCCAACCCTTTCCCTCTCAAACGGTCACTTAGACCGAGTGAGTATTCTTCCTTAATCTCATGGGTCAGTAAGACCCTGCAAGGACCACCACACTTGGTGTCTATTGCCTCGCTTACAAAGCACTTGAGAATAAGAATGGGAAAAGAAGAAAGGCAATCCAAGAAGCAAGATCTCAAAAGAACACGAAATCACTCTTTCACAAGTCACTAAGTATTTGAGGTGAATTTGGGACTTGGAGAGACTTTGATCTTTTGAATTGTGTCTAGGAGTGAATGTTAGAGCTCTTGTATTGAATGTGATGTTCAGAAATCTTGGATGCTTGGAGTTGTGGTGGTTGGGGGTATTTATAGCCCTCAACCACCAAAGTAGCCGTTGGGGAGGCTGCTGGCGATGGGCGCACCGGATAGTCCGGTGCGCCACTGGACAAGCACTGTAGGCTGTCCGATGCGCCGCCACGTCACCCAACTGTTAGGGTCTGGAGCCCGGTCGACCGTTGGGGGCTTTGTCCTCTTGCGGCACCGGACAGTCCGGTGCCCCTTTGACTTGCTGCTCTGACTTCTGCGCGGTACTGTATTGCACTGTTCATCCATCAGAGTCGACCCTTGCGCGCTGGATAGTCGTTGCCCGCTGGCACACCGGACAGTCCGGTGGCACACCGGACAGTCCGGTGAATTATAGCAGAGCGCGCCCCGCGTTTTCCCGAGAGTGGCTGCTTCGGATTTGTACGAACATGGTGCATCGGACAGTCCGGTGCGCCAGACCATAGCACACTCAAGTTCCTTTTGCTCCTTTTGAATTGTGTCCCTAACTTGAATATTTATTGGTTTGTGTTGAACCACATTCAACCACCAAAATTAATTGTAGGAAAAGGTTAACCCTATTTCCCTTTCAATGCATACAATTTGTCATATAACATATGTATGCGTACACTTAGGGGAGCATGGTTTATATAACATCAGAGTCGAGTCTTATGATCAATTCCATGCCATATTGTGTTATTAATATCTCCATTTTCGGTGTTTGATTCCAAAGCGGAAGGATTTGAAGGACAAAGCAAACCTAACCATAACAAATATCAAAACCATAATTTCAATTTTTTGTATTTTGTGGGAGTCATGTTTAGTAAAAAGGGAAGATTACAAAAAAATAGAGGAGAACATTGTTGGAACCTGCTCTCCAGGGCAAGTTGATCCAATGGGAAAGTAGAAAGAGTGTTTGCAAAGCTTAACCCGGAATGCCAAAACCTTCGTTAATCTCTCTGTGCCTGGGCATAGTACGGGGGTATTTATAGGTACTCGAGGGGCTGCCTGTCCCTGTCAAAGACATTTAGACCCTCGAGTACCTGGTTTATCCCTAGAATATTCCCACAAGTGGAGGTTACAGACAGTCATTACGATAAACTTTATTACAGACACGGACCTTATCACACCTGTCCACGCGGGACCCATCTCTATGGGCCGAATCGCACATGGGCCTCCCCTGGTGGTGAGGGAGCGGGAGGTCCGTAGACTTCGGCAGGGCCTTCGTCTTGTCTCGTGTGAGCGAAGGGGGTCTAACAGGCCTCCGTCAGATTGGCGCCCTCGGCCTGTTCTTGCAGGTTCTGTGGATTCAGCCTTCGTCTGCACAAGGCGAGGACGAAGTCGTAGAGCGAAGGGTGGCGTGTTCGCCTTTGCCCCAACATTTGCCCTTCGAGGGACTAGTTCGACTAAGTCAGCTGGTGCCGAACACCACCGTAAGATGGTGAAGACGCTGCCTCGCTCGAAGTGGTCCCGCGGGGGTTTTCGAAATATGACCATTGATGGACGTGTTACTGTTGGACTGCATGTTTCCAGAGGCGTCGCGTTGCACCTATAAAAAGCCGACCGCGACCGAGCCAGTTTTCGGCTTGCATTTGCGAGTAGAAACCCTTGAGTGATTTGGCGGTGATGGAGTTGCAGCCTGGCCATACCGTGGAGTTTGGTACTTCGAGGATTTCCTCGGTCCGCGTGCTGGAGATGCAGCGGCTTGGTTACTTTGGTGATGGTGTCGGGCGGACACCGGGTGCAGAGGAGGTCCCCGAGCCTAAAGGCGAGTTAGTGGTTTTTGAGGCTTTTTTTGTCGCCGGTCTTCGCCTCCCGACACATCGATTCGTGGCGGAGGTGTTGCGAAGGTTCGAAGTGCAGGTCCACCAGTTGACGCCTAACGCCGTGGTTGCGCTGGTGAAGTATGTCTGGGCAGTTACTTCCTATGGCGGGCAGCCGTCTCTGGAGGTCTTCGCCAAAAATTATTGCCTGCATTGGCAGAAAAGGAAAATAGGAAATAAGATAGCACAATTTGGATCATGCACCTTCACGCCGAGGACTGGGAAGACTTCGACTGAAGTCATGGAGATAGTCCCTTGTTCTAGGAACAAATGGGGCAACTGGTGGGATTTTTTGTTCTATGTGGCTCCTGGTGACATCGAAGACCTGCCCAGCCTCCCTCCGGCCATTCTGTGCTCACACTGCTATGTGGCGTTTCCTCGATTCGTGGTGGCGGAGGAAGACGAGGACGAAGGGGTCCTTCGATATGCTGCCCGCATGAGTAGCAAGCGCGATTTGGTTGAGGAATTTATCGCCTATGGGGTGTGGCCCTTGGCGCACGGCTGGGTATTGGGTGAAGTGTGCCCCCGTCGGATGCCAACCCTGGGCGACCAGTTGGTGCAAAGTCCTGCCCGTGTGGTGGATTTACGCGGTCGCAACCCGACCACGTTTGTGCGTGAAGTGGAGGCTGAGGCCACGAAGATTGTAGGAAAGTATGTGCCGAAGACGGAGACTCTGAGGTGTTGGGATATTCGTGGTTCAAATGTTAGGTTGAACTGCGTTTTTGAGTTGAACCGTCTGACGTATGCCGGCTACCGGGGAGACAACGACGTCGATGCTGCTGTCCGCCGGGGGAAAAAGGTGATGACAACGATCGACGAGGGCCCTTCACGGGGAACAGCGCCGAGCGTGGCCGCTAAGAAGAGGAAATTAGGTACAACAGCTGTTGGGGGCCTTCGGCTTCCGAAGGTCCTCAAAAACATGATTTAACAATGTTTCTGGAGTAAAGTACATTAACAGGTATCTTCGGACTCGGATCAGAGCCACAGTATGAAGAAGCACAAAGAACACGAAGGTTGGCGCAGAGTCGAAGCTGTGTGTAGAAGAGCTTCGGGATAACGGCGGAAAAGGAAACCGACTTAAAGATGAAAAACCAGATTAGACCTCGAAGAATTATCATAGAGTTATTGATAAATGTAAAGGGCATTAATGTAATTTTGCATGGGCTGCGACCCGTGCCTATAAATAGGTGAACAGTATCCCCGTACTGTTCACGCTGACTTGGCATTCACTTTTGCGCCACACTTGTACTTTCTCTCCTTCAAGCTGAAGGTACATTTGTAATTTATCTTTGTCTACATAAATAATATAAATAGAAGTATATTAATAATAATGTTTACAGAAATCATATTACCTTCTGTATTTTGTTTGAATATTCTTCATTCTTTACTATAATTATGAAGGTACGTCTTTCATGACCTTCGTCCTAAATCCATTATATCCGAAGGGAAATAATGACTAAGAGGACGAAGGGCTTTTGATATTTAACATTTTATGTTGCCTTGTTCTTGATTCATAGCATTTGAGAACAAGTCTCCAACATTGGCGCCCACCTCCGGTGAACTCACTTCCATTTTCTGAGTCTTGAACACTTTCGGCAAGCATCACCTTCGTCATGCCGCCGAAAAAAGCTTCAGTGACAGGGGCTGGTACTTTACAGCCACTGGATCCCAATCAGGACGTCCTTTCTCTTAGAGAGGCCCGGAGCCAGAAGAGGAAAGCTGTTAGTCCAACACCTCCGGAGGATGACTTGGATCAAGAAATCCAAAATCTGGAGATCCTTCAACAACAGGTGCAGCGCAAGGAGAAGATGGCTCGTCTAGCCGATCTTCAGAGACAGATAGACGAAGCTTCTTAAGAGGTTCGCCATCTTGTTCAAGATGATCAGAGCCGAAGGCCTCCACGCAGAGAGCTCCATCAGGAAGGCTTCCACAATGAGGATGATTGGTATGAAGATTTCCATCATGGAAACTTTGCTTTCGATGATGCTTCTCCCCTCTCAACAGAATTGCAGGCTACACCATGGCCCCAGTCTTACAAGCCACCCCAGTTACCCATGTATGACGGTCATACAGACCCGAAGCAATTCTTGATGAGCTACGAGGCAACCATATCTTCGTATGGTGGCAATACTGCAGTCATGGCAAAATCCTTTGTCATGGCCGTCAAGAGTGTTGCTCAGACCTGGTACTCCTCCCTTCAGCCAGGGACAATCACTTCTTGGCAGAAGTTGAAGGATATGCTGATAACTAGCTTCCAAGGGTTTCAGACGAAGCCAGTCACTGCTCAAGCTTTATTTCAGTGTACCCAGGACCACGAAGAATACCTCTAGGCGTACGTCTGAAGGTTTCTGCGTCTGAGGGCACAAGCGCCAACAGTGCCCAATGAAATTGTCATTGAGGCCATGATTAAAGGGCTTCGGCCGGGACCTTCAGCGCAGTACTTTGCCAGGAAGCCACCACAAACATTGGAGAAACTGCTCCAGAAGATGGATGAATACATTCGAGCTGATAATGACTTCCGCCAAAGAAGGGAGGAAGCATTCAGGTTCTCTAAAATGACCAGGGGCTTCGGAGGAAGATTTCACCCGAGGCACGTTAGGTCAATTCATAACTCTGCTCAAACTGATGATCGAGGGAGTCAGCAGCAAAGGCTACAATACTCTTCACAAGCTTCGGGCCAGCAGCAAAGTTCTTTTCGGTCGCCAGCGCCAAGGGGCAGAGGCGCCAGGGGCTTCGGGGGAAGGTTTGGAGACCAGCCAAGAAAAATTTATTGCCTATTCTGTGGTGAAGACAAGGGCCATACCACCAGGATGTGCCATGTTACCATCCAGAAACAGAAGGAGATAGCAGAAGCAGCAGCGCAACAAAGTCAGCCAAAGCAGGTCATGCACACTGCTTCGTATCACTCGCCTTATATTCCAGAATACGTAGGCAACCACTCTGCAGCTTCTGTTGCTTCGGTGAGCCAACCCCAAGCATCTTGGCAGCAGCCTCCACCGCCACCACCGATCCAGCGAGGGCAGCAGCCAGAAGGGAGTCAGCACAGTCATCTTCAGCGGGATTTCAGAGAGGAGTCTGAAGCACGCACAGTCAACAACACTGTGCCAGAGTCGAAGCACATTTATTGACAAATATCCTACCTCAACAGCAGTTCTTTCGCATTTTTTACATACAGTATTACCTTTTTGTTAATAAGGAACAATTATAAAGAATTTAAATGTCTTTTATTGAATTTCAAATTCCTTGTAATACTTTCGTCTTTTACCATAATAGAAATATGTTTTTTCCATAGGCTTGAGTTGCCAAAGCATATGAATTTATGCTGATTTGAAGGACCTTTCTATTACCAAAAATTTGATCTAACGGACACAGTACAAATTGTTCGATACAGTAAAAGTCGTTCCTAAGAGAGCGCAGTGTAAGTTTTCTAAACCTACAGCGAAAAATAAACGCTGATTCCGCTGAAAGTAAAAGGCGAAGAAGCTCCTAAGGGAGGCTTACAGCGAAAAATAAACGCTGATTCCGCTGAAAGTAAAAGGCGAAGAAGCTCCTAAGGGAGGCTTACAGCAAAAAATAAACGCTGATTCCGCTGAAAGTAAAAGGCGAAGAAGCTCCTAAGGGAGGCTTACAGCGAAAAGTCAGCGCTGATATAAAAAGTGTGTGTGCTTTATTACAGGGATATGTATCTGCGGCACAAATATCATCTTGCATAACATAACATCATCACATCATTTTTGCATAACATAAGCATCATACAGCATAGTGCATCTGGAACAAGAAAGGGATACAGTGTTGATCTTCGAAGCATATTTTGGAAAAGAGAAAATCGTGCTAAGGCACAAGACGAATCGAGACGAAGAGTAGCCTCATTGGAGAGGCAACACAAAACTTTTTTATAGCTTCGGAGATTATTTCACGAAGTTTGGATGTTCTTCATCAGAGAAGCAAACAAATCCTTGTGATATAGAAAAGATTTTCTTCACGAAGCATGAAAAGAAGGGAAAGTGTTTTTTCGCCGAAGGCTCAAAAAATGGTACGTATGCAAAGTTTCATGCATCGTAAAGAATTAAACTATAAATAAATTATATATTACATTTAAAGTTACAATATATTACACATTTTATGTTTCAAATGTTTCTACAATAGCATTCAAACCTCTTTAAGCACTATCTCTGCAGCTTCATTCAATAGTTGGTTGACAACCTTGTCCATAATGGCTTCGGCCATTTTTCTAATTTCGTCGTCCCCCTTCGGGTGGGGGCCCGGAGATGCCTCAGCAGGTTCTGAGGGAAGAAAAGATATGGCTATATTACTATTACAAACCGCGAACAGAGTCTGGAATTAAAAATTACAGCATGATAAAAACCACTAATTAATACCTATTTGCCCTTCGGGCTCTGTACTTTTCTCGGCAGCTTCCACTACTTTTCTAGCATCGTGGATGCCTTTTTCACTCCTTTGAATAATTTCTTGCGCCAATTCTCGGCCGCCGTTATCCCAGATATCGGTGAAGAATTTCCCACCGACCATGCTTGCTTCGGGTGAGGGGTCTTTAATGTCTTCAGAGGACAAGGTAGCTTCGGACTGCGCTAAGGATTTTACATGCTCGCAGCCTTTCCTCTCCAAAACAGCAGCAATCCCCCTAGCACCCGAAAAAGCGCAGATGTCACCACGGCTATTCAAGATTTCCTCGAAGGCCTCTGCTTCGTGACTGATCCATTCCATTGGACCTTCAGGATTGCCTCTTGAAAAATTCTCTTCACTAGAGAATGCGCCAACACTGGCGAAGCTAGATTTTATCTTTTTGACGCACTCTATGGATTTAACATAGCATTTCCTCTAGGATGCACGAAGCTCTTTAACACTTATCTCTAAATGATTGGCCAATTGATCACTAAGCTCTCGTTTTGTTTCTTCAAGTATACGCTCTTCTTTAGCTCTAGCTAGCTGTTTCTGAAGATCTTTAATTTCACGTCTTTGGGCTTCGGCCTGGGCCTTTGAGGCAGCTTCGTCCTTTTTTACCTTGTCCACCAATGTAAGCAGAATTTTATCCTTTTCCAGAGCTTCATTTCTCAGTTTAATAACTTCTGATCGTAGGTTGTTGAATGCAATTTCATAGCTCTCGTCTTCGGCATTCTTTTGTGCTCTCAATGCGTTGCTTAGAATTAAACCCTATATGTAAAAAAAAGGTTGGTATAAGAATAAAAGAATGAGTTACGAATTATAAAATTTGTAAACATCCAATTCCCATACCTTCAGGCTATTGTACGCAAGACTATCCGCAAGATCCTCCTTCGTCATAGCACATAATCCAGCTTCGAGCTTCGGAAACCCCATACTTCTAGACATCTCCCGACAGACGGATAATTCTTTATTGTCTGGGAGGCAGTATAGGAAATCTTCTTCGTTCGTCCCATTGAACACTAGTGCCCCCTTCGGATATTTCAATTCTTTGGCATAGTGATTAGCTTCAAAATTTTCTTCTTCCGATAACTTTTTCCCCGAAGCATGACGCACGATATAATCGTATAATTTGGAAGATGCTTCGGGGACAGCAGTATCAATTTCTTCGACCAAAGTAGGCTCTGACATTTTTATTTCTTTAGTTGCCCTTGCAATTTTTGCTTCTTCTGCTTCCAAAGGTATTACCTTGGTTGGTTCTGAAGGCCCGGTTTCAACTTCAGTCTGTTGCTTCGGAGCCTTAGCAACAGATACTTCAGCAAGCGCCTCAGAAGTTTCAGCAGTCTTCTTTGGAGTTGTGCTTGGAAGTTTAATTGTTTCCAAAACATCTAACACATTAACCATTCTTTTTCTTTTTGGGGTCACTGTTGGCCCCTTTTTAATTTTTGCTGCTTCAATTTCTTCTGAAGGACTTAAAATTTCTGATATTTTCGCTCCCTCAGTTGATGCTTTTGCTTCTTCCATCTTTTCTGTCGATGGCGCTTCGGCCAACTCTTTGGTTTCTGGTAACAGAGTCTTTGGTTCCTCCAATTCTTTTGTTGTTGGCACTTCGGCCAGCTCTTTGGCTCCTGGCAGCGGAGTTGATTCCTTAGCTTCGGGGGCCGAAGACGTTTCACTGCCGAATTCAGGCACTGTGGCTAGTTCAATGTAACGTGGCCGGTGTGTGAGAACTTTCACCCTTTTTCTCTTCGGCGCTGGCTCGCTAGGAGCAGCTGAAGCAGTTTCTTTCGCAGAAGCCGTACCTTTCCTTTTCTGCCCCCGCACTGGATAATGGTAGTCGGGGTACACGAACCCAATTGCATCAAAAACTCGGTTCAGTCTTTTCTTTCTTCGGCCTTCGAACACAGCTGACAATGCAGTATCTTCGGCCTTCGAATATACCCTAAGCAATTCATCACTTACAGTCTCAATACTTTTTAACCAATCATCATCTGGTTCAACAAACTTGTCTCCATACTTGAATGTATACTTCAGCCTGACTAGCCCACCTTCGTCAGTTTCTTTAACAGTTTCTTTCGGCATTTCCCAATTATCTGCAAGAGGCCATACTCTGAAGGCAATGTGTTCTTGTATTAAATCCCTTGTCCCAATAAAAGAGCAGACTACGCCGAAGGCCCGTTGGCATTCTTCGGCTGCTTCATCCATTTCTACCTTCGGTTTCCGGAGTCTGAAGCGCTGCCAGATGGGGCACATGATGACATCCTTAATATCCTCTCGAACCTTCAAATCATTTTTACATAGAACCATTCTTTCATCCATTCTCCGGGCCATCTCTTACGAAAGGTGGGCACGGGACAGCTTGATCCAGAGCGAGCGCCGAAGCTGTAGCAACCAAAGTTGTTATGATATTGCTCTTTACCCCAGGGCTTCGTTTCGTATAACAATTCATGAATATTGCAAAAACTTTTCGCACTTGGCTCTAGGCCCTGACTCTTCACAGCCCAGACGAAGATTCCCATTCTTATTATTGCTTCAGGGGTAAGTTGATGAAGGTAAACCTGATATATTTTCAGAACTTCCACCACAAATCTGCTTATAGGGAATCGTAGCCCAGCTTTTAAAAAGCTTCGGAAGATAACGACCTCATCATCTCCGGGAGTCGGCACAGTTTTTTCTCCGACATCTGCTCTCACAATAGACATATCTCGAAAATATCTCCCCCTCATGTTTTCAAGGTGACTTTGCCCAATAGTTGATTTTCCGAAGACTGAATGGCTTGGTCGCCATGGCCGATCTTCGGAATCTTCACCTTCACTATCTGCGTCATAACTGTCACTATCACCAGTATCTTCAGATAAACCTTCTAAAATCTCCCTTGTAATCTTCTCCGTATTCGTCTTTGCTATTGACTCAAGAAAACCCAGATGCATCTCCTCAGAAAGGCTCAGCTTCATTTCGGCAGCAACCTTCTTCTCCTCAGACATCTCTTCGGAATTCTTGCCTCTCGTTTCCGAAGCTTAAAACTAAGGAGAAAACCAAATATTTGTGGGCAGAAAGCTATTTGAGCAGGCAAAACAGATGGCAGGAGAGCGTGCCAAATAAATTGTGGCGAGCCCCTATTTATAAACCCATTATGTCAGAGACTGGAGGGTCCCATTTGCCAATGACTGTTGCTATTCTAGCAAAAGGAAGGTGTTTTTTCGGACCTTCGGCTCATAGCCTTCGTCCATTTCGCAATCTAAATTTATCATTCTAACAAATTAATATTGCGAGGGGCTACTGTTGGGGGCCTTCGGCTTCCGAAGGTCCTCAAAAACATGATTTAACAATGTTTCTGGAGTAAAGTACATTAACAGGTATCTTCGGACTCGGATTAGAGCCACAGTATGAAGAAGCACAAAGAACACGAAGGTTGGCGCAGAGCCGAAGCTGTGTGTAGAAGAGCTTCGGGATAACGGCGGAAAAGGAAACCGACTTAAAGATGAAAAACCAGATTAGACCTCGAAGAATTATCATAGAGTTATTGATAAATGTAAAGGGCATTAATGTAATTTTGCATGGGCTGCGACCCGTGCCTATAAATAGGTGAACAGTATCCCCGTACTGTTCACGCTGACTTGGCATTCACTTTTGCGCCACACTTGTACTTTCTCTCCTTCAAGCCGAAGGTACATTTGTAATTTATCTTTGTCTACATAAATAATATAAATAGAAGTATATTAATAATAATGTTTACAGAAATCATATTACCTTCTGTATTTTGTTTGAATATTCTTCATTCTTTACTATAATTATGAAGGTACGTCTTTCATGACCTTCGTCCTAAATCCATTATATCCGAAGGGAAATAATGACTAAGAGGACGAAGGGCTTTTGATATTTAACATTTTATGTTGCCTTGTTCTTGATTCATAGCATTTGAGAACAAGTCTCCAACAACAGCTGAGGGGTTGAGGGCTTCCGATTGTTTTGTTGTGGATTTGTTGGAGACCTACGCGGTTCCCGGGGAGACGATGTCTTCGCCCGAGCTCCAGGAATCTTCCACGTGAATGCTGAAGGTTACCGGGGGTCGCTGGCCTAGGAATGTTCCGATTCCCCGGGCGACCGGCGAGGACATGTTTACATCTCGATTAGCTCGTGAGATGAAAATTTCCCCTTACAGACGGAATGTTGGTGTTGTTGTATCGGCAGTGATGGAGAAGGATCGTCAAGACACGCCACGGAAACGCCGGGCATTCGCCAGGGTTGGGGACCCGAGGCGCGAAGTCAAAACGGCGCGGGCGAGCGCGAAGCCTACCGCCCCCGGCACCAGCATGCATCCGCCTGGCGCGCCCGGCGCCAGCATGCCACTGCCTGCCGCGCCCACACATGAGCGAAGGCCTCCCTCACCACCGCGTGCTGCTGAGGCGGCGGTGGGTGGCGCCGAAGTCTCCATGGATATTTCCGTGGATGACTACCTTGTGGGCGGGGTCGCGATGTTTGACGCCCACACGGGGCAGGGTCCTGCTGGTGAGTTTTTTTTTGCGCAAAGACTGGGTTTCTGATGTGACCATGATGTAGGAGCGGAGTTCGGGCAACTGGCTGTTGTCCCGGCGCCGGTGGTGGCTGGCCCGGTGGACGTGGCAACCGTGGTGAAGGGGTCCTCGCAGGACCCATGGTCCAGGTTCTGCGCCATCGGCGAAATTGCCTGGGCCACCGCCGCGAAGGACGTGGCTGCCTCAGTTGCGCATCAGCTGAGACACATGAGTAATCAGTGCTTCTGGAGTTCGTTTTGCTTCCATGGCTCCAAATTTGACAATCTTTTGTGCCAGGGAGCCGCCTTCGCCGAGCACATTGCGTCGGGGGCGTTGACCTCAGAGTTTTCTGCCGAAAGGCGGCGACTCGAGGGGAGGATTGAGCGCCTCTGAACGCAGCATACGGAGGCTGTGCGAGACAAGTCGGCGGCGGAAAACAAGAGCCGCAATCTGCTGGAGAAGTTGTCGGCGGTGGAGGCTGAGAAAGAGGACTTCGACCGCCGGCTTGCAGTGGAAAAGGAAGACACGAAAAAAGCCCGCGCGGAGGCCCAGGCTGCCCGTGCTGAGGCCAGCCTTGTCCTCAAGCGCACCACTGACGCGAAGTCGGGGCAGAGGAGTCTGCGCGGCTATGTGGACAAAGCGGAAGCCTCCACCCGCACTGGGGTCGACCGAGCACACGCGTTGCTCGTGGACGCGTATCGGCAACTTGGTGCGCGTAGAGCCCCCTTCGACACATCCGGCGAAGAGGTGGGCCTCCGCTTCCTCGGGTGGCTACAGGAGGAGCTGGAGTTGCTCCTGTCCATCGTGACGTGTCTCATGTCCTTTGTCTCGCTCATTACCTGCGAGGGGGCTGCGAATGCTTTGTCCCATGAGGGATGCAGGCATTTCGAAGTCTTTGACCTGGCAAACGAGGACTTCGACCGTGGAATATTCCAGGTCGAAGACAAGGTGTTAAAGCGGTCCGCTGGGGCGCTTTATGACAGGATGTGGGGCCCTCACGACCGCGATACTGTCCGAGAGAGGTCCAGGTGTGTGACGTTTTTTCTTATTTTTTTGCTATTTATGTAGATGATGAACAATGAAGAAGTCGACGATTTCGGAGGCCTAGAAAGCTCGGTGACCCGTGCAGAAGATGCGAGGACGGGGGTTGAAGAGCAACTGATGCCTCAAGCCAGCCCTGGTGGAGACCCTGCAGTGGCAGCTGCGTTGACTGGCGAATACACTGCAGCGTCGGCTGCTCCTTCGCAGGTGGCGGGGTCGTGTTAGGGGCGTTGGGTTTTAGGGCTTTATTTTTGTGATACTAAAAGTTGGTTGTTGTGCAGGTTCCGACGTCCGGACCTGCACAAGCAACCCCTACTAATGATATTAATTTTGTGGCAGCTGCGAATGCAGTGCCTGTTAGTGGAAATTTGTTTGGTTCTGAAACTGAGTCTTGGTCATCAAACGGGGGTGAGTTTGGGAGCCCGTTTTCGTGGACCGAGGAGTCTTCGGATGAAGATTTAGATTATTTTGCTGCGTTGGATGTGGCCGCGGCGGAGTCCTTGCCACAGTCTAAAGTGCGCGAAGTGTCTGCTCCCCCGGCTAGGGTGATGACTGAAGAGCACCACCGGTGAAAGGTGGTGTCGAAGCACAATGTTGGCGAGATGTCGTGAAGTGGGAGGCGTCGACGGATGGGGATGGAACGATCCTGTCTTCGGCTAGATCGAGGTGGCCAATGAGATTTGTTGTCCTCAACGTCCAGGACGTGTATTGGGGAGGGGGTTCTGCGGAATCTTTTTGAGGGCGAGGAGTTGAAGATGATGTTGTTCAATTTTCGTGAGGCAGGCCTTATTCTGAAGGCTGAGCCAAAGTAGCATGTTTGCTGCCCTCGCTCTCGTGTTGCAGTAGTGAGTGAAAATGCTGCCCTCTCCCGACTCGCAATAGAGAGGGAGGGAAACAAGATGCCATTTGTATTATGTGCAATGTGGCCGGCGGCCCTTCGCTGTGTGTATATAAACTATGATGACATTGCTTGTTGTGAAATGGGATGGGGACCTTGCTTTCCACGGCGATGTTGGACGATTATGACGCGTACCTGGTTGCGTCCTTAGGTGGTTTTTGTTCGACCGTGTCAGATAGCAGAGACTTCGCACCTTTAAGGTGATCGTAATAGACTTTGCGCCATTAGGGTGATGTCACACATTTATGCATGTTCGGCTGCACCCTTAGGCAACTTTTGCTCGGATGTCTTATAGTGAAGACTTCGTATCGCGCACTTGTTGTGCATATCCAGCTGCACCTTTAGGCGGCTTTTCCTCGGATTTGTCTTATAGTAAAGACTTCGTATCACACACTTGTTGTGCATATCCGGCTGCACCCTTAGGCGGCTTTTGCTCGGATTTGTCTTATAGTAAAGACTTTGTATCATGCACTTGTTGTGCATATCCGGCTGCACCCTTAGGTGACTTTTGCTCGGATTCGTCTTATAGTGAAGACTTCGTGTCGCGCACTTGTTGTGCATATCCGGCTGCACCCTTAGGCGACTTTTGCTCGGATTTGTCGCACGCGAGGGTAGTCTAGGCTACCTCTTGCGGTGACTATTTATACGTCGAATGTCGAAGACAGTCGATGCGGTCTTTTTCGACACTTATGATAATGATGCTTGCTGGAGTTTTTTGCGGGAGCTTTTCGGTGGTATATTACATGGCGCCGCCTCGTTAAAAACCTCACCCCGCGGGAAGAAAAGAGTGTGGGCCTGAATGACATTGTTTGAAGAATTACAAAGGCGCTTGGGCCTTGGATCTTAAATGAATTTTTTTGGAGATTGTCGATGTTCCATGAGTGTTCTAAGTCTTCACCGGATGACGTTGCTAGCCTGTAAGCGCTTGGGGATGCCTTTGTCTTGACTATGTATGACCCTTCCCACTTCGACTCTAGCTTGCCCCGGGACTCTGTCCTGGTGGTCATCACAAGTACTAGGTCCCCTTCGTTGAATTCTCTTGGGATGACAGTGTTGTCATGCCATGCTTTGGTCTAGACCTGATACTTGTTGAGGGCCTGCAGGGCGAGGACGCGGTCTCCGTCGATGAGATCTTTGGAGGTCGGTTCGTCGACGCCGGGGACGATTGATTTGTTTGTTCGGGGGACCCATGCTTTAACTCTTGCGGTGTCATTGCTTCGGATCCATACATCAGGCGGAAGGGTGTGAACCCGGTTGCCCGGCACTCTGTCGTATTCATCGCCCATATGACTTCGGGTAATTGGTCTGCCCATTTGCCCTTTTTGTCGTCAAGGAGCCTTTTCTTAATGGCGCTAAAAATCTTGGCATTGGCGCTGTAAGGAAAATGGACCCCAGGCCATTTGGCTTAATAGGTTTTGGTGTTTGATGATTAACACAACCTGTGAACTAATGTATTTTCCAAGTGTTTGTGTGTTGTAGTTCACAGGATGTGAAGTGGATTGGACTGAGGCTCTGAGGATGCAACACCTCAAAGAAGACATTATAATACCCATATAAGACATTACAAAGTCATATTGAAGACACTTTATACATGCTAAGAGTCCAACACATCAAGAAGTAGAAGTGAGATACAAAGATGCAAAACAAAAGTGAACTTGACAAAGTTGAGAGGAAGGGCTGACTAAATTGGAAGTGTTTCACAAACTCAATCTACTCAAACTGACATGGCTTCAACTCTGAGATGTAGATAATTTTATAAGCTTTCCAAAAAGTCCAAAATCATCAAAATCGGAGCTCAGAGCTAAAATTTATGCCCATAATACGAAGTCAGAATTGCTGAAAAAACAAGAGCAGCATATGGGATGTCCGGTGCACACCGGACTGTCCGGTGTGCTAAATTTGCTCAAACTGGTATGGCTTCAACTCTGGGATGTAGAGAATTTCATAAGCTTTCCAAAAAGTACAAGATCATCGAAATCGGAGTTCGGAGCTAAAAGTTATGGCCAAAATACGACAAGCGAGCACGGGCTGTCCGGTGCACACGGGACCGTCCGGTGCGCCATCTTCGGAAGCTCCAACGGCTACTTTTAACGGCTAGTACACGTAGCATGTCCGGTGCACCACTGGACAGTCCGGTGCACCTGTCTGGTGTGCCGCAGAAAGCTGCAGAACTGCTTTCCAACGGCTATATTTGAGTTGGGGCATATATATACTTCACCCAACCGGCCATTTGGAGGTGTGGGAGCCCAAGCAACATGCCAAGGCATATTGTAGACATTTCCAAGTTCTCAAACACCCAAATGCTTAATAGAATCACTCGGTGATTAGCGTAGGTGCTTTGCGAAGTGCTTAGGTTAGTTTGACCACATTAGCGCTTGCTCTAGGTGAATCCTAGTTAGTTGAGTGAGTTTAGACAAACCATACAACCCCTCGGCTTTTGCGTGGGCTATTATAATTGTACCGAGTGGGGCGAGAGTCTTGCGAGACCGTGACAACTGTGTTTGTGTCACGACCGCCACCGTGTACCGGAGGGAACGAGGCCCGCGGCGTTTCAGCCGAAAGCTCGATAGTGGAGACGGCGGGGAGCGTTCGAGAGGAGCAGGAAGCGGAGCACCACTTGCGCATGGAGAAGGCTCGCGGCTCTCTACGGAGTTACTCGACCGAGGTGCTTGGCCCTCGCGTGGGCTTCCCTTTGCATAGGGGCACCAACGAGGATTAGTCGGGACCTTGCGCGGTTCTGGATACCTCGGTAAAAATACCGGCTTCATCCACGAGAGTTTGCTTCTCTACTTTGCTCTTTAAGTTTCCGCATTTATATTAAGCATTTAAGTTTCAATCTTGTATTCATGCTTATATAGTGTAGATTGAAACTTAGACATTGCGGTAGAGATAGCAACACTTAGACAAAACTTAGTTTGCACATTCTAGTTTGATTATTTGCATAGGTTTTGCTCTAAGGATTTATTTGTGGCCTAGTGAAAGGGAAATAGGGTCAAACCTTTTCCTAAATAATTTTTGTGGTTGAATTGCCCAACACAAATAACTGGACTAACTAGTTTGCTCTAGATTATAAGTTCTACAAGTGCCAAAGGTTCACAACAAACCAATAAAAAGTCCAAGAAAGGGTTCAAAAAGAAAGGAGCAAAGCGACCGAAGGCTCAAGGCTGCCCTGGTCTGGCGCACCGGACTGTCCGGTGCACCACCGGACAGTGTTCGGTGCACCGGGGAGAATCACTCTGAACTGCTCAGCTTCGGGAATTCGGGGAGCCCCTCCGCTATAATTCACCGGACTGTCTGGTGTAGCACCGGACTGTCCGGTGTGCCAGCGGAGCAACGGCTAACAGCGCCAATGGTCGTCTACAAAAGCAACAGTGAACAGTGAACAATGCGCGACTGCGCGCTGAGAGCACCTAGAGGGGGGGGGGTGAATAGGTGATCCTGTGAGACTTAAAAACTTAAGCCACAAAACTTGGTTAATCGTTAGCACAATAATTGCCAAGTGGCGAGAGAGGAGTCAAAACACAATAACCACAATAAATCAATCACAGAGATGGCACGGTAGTTATCCCGTGGTTCGGCCAAGACCAACGCTTGCCTACTCCACGTTGTGGCGTCCCAACGGACGAGGGTTGCAATCAACCCTTCTCAAGCGGTCCAAAGACCCACTTGAATACCACGATGTTTTGCTTGCTTTTTCTCAATCCCGTTTGCGAGGAATCTCCACAACTTGGAGTCTCTCGCCCTTACAGTTGAAGTTCACAAAGAAACACGGAGTAAGGGAGGGAAGCAACACACACAAATCCACAGCAAAATGTGCACGCACACGGCCAAGAATCAAGCTCAAAAGACTATCTCAAAGTTCTCACTAGAACGGAGCTCGAATCACTGAGAATGACAAACAAATGCGCAAAGACTGAGTGTGGATGATCAAGAATGCTCTAAGGTTGCTTGGTGTCCTCCTCCATGCGCCTAGGGGTCCCTTTTATAGCCCCAAGGCAGCTAGGAGCCGTTGAGAGCAAATCTGGAAGGCCATTCTTGCCTTCTGTCATCGGGCGCACCGGACAGTCCGGTGCACACCGCACACTGTCCGGTGCCCGATTTCCTTCCCAAAATGGCGCAGCCGACCGTTGCAGATCTGGGAGCCGTTGGCGCACCGGACATGTCCGGTGCACACCAGACAGTCCGGTGCCCCCTTCCGACCGTTGGCCCGGCCACGTGTCGCGCGCAGATTCCGCGGCCGACCGTTGGCCCGGCCGACCGTTGGCTCACCGGACAGTCCGGTGCACACCGGACAGTCCGGTGAATTTTAGCCGTACGCCGTCGGGCGAATTCCCGAGAGCGGCCACTTCGCGCCGAGTCAGCCTGGCGCACCGGACACTGTCGGTGCACCACCGGACAGTCCGGTGCCCCAGACCGAAACAGCCTTTTGGCTGTACACAGCCAACTCTTCTCTTTTCTTCTTCTTTCTGTTTCTAATACTTAGACAAGTATATTAGTACACAAAACCAATGTACTAAGACTTAGAAACATACCTTTGCTCTTGTTTTGCACTTTGTCCATCCATAAGCATGAATTCACATTTAAGCACTTGTGTTGGCACTCAATCACCAAAATACTTAGAAATGGCCCAAGGGCACATTTCCCTTTCAATCTCCCCCTTTTTGGTGATTTATGCCAACACAACATAAAAGCAACTAGAATAAGTGCAAAATCACTTCAAATAAAACTCAAATTTATTTTGATTCACTTTTGGCATATATGGATCATCCTTTGCCACCACTTGGTTTGTTTTTGCAAATCAAACTCAAATCTCTATCTCTAAGTCAAACACACATGTTGAACCATAAAGAGAGTCTTTCCAAAAGAGATTGATCAAAGATTTCAAAAACTCCCCCTATTTTCCATAATCAACACTTCTCCCCACAAGAGGCCATCTTTTGACAAAAGAGACAATGCAAGAGTTTTGACACAACAAAAAGCTCTATTTGACTATTTTCAAGATTTCTCAAGTGGTAGCTGACCCATTTATTGCTTTGGCCTTTATTTTCTCCCCCTTTGGCATCAAGCACCAAAACGGGATCAATCTTGGCCCTTTAACCCCATTGCCTCACCAAAGTCTTCAAATAAGAACACAAAGGCAATAAGAGTATAAAGATGAACTTGGAAAAGTTACTCTTTTCATCGGAGTGCAGTGGAAGTCTTGCATGGTCCAAGTCCACCTTTTCCCTTTCAACTCTCCTTGGAGACTAAAACAACCAAACTCAAGTACATGGTTAGTCTCAAAGGGTCAAGTTGTAGCACAGCTCCCCCTAAATATGTGCATCACTTGCAAACAGGACTTGTGAGGTCCAGGGAGTGTTTGTACAACTTGAGCACCACATTAAGCAACAAAATGCAGAATGAACATGATCAAAGGCATAAACACATGTATGCTACAATTCAATCCAAGTTCTGCGAATCTAGGACATTTAGCTCACTACGTAGCCTGCAAAAGGTCTTTTCATCTAAAGGCTTAGTGAAGATATCGGCTAGCTGGTTCTCGCTGCTAACATGAAACACTTCGATATCTCCCTTTTGCTGGTGGTCTCTCAAAAAGTGATGCCGGATGTCTATGTGCTTTGTGCGGCTGTGTTCAACAGGATTTTCCGCCATGCGGATAGCACTCTCATTGTCACATAGGAGTGGGACTTTGCTCAGATTGTAGCCAAAGTCCGGAAGGGTTTGCCTCATCCAAAGTAGTTGCGCGCAACACTGTCCTGCGGCAACATACTCGGCCTCAGCGGTGGATAGGGCAACGGAGGTTTGTTTCTTAGAGTTCCACGACACCAGGGACCTTCCTAAGAATTGGCACGTCCCTGATGTACTCTTCCTATCGACCTTACATCCAGCATAGTCGGAATCTGAGTATCCAACCAAGTCAAAGGTAGACCCCTTTGGATACCAGAGCCCGAAGCAAGGCGTAGCAACCAAATATCTAAGAATTCGCTTCACCGCCACTAAGTGACACTCCTTAGGATCGGATTGAAATCTAGCACACATGCATACGCTAAGCATAATATCCGGTCTACTAGCACATAAATAAAGTAAAGACCCTATCATTGACCGGTATGCTTTTTGATCAACGGACTTACCTCCTTTGTTGAGATCGGTGTGTCCGTCGGTCCCCATCGGAGTCTTTGCGGGCTTGGCGTCCTTCATCCCAAACCGCTTCAGCAAGTCTTGCGTGTACTTTGTTTGGGAGATGAAGGTGCCGTCCTTGAGTTGCTTCACTTGGAACCCAAGGAAGTAGTTCAACTCGCCCATCATCGACATCTCAAATTTCTGCGTCATCACCCTGCTAAACTCTTCACAAGACTTTTGGTTAGTAGAACCAAATATTATGTCATCGACATAAATTTGGCACACAAAAAGATCACCATTGCAAGTCTTAGTAAAAAGAGTTGGATCGGCTTTCCCAACCTTGAAAGCATTAGCAATTAAGAAGTCTCTAAGGCATTCATACCATGCTCTTGGGGCTTGCTTAAGTCCATAGAGCGCCTTAGAGAGCTTACACACGTGGTCGGGGTACCGTTCATCCTCGAAGCCAGGGGGTTGCTCTACGTACACCTCCTCCTTGATCGGCCCATTGAGGAACGCGCTCTTCACATCCATTTGGTACAACCTGAAAGAATGGTGAGCGGCATATGCTAGCAAGATACGAATTGATTCTAGCCTAGCCACAGGAGCAAAAGTCTCCTCAAAGTCCAAACCTGCGACTTGGGCATAACCTTTTGCCACAAGTCGAGCCTTGTTCCTCGTCACCACCCCGTGCTCGTCCTGTTTGTTGCGGAACACCCACTTGGTTCCCACAACATTTTGCTTGGGACGAGGCACCAGTGTCCAAACTTCATTGCGCTTGAAGTTGTTGAGTTCCTCCTGCATGGCCAATACCCAATCCGGATCTAGCAAGGCCTCCTCTACCCTGAAAGGCTCAATAGAAGAGACAAAGGAGTAATGCTCACAAAAATTAACTAATCGAGATCGAGTAGTTACTCCCTTGCTAATGTCACCCAAAATTTGGTCGACGGGATGATCTCTTTGAATCACTGCTCGAACTTGGGTTGGAGGTGCCGGTTGCGCTTCTTCCTTCATCACATGATCATCTTGTGCTCCCCCTTGATCACACGCCTCCTGTTGATGAACCTGTTCATCGTCTTGAGTTGGGGGAAGCACCATAGTTGAGAAAGACGGTTGATCTCGTTCATCTTGTTCCAGTGGCCGCACTTCTCCAATCGCTATGGTTCGTATAGCGGCCGTCGGAACATCTTCTTCATCTACATCATCACAATCAACAACTTGCTCTCTTGGAGAGCCATTAGTCTCATCAAATACAACGTCGCTAGAGACCTCAACCAAACCCGATGATTTGTTGAAGACTCTATACGCCTTTGTATTTGAGTCATAACCTAACAAAAACCCTTCTACAGCTTTGGGAGCAAACTTAGAATTTCTACCCTTCTTCACTAGAATGTAGCACTTGCTCCCAAATACACGAAAGTAAGATACATTGGGTTTGTTACCGGTTAGTAGCTCATACGAAGTCTTCTTGAGGAGGCGATGAAGGTAGACCCTGTTGATGGCGTGGCAAGCCGTGTTCACGGCTTCCGACCAAAAACGCTCGGGGGTCTTGAATTCTCTAAGCATTGTCCTCGCCATATCGATTAGCGTCCTATTCTTCCTCTCTACCACACCATTTTGCTGTGGTGTGTAGGGAGCGGAGAACTCGTGCTTGATCCCTTCCTCCTCAAGGAACTCCTCCACTTGAAGGTTCTTGAACTCGGACCCGTTGTCGCTCCTTATCTTCTTAACCTTGAACTCAAACTCATTTTGAGCTCTCTTGAGGAAGCGCTTGAGGGTCCTTTGGGTTTCAGACTTATCCTGCAAGAAGAACACCCAAGTGAAGCGGGAAAAGTCATCAACAATAACTAGACCATACTTACTTCCTCCTATGCTTAAATAGGCGACGGGTCCGAAGAGGTCCATATGTAGCAGCTCCAGGGGTCTTGATGTGGTCATCATATTCTTGCTGTGATGCGCTCCTCCCACCTGTTTACCTGCCTGACAAGCTGCACAAGGTCTATTTTTTTTCGAATTGTACGTTAGTCAAACCTATCATGTGTTCTTCCTTTAGAAGTTTGTGAAGGTTCTTCATCCCCACATGTGCTAAGCGGCGATGCCACAACCAGCCCATGCTAGTCTTAGCAATTAAGCATGCATCTAGACCGGCCTCTTCTTTTGCAAAATCAACTAAGTAAAGCTTGCCGTCTAATACACCCTTAAAGGCTAGTGAACCATCACTTCTTCTAAAGACAGATACATCTACATTTGTAAAAAGACAATTATATCCCATTTTGCATAGTTGACTAACAGATAGCAAATTATATCCAAGAGACTCTACTAAAAACACATTAGAGATAGAGTGCTCATTTGAGATTGCAATTTTACCTAACCCTTTTACCTTGCCTTGATTCCCATCACCGAATATTATTGAATCTTGGGAATCTTTATTCTTGACGTAGGAGGTGAACATCTTCTTCTCCCCCGTCATATGGTTTGTGCATCCGCTGTCAATAATCCAGCTTGAACCCCCGGATGCATAAACCTGCAAGGCAAATTTAGGCTTGGGTCTTAGGTACCCAACTCATGTTGGGTCCTGCAAGGTTAGTGCAAATATCCTTAGGGACCCAAATGCAAGTTTTGTCTCCCTTGCATTTTGCCCCTAACTTCCTAGCAACTATTTTCCTATCCTTTCTACAAATAGCAAAGGAAGCATTTAAAGCACAATAAATTGTAGAAGGTTCATTCACTACTTTCCTAGGAGCATGAATAATATTCTTTCTAGGCACGTGATGAATAGCATTTCTCCTAGACATATTTCTACCATGCATATAGGAAGAACTAGAAGCAAACATGGCATGAGAGTCAAAATCATCATAAGCATTTCTAGTTTGTCTCCTATCATGATACATAAAAGCATGGTTCCTTTTAGTACTATTAGCCATAGGGGCCTTCCCTTTCTCCTTGGCGGAGATGGGAGCCTTATGGCTTGTTAAGTTCTTGGCTTCCCTCTTGAAGCCAAGTCCATCCTTAATTGAGGGGTGTCTACCAACCGTGTAGGCATCCCTAGCAAATTTTAGTTTCTCAAAATCACTTTTGCTAGTCTCAAGTTGGGTATTAAGACTAGCCACCTCTTCATTTAATTTAGAAATGCAAGCTAGGTGTTCACTATAAGCATCAATGTTAATATCTTTACACCTAGTGCAAGTTATGACATTCTCTACGCAAGAGTTAGATTTACTAGCAATCTTAGCATTCAAGTCATCATTAATGCTCCTTAAGCTAGAAATTGTCTCATGGCAAGAAGATAATTCACAAGAAAGCATTTCGTTTCTTTTAACTTCTAAAGCATGAGATTTTTGTGCTTCTACAAATTTATCATGTTCATCATATAACAAATCCTCTTGCTTTTCTAAAAGCCTATCCTTTTCATTCAAGGCATCAATTAACTCATTAATTTTGCCAATTTTAATTCTATCTAGACCTTTAAATAAACTAGAATAGTCTATTTCATTGTCGTCACTAGAATCATCATCACTAGAAGAATAAGTGGTACTTTCTCGAGTACATACCTTCTTCTCCTTCGCCATGAGGCATGTGTGATGCTCGTTGGGGAAGAGGGACGACTTGTTGAAGGCGGTGGCGGCGAGTCCTTCATTGTCGGAGTCAGAGGAGGAGCAATCCGAATCCCACTCCTTTCCGATATGTGCCTCGCCCTTGGCCTTCTTGTAATGTTTCTTCTTTTCCCTCTTGCTCCCGAGTTCCTGGTCACTTTCATTATCGGGACAGTTAGCAATAAAATGACCAATCTTACCGCATTTGAAGCATGAGCGCTTCCCTTTGGCTTTGGTCTTGCTTGGCTGTCCCTTGCGACCCTTGAGCGCCGTCTTGAATCTCTTGATGATGAGAGCCATCTCTTCATCATTAAGTCCGGCCGCCTCAATTTGTGCCACCTTGTTAGGTAGCGCCTCCTTGCTTCTTGTTGCTTTGAGAGCAAGAGGTTGTGGCTCGTTGATCGGTCCATTCAAGGCGTCGTCCACGTACCTTGCCTCCTTGCTCATCATTCGCCCACTTACGAATTTTCCAAGGACTTCTTCAGGCGACATTTTGGTGTACCTGGGATTCTCACGAATATTATTCACCAAATGAGGATCAAGAACGGTAAAGGACCTTAGCATCAGTCGGACGACGTCGTGGTCCGTCCATCGCATGCTCCCGTAGCTCCTTATTTTGTTGATAAGGGTCTTGAGCCGGTTGTATGTTTGGGTCGGCTCCTCGCCCCTTATCATCGCGAACCGTCCAAGCTCGCCCTCCACCAACTCCATTTTGGTGAGCAAGGTAACGTCATTTCCCTCATGAGAAATCTTGAGGGTGTCCCATATTTGCTTGGCGTTATTCAAGCCGCTCACTTTGTTGTATTCATCCCTGCACAAAGAAGCTAGAAGAACAGTAGTAGCTTGTGCATTCTTATGTATTTGCTCATTAATGAACATGGGACTATCCGAACTATCAAAGTGCATTCCACTTTCTACAATCTCCCATATACTAGGATGGAGAGAGAATAGGTGACTACGCATTTTGTGGCTCCAAAATCCGTAGTCCTCTCCATCAAAGTGTGGGGGCTTGCCGAGTGGAATGGAGAGCAAATGTGAACTTGAACTATGCGGAATACGAGAGTAGTCAAAAGAAAAGTTCGAATTGACCGGTTTCTTTTTCTCGTAGTCGTTGTGGTCGTCGTCCTTTTGGGAGGAAGTAGACTCATCGCTGTCGTAGTAGACGATCTCCTTGATGCGTCTTGTCTTCTTCTTCTTCCCATCTTGGCGTCTGTGGCCCGAGCCCGAGTCGTTGGACTTGTCATCCCTTGGCTCGTTGACGAAGGACTCCTTCTCCTTGTCGTTGATCACGATTCCCTTCCCTTTAGGATCCATCTCTTCGGGCGATTAGTCCCTTCTTGAAGAGAACGGCTCCGATACCAATTGAGAGCACCTAGAGGGGGGGTGAATAGGTGATCCTGTGAGACTTGAAAACTTAAGCCACAAAACTTGGTTAATCGTTAGCATAATAATTGCCAAGTGGCGAGAGAGGAGTCAAAACACAATAACCACAATAAATCAATCACAGAGATGGCACGGTAGTTATCCCGTGGTTCGGCCAAGACCAATGCTTGCCTACTCCACGTTGTGGCGTCCCAACGGACGAGGGTTGCAATCAACCCCTCTCAAGCGGTCCAAAGACCCACTTGAATACCACGGTGTTTTGCTTGCTTTTTCTCAATCCCGTTTGCGAGGAATCTCCACAACTTGGAGTCTCTCGCCCTTACAGTTGAAGTTCACAAAGAAACACGTAGTAAGGGAGGGAAGCAACACACACAAATCCACAGCAAAATGTGCACGCACACGGCCAAGAATCGAGCTCAAAAGACTATCTCAAAGTTCTCACTAGAACGGAGCTCGAATCACTGAGAATGACAAACAAATGCGCAAAGACTGAGTGTGGATGATCAAGAATGCTCTAAGGTTACTTGGTGTCCTCCTCCATGCGCCTAGGGGTCCCTTTTATAGCCCCAAGGCAGCTAGGAGCCGTTGAGAGCAAATCTGGAAGGCCATTCTTGCCTTCTGTCATCGGGCGCACCGGACAGTCCGGTGCACACCAGACACTGTCCGGTGCCCGATTTCCTTCCCAAAATGGCGCAGCCGACCGTTGCAGATCTGGGAGCCGTTGGCGCACCGGACATGTCCGGTGCACACCGGACAGTCCGGTGCCCCTTCCGACCGTTGGCCCGGCCACGTGTCGCGTGCAGATTCCGCGGCCGACCGTTGGCTCACCGGACAGTCCGGTGCACACCGGACAGTCCGGTGAATTTTAGCCGTACGCCGTCGGGCGAATTCCGAGAGCGGCCACTTCGCGCCGAGTCAGCCTGGCGCACCGGACACTGTCTGGTGCACCACCGGACTGTCCGGTTGTAACACCCCTGGTGTTACTATAACTAAAACTTGAGCATGGCATCATGAGCATGGGCATTGCATATGTTTGACACACCTAGAGTGCATCCACTAGGCAAAAATTTCAAACAAGTTGTATTGTTTTTAGTGTTTTGCAAATAGAACCCTGGTAATGGACTTAACCCTAAATAGTGGTTAAAGGGGTAAAACTTAACTCAAGTTAAGAAAACCTAAGTACTTTAGGGTAAAAGTCATAAAATGACCCCAACAATAAAGTTGAATCACATTTATACCCCTGGGATCCCAGAAACCCTAATTGGAACCCTGGGAAACCCTGAAACCAAACCCCAGGGACCTAAGTGTAAAATTAGTCCACTTTTGGGCTAAAGTGCAAAAACCAAGTCAAATAAGTACTTTAAGTTATTTGGGTCACTTATATGAGAATTTGCAATCCAAAACTTGAGATTTGGACTTAAGTGCAAAAGTGCCCCACTTAACCTTTTTGGGGTTAAGTCTGGATTTTAGTGACATTGGCTCAACTTTGGGGCTTTGTAACTTACAAAGTATAGGGTTTTTACCCTAGGTCACCACATCAAAGTTGAAGACCCATTATAGGAGAACAACTTTGCTTAAGGTTGTGAGCTTAGTTGTTAAGAAGAATTTAGAGAAAACCAAGCCTAAGGTTGGGGCTGTCAGGCTGTTATGTCTGAATTTTCAGACTAGCAGTGAACTGACATCAACTTCTAGCTCAGATTCAAGCATGATCCAGTGCTCAAATATGTTCAAGTCCTATAGTCGAATTGTAGATGGTATATTGCTCTACAATTTTGTTTGAGAAAGGCAATCGAGTTGCTGCACAAAATTGGACGTTGTGGGCTCTGGAAATTGGGCTGTCAGGTGCTCTGATAAGGTTGTTCTGATGGTACAGTGCATCGGGATAACAATCAGCTTCGCCGGCGATAAGAATGCCGCCGTGGCTCGATTTGGTCGTCGGCGGTCCCGGTAAAGAGTCCCCGGCGACTTTTCAATAAGTTACTGAGGTGGCAAACTCTAGGTAAACGGCGGCAACCCGTGCCCTCACCGGAAACCGCCTTAGGCTTGCCAGCGCATCCTCAGCTCGCAATTCTCCTCCAAATCCGGTCGACGGTCCTCCGCCGCGTGGCTTAACTTTTCTACCGTGTCTCCGTGACCTTCTCGGAACCCTCCGTGGCTCACCGGAGTTACTGCCACGTCGTTGGCCACGAATTCGCGAAACCAGTGCTTCTTCCTCCCCTCCGGCCGCCAGCGCAACTTGCTCCAATTGATCGCCGCCGCCCATGAACTCTATAAATTGAAGCCACCACACGCTCAGTATGGTAGCCAAGTACCTCGACGTCCAGTATTGCTCCCAGTGGTTCACCGACGAGCCTCAATTTCACGTTTCCCCCAAATCCACCCAAAACACCGCAAGAACTTAGCTCACCGTGGCCAGCTCGTTCTGGTACATCGCCATTCAATTCAAGTGTTGTTTCCGAACCTCTCCATGCTTGTGTTGCTCACAGTGGCGTCCGTTTGCTTAGTCCGGCCATGGTTGTTTGGGAACGTGTGCTCCCATGCTCGGTTTCCACCGTGCACGTGGACCTGCCGTTCTCGGGGTGTTCGGGTTGCATTAGCGTGCGTTCCGGGGCCGTTGTAGGTCCGTAAAGCCCCTCCGGTAGCTAGCTTGAACCATCGTCGCCGATCATGGCCAGTACGAATCACGGCAGGGATGACCGGGAGCGTGCTGTGACCAGGGGCTATCGCGGGGAAGAAATAGAACCTTGAGGGCGTTTCTGCAAATCGTCAGTGACTCGAAACAATAGTAAAAGGACCTTTTTCGGATTAGCCAGAAGCGCGAGGCCCTTTCTGCAAAGCCGCCAGGGCGCGGCCGCGCGCGGGCGCTTTCCTCTCTGGCCTGGGCCGCCTGGGCTCAGAATCGGCCCAGTCCTGTTTATCCCTTTTCTTTTTCTTTTTCAGGAAAACTTTAGAAATGTGTAAAAAAAATGTAGAAAAATGCTAAAATTGTGAAACTAATTTTCCTAGGTTTGTTATTTTCCATAGTATTTAATAAAAATAAGTTGGTGATTTTTGGTGAAAATAAGAAATTTTAGGGTATTTAAAGTAGTTAAAAGTCTTGGTTATAGATTTTTAGAAAATAATTGATAAGTCCTAAAATGCCCAAAATTTTTATGTGAGTGTTATACAATAGTTAGAGACCTTGGGTAGAGTTTGAATTGATTTGAACCTTGTTTGATCACCAAACCCCAAAACACCCCCCCTGCCCTATGAACTCCTTTACCGACTCCGGAAACCCTAAGTTCCCGGAACTCCGTGAAGGAAAGTTGTATTCAAGACATAACTAATAAGTTTATGTTGTCTTTGCATCCTCATGAGCATCCCATGGCATCCATTCTTATACATATGCATGGTTATGGTTAGAACGTGAAGAAGAGGTAGAAGTCCCCGAAGAGCAAGTGCAACCACCTTTGGACACTCAGGCCGGGAATAGTTTCTACTTCGACATTTGTGGATCCGAGCCTGAATCACCTGTTAACGAAGGCAAGCCCCGGTGCATTTGCCACCTTCCTTGATGTTTTTAAAATCTTTCTCACTTGCTTGCTGCATTAGGTGGTAGGAGTTGATTGATTAAACAATTCCTGCATTACCTTCCTTGATCTTTATTACCCTCCTTGAAATCCTGTTTTTACAAAAAGGTTTTACTATGCTTAGTATTGCTTTAGAAAAACAAAAGGATTTGTTTTACCAAAAGATGATTGGCAAAGTGGGAGGGATGTTTTCGAAAACAAAACTTGATGGTGGATCCATCATGGCCATGATGGGTCCAACATCGGAAAAGATGTACCTCTGTCAGGTACCAAACTTTGGGTTTGAAATGATTAAGCTGAGACCGGGCGGGTGACTTGCACGAGAAGAGAGTCTCGGTGTAGTGTCTCCGTCTGAGTCGATTAAGGACCTTGTCGATGTAGGCTTGATGATCGAGGACCCTTTAACTGGTCACATGCCTCGTCATGGGTAAGCCTTGCCTCGGGCAGACTAAGGCCGGAATAAGATAACACGAAATGGGCGTGGAGCGGTGGCGAGAGTAGCGTGTACCCTCCGTGGCAAGAGGCTGGACGGTGGTGTATCTGTGCTCTCGGTTTGCGTGAACCTGATCCGGTCTTAAGAACCCCGGTGGCGGGTTGACATATGCAAGGGTTAAGTGCTACATATGTCGTGTGATTGGAGATCCTCAGCTGAGTATAATCGATTCGGATCGCCGTACCTTCGCGGTTATGAAGACTTGGTCACTGACCTACACGTAGCATTCCACTAAAGATGATGGGTTTTTGTTAAAGAAATTGGCCAGTGCAGGACCAGTGATTGAACTAGGGTAGAAAGAACTCTAGTTACAGGTAACTCTACTTAACTTGACAAATAAAATTTGATTTTTAAGGATCCACTTTAGTAAGCATTTCTGCAAAACAGAGTCTTTGATTATTGGAAAGCCTTACCTTGACCCCCTTATAACCAGCATACCCTTGAGAGTCTTTTCTTTAGTCGGGTAAGACTTGCTGAGTATCCCATACTCAGGGTTTATCCCTTCGTTGTTTTTAGGTGAGGAAGTAGCAGACTTTTGCTACTTCTGTGCCAAGGTGGTTCCAAAAGAAGAAAATCAAGACTGAGGTGCGGGAGGACTCGGTCCTCCGTTTAGGATCTTTTGCTTTTAGCTTCTTGGGAGGAGTTCTTGCCTCCCTGGTTTGTATAATATTACTTCTATGCACTCACTTTTAGGCTGGTCTGTAATAATATAACTCAAGCTTACTTTTAAAATAAATGTAAAGTTTATGTAATTCGCTTCCGCATTTCTTTATCTCCGATGCTCTGTAATGTCTACAAGATGGGTGAGACGTTCCTGGTAAGGTAAGGAAAGATACCGAACTTGTCAAGTAGTTCAGGGGCACCTACAGGGTTGTCTGATGTCTGTGAGACAAGGACAACTGTAGGTGGGCCTAATTACTTGGGAGGTTCCGTCACAGCTGGTATCGGAGCGTAGCCCTTCTTGGCAGATATTATGAAGCATCTTCAAAAGGATTTTTAAGAGTCTTACCTAAAAATTCTTTTCTCTTCTTACCTAAGTATTCTGAAGAAGTCTATCTTAAAGACCAGATAGGAAGAGTACAACGTATAGAAGGTTGAATCAACCAAGGTTGATTCTGTACTTACTCATGCATCATGCTAAGCACTATATTAATAAAATTTCCCCCTTAGAGAAATGTTGTCGCGCATCAGAAAGACCGCGCGCAAATTTACTAGACCCACTGGCGTACCCTGCCATTAACTTACTCCAAGACATGAAGAAGGTAGGAGTGGTAGCAACGATCCTATCGGGATCTGGAAGCACAAGTTGAACTGCTTCAATCAGAACTCCGTCACAGGAATGATCTATGGGTCGTGGATGTAGCCATCCGCTACTTGCAAGACCAACTCGCGAAACGAGATTTAGCACTCGATTAGGTGGTTAACTCTCGTTTACTCGTCTGGGCTAAGAAAGCCAAAGCCCGAGCCCATGTGGAGGAGCTTAGCTTAGCCATGGATAACTTGCAGGTCTGTTGTAATGCACTACATGAAGAAGTTCATGTGTTGTATTCACAACTGCACCCGAACGTCCCTGCGAATCTTGTCGGGATGGAAGCCGGACCTTCTCATGTAGCGGGAGAAGCACGTGATGGTGAATCGGACCTTTTCAGCCCCCCTCCCTCTAGTTGGTTGACGAATGGTCTTCTACGCCCGACAGTAAAGCTACCAAAAGTGAAAAGAAGTGGCTTATCAGGTGCCCTTAACATTGGCCAGACAGGACTTTCCTACTAATATGATTGTTCTGAAAAGCCAAGACATGGATGTCATCTTGGGCATGAACTGGTTAGCCCAGCAAAAAGCAATTCTCAACCTTGATCCGAGAACCATCAGGTGGAGTTATGACCAATAGAGAGTTGATGACTTGGTTGCCTAAACCCAAGAATTAGGCTTTAGTGAACCATGACCCGACCTAAAGTCGAATTTTCCGTTATCATTTCATGACCACACCCGTACAAGTAAATGCCTAGATAATTTCCTTGTCGGACCTAAAGTGTACCTAGACTTCAAACAAGGATCTCAAGTCATGTCTCCTTTTAGAGCCATTCTCTTGATCAGCTGATGCAGGTTGAAGTCTCTAGTATAGTTGGCCTCTCCTTGTGGATTGTCAGGTTACTTTATTAACCCAACCTAGGAAAGACATGTCCGACCATTTCCTTGAATTTGATGCCCTTGGTTTCTTCGTATCTATCGAAGGCATACCAACTTAATCCTTGACCTTGTGACTCCTATGATGGGCATAGAAATATGCTTGGGCTGAATTAACAGTCTCCCATCATACTTCTTTCATCAAGTTTAGGTTATGGCCATTCCTTGTTCACTTCTTTGGGGCCATGATCTAATTGGCGCTCTACTTGTAGCCATCTTTACTGGTGGAGTATCCCTTTGTATGTAGTCACCTTTGACCAATCTATTGGTGTTGTGTGAGATTCCTTATTGGTTATGTCTGGTATTGGCGTTATGACTAAAATTGATGATGCTGCGCCAAAACCGAGGGCCTCTTGTGGGTATACACACAAGGTTGTGCTGCTCGATGCACGCTTGTATCACAGTTAGTAGTCATAATCCATTATGAGATTACATCAATATGTTATCTCTACGCAAATTGTTTTTATCACGTGAGATCCAGTATTGGTGTCAGTTTTGTAATGGTGTCATGGTTAAGAACGTATGGTACTGCAGCGATGCTGAGGGCCTCCTGTGAATGCGCACACAGAATTTTGCTGCTTGGCACCTGCCGGTACCAAGGTCTCTGGTCATGATCCATTGTGAAACTACACTGATGTGCGATCTTCTGTGGACTCCTTTCTTAAAACAATTTCTATGTTGTTTGTGAAGAGATCGAGCAACATCTGTCATTTCCATTGGATCAAAAGGGCATACCACTTACATGTGTGGTCTTATTTCTTTTGATCTTGGTAGTGACTACTCATACAAGTTCCCTTTACATCCTTTGTGTAAAGGTGGAGCCTTGGAGCTTTTTAGTATAAGAAAATAACTGATTAGCTTTCAAGATGGAGATTGGATTTCCCCTGCTGCTGAAATGCAGGAGTTTGTTCATTCGCTCTCTTATTTAATCCATGTATTCCCTAACCAAGTGGATAATTCATCTTGCATGAAGAAACGAATGAACCACATGACCAAATGGATTTTTACCCAAATGCATGATCCTTTGGCTTGCAAATGTGAACTCTCAACCCTTGGCTTACCGATGGTACTGAGAGGACTTGCTCAATGTCAAAAGTAGTTCAACAAGTTGGTTTGACTAACTTGTAACTGCCCGTTGAACGAATGCTGAGTTTAGAGATCGTTTTATCGAGTTGTCTAAACTCACTTTGGTTCAACCCACCCTAAAGAAAGCACTTACCAAAGTCAAGCTAAGTTGACCAGTAAATTATCGCTCTAGTCGTGCCTCGATTGCCTCATGTATGCTTTTCCAGCATAAGTGATTGGGTCGAGCCATGTCTAGTGCCCGATAAAATGGACTAGTTGCAAAGTCCGCATTTTTAGATCCCTCCACTGGTGATTTTTCTTGAATCAATATCACCTTTCGTGGATTTGGATCCCCTGGTTAACACAAGTTGACCGTGATGTTATTTGACATTCACACCGTCTCGTGTGCTATGAATTTACTGTAACCACTTGTTGGTAAACCTCTTTCTGTATGTTTTACCCAAGATGGTGCATCTGATTCTATTTGGGCAAAGTTGCATAATTGCCACCCAACAGACTCAGATAGTACAGTGTCATCCGAAGAAGCAAGTTGCACACCTGGAACCTTATGTGTTCTTCTGGTGGTCAAAAATGCAAATTGAAATTGCACCCTACGTGGCTAGATATGACACTTGTAAACGTGTCAAGGCCATATACATAAAGACTGTTGGTCCATTACAATCCTTACCTATCCCAACGTGGAAAGGGGGAGATATTGTATGGACTTCATCATGAGATTACCCAGAAATACAAAAGGGTATGACTCTATCGGGGTTATTGTTGATCGGCTTACGAAAATTTCTCATTTTCTGCCAGTCAAGACCGATCCCCAGTTACTGTCTATACCCAATTGAACATTGTTCACATTCTTAGTCTGCATGGTGTTCCGAAGACCATAGTGTCGGATCGTGGATCGCAATTTGTATCCAAATTTTGGGAAGAACTTCATAAATCCCTGGGTACTAAGTTGCTCCACAGTTCGGCCTATCATCCTCAAACCAGTGGACAGACTGAGAGAGTGAACCAAATATTGGAAGATATGCTATGGGCATGTGTTCTGGAATTCCCACAGAAATGGGATGAATGTTTGCCCTTAGCGGAGTTTTCATATAATAATAGCTATCAAGAGAGTATCAAGATGGCACCCTTTGAAGCTTTATATGGACGACAGTGTCGGACTCCGCTAAATTGGTCTGAACCTGGTGAAAGGTATTTCTTTAGGCCTGATATGGTAAAAGAAACCGAAGAAAAGGTTCAGAATATAGTTCATAATATGAAGAAGGCACAGGCTCGTCAGAAAAGTTATGCAGACAAACGGCGAATGCCCTTATACTTCTTAGAAGGAGACTACGTCTACTTAAAGGTTTCACCAATGAAAGGCGTATCGCGTTTTGGGATTAAAGGAAAACTTGCACCCAGGTACATTGGTCCATTCCTGGTACTTCAGCAATGTGGACCAGTGGCATACCGACTTCAGCTCCCCGAAACATTGTCTGCTGTGCATAATGTGTTCCACGTGTCGCAATTGAAGAAGTGTCTTCGGATTCCCGATCGAACCATTGAAGTGACTGATGTTGTCCTGGAACCAGATTTAACGTACTCGGAACATCCTATTCGAGTTCTGGATCAAAAGGACAGGGTTACCCGGAGAAAGACTCTTAAGTTTTATAAGATACAGTGGAACCAGCATTCGGAAGATGAGGCTACATGGGAAACCCAAGACTTCTTAGATAAGAATTTCCCAGGCTTTCTAGCCTCTTGTAAGTTGTAAAGTTTGTATAGCTGTGTAATAAAGGAATAAACCCCCACACCACCCCTGCCTTGTACCAAAAATAAGGAAATAAAAATGTGACACATTTCCTTTTCCATTACTCACCCTAGGATTTTAAATCTCGGGACGAGATTCTTTTATGGGGGAAAGGATGTAACACCCCTGGTGTTACTATAACTAAAACTTGAGCATGGCATCATGAGCATGGGCATTGCATATGTTTGACACACCTAGAGTGCATCCACTAGGCAAAAATTTCAAACAAGTTGTATTGTTTTTAGTGTTTTGCAAATAGAACCCTGGTAATGGACTTAACCCTAAATAGTGGTTAAAGGGGTAAAACTTAACTCAAGTTAAGAAAACCTAAGTACTTTAGGGTAAAAGTCATAAAATGACCCCAACAATAAAGTTGAATCACATTTATACCCCTGGGATCCCAGAAACCCTAATTGGAACCCTGGGAAACCCTGAAACCAAACCCCAGGGACCTAAGTGTAAAATTAGTCCACTTTTGGGCTAAAGTGCAAAAACCAAGTCAAATAAGTACTTTAAGTTATTTGGGTCACTTATATGAGAATTTGCAATCCAAAACTTGAGATTTGGACTTAAGTGCAAAAGTGCCCCACTTAACCTTTTTGGGGTTAAGTCTGGATTTTAGTGACATTGGCTCAACTTTGGGGCTTTGTAACTTACAAAGTATAGGGTTTTTACCCTAGGTCACCACATCAAAGTTGAAGACCCATTATAGGAGAACAACTTTGCTTAAGGTTGTGAGCTTAGTTGTTAAGAAGAATTTAGAGAAAACCAAGCCTAAGGTTGGGGCTGTCAGGCTGTTATGTCTGAATTTTCAGACTAGCAGTGAACTGACATCAACTTCTAGCTCAGATTCAAGCATGATCCAGTGCTCAAATATGTTCAAGTCCTATAGTCGAATTGTAGATGGTATATTGCTCTACAATTTTGTTTGAGAAAGGCAATCGAGTTGCTGCACAAAATTGGACGTTGTGGGCTCTGGAAATTGGGCTGTCAGGTGCTCTGATAAGGTTGTTCTGATGGTACAGTGCATCGGGATAACAATCAGCTTCGCCGGCGATAAGAATGCCGCCGTGGCTCGATTTGGTCGTCGGCGGTCCCGGTAAAGAGTCCCCGGCGACGTGTCAATAAGTTACTGAGGTGGCAAACTCTAGGTAAACGGCGGCAACCCGTGCCCTCACCGGAAACCGCCGTAGGCTTGCCAGCGCATCCTCAGCTCGCAATTCTCCTCCAAATCCGGTCGACGGTCCTCCGCCGCGTGGCTTAACTTTTCTACCGTGTCTCCGTGACCTTCTCGGAACCCTCCGTGGCTCACCGGAGTTACTGCCACGTCGTTGGCCACGAATTCGCGAAACCAGTGCTTCTTCCTCCCCTCCGGCCGCCAGCGCAACTTGCTCCAATTGATCGCCGCCGCCCATGAACTCTATAAATTGAAGCCACAACACGCTCAGTATGGTAGCCAAGTACCTCGACGTCCAGTATTGCTCCCAGTGGTTCACCGACGAGCCTCAATTTCACGTTTCCCCCAAATCCACCCAAAACACCGCAAGAACTTAGCTCACCGTGGCCAGCTCGTTCTGGTACGTCGCCATTCAATTCAAGTGTTGTTTCCGAACCTCTCCATGCTTGTGTTGCTCACAGTGGCGTCCGTTTGCTTAGTCCGGCCATGGTTGTTTGGGAACGTGTGCTCCCATGCTCGGTTTCCACCGTGCACGTGGACCTGCCGTTCTCGGGGTGTTCGGGTTGCATTAGCGTGCGTTCCGGGGCCGTTGTAGGTCCGTAAAGCCCCTCCGGTAGCTAGCTTGAACCATCGTCGCCGATCATGGCCAGTACGAATCACGGCAGGGATGACCGGGAGCGTGCTGTGACCAGGGGCTATCGCGGGGAAGAAATAGAACCTTGAGGGCGTTTCTGCAAATCGTCAGTGACTCGAAACAATAGTAAAAGGACCTTTTTCGGATTAGCCAGAAGCGCGAGGCCCTTTCTGCAAAGCCGCCAGGGCGCGGCCGCGCGCGGGCGCTTTCCTCTCTGGCCTGGGCCGCCTGGGCTCAGAATCGGCCCAGTCCTGTTTATCCCTTTTCTTTTTCTTTTTCAGGAAAACTTTAGAAATGTGTAAAAAAAATGTAGAAAAATGCTAAAATTGTGAAACTAATTTTCCTAGGTTTGTTATTTTCCATAGTATTTAATAAAAATAAGTTGGTGATTTTTGGTGAAAATAAGAAATTTTAGGGTATTTAAAGTAGTTAAAAGTCTTGGTTATAGATTTTTAGAAAATAATTGATAAGTCCTAAAATGCCCAAAATTTTTATGTGAGTGTTATACAATAGTTAGAGACCTTGGGTAGAGTTTGAATTGATTTGAACCTTGTTTGATCACCAAACCCCAAAACACCCCCCCCTGCCCTATGAACTCCTTTACCGACTCCGGAAACCCTAAGTTCCCGGAACTCCGTGAAGGAAAGTTGTATTCAAGACATAACTAATAAGTTTATGTTGTCTTTGCATCCTCATGAGCATCCCATGGCATCCATTCTTATACATATGCATGGTTATGGTTAGAACGTGAAGAAGAGGTAGAAGTCCCCGAAGAGCAAGTGCAACCACCTTTGGACACTCAGGCCGGGAATAGTTTCTACTTCGACATTTGTGGATCCGAGCCTGAATCACCTGTTAACGAAGGCAAGCCCCGGTGCATTTGCCACCTTCCTTGATGTTTTTAAAATCTTTCTCACTTGCTTGCTGCATTAGGTGGTAGGAGTTGATTGATTAAACAATTCCTGCATTACCTTCCTTGATCTTTATTACCCTCCTTGAAATCCTGTTTTTACAAAAAGGTTTTACTATGCTTAGTATTGCTTTAGAAAAACAAAAGGATTTGTTTTACCAAAAGATGATTGGCAAAGTGGGAGGGATGTTTTCGAAAACAAAACTTGATGGTGGATCCATCATGGCCATGATGGGTCCAACATCGGAAAAGATGTACCTCTGTCAGGTACCAAACTTTGGGTTTGAAATGATTAAGCTGAGACCGGGCGGGTGACTTGCACGAGAAGAGAGTCTCGGTGTAGTGTCTCCGTCTGAGTCGATTAAGGACCTTGTCGATGTAGGCTTGATGATCGAGGACCCTTTAACTGGTCACATGCCTCGTCATGGGTAAGCCTTGCCTCGGGCAGACTAAGGCCGGAATAAGATAACACGAAATGGGCGTGGAGCGGTGGCGAGAGTAGCGTGTACCCTCCGTGGCAAGAGGCTGGACGGTGGTGTATCTGTGCTCTCGGTTTGCGTGAACCTGATCCGGTCTTAAGAACCCCGGTGGCGGGTTGACATATGCAAGGGTTAAGTGCTACATATGTCGTGTGATTGGAGATCCTCAGCTGAGTATAATCGATTCGGATCGCCGTACCTTCGCGGTTATGAAGACTTGGTCACTGACCTACACGTAGCATTCCACTAAAGATGATGGGTTTTTGTTAAAGAAATTGGCTAGTGCAGGACCAGTGATTGAACTAGGGTAGAAAGAACTCTAGTTACAGGTAACTCTACTTAACTTGACAAATAAAATTTGATTTTTAAGGATCCACTTTAGTAAGCATTTCTGCAAAACAGAGTCTTTGATTATTGGAAAGCCTTACCTTGACCCCCTTATAACCAGCATACCCTTGAGAGTCTTTTCTTTAGTCGGGTAAGACTTGCTGAGTATCCCATACTCAGGGTTTATCCCTTCGTTGTTTTTAGGTGAGGAAGTAGCAGACTTTTGCTACTTCTGTGCCAAGGTGGTTCCAAAAGAAGAAAATCAAGACTGAGGTGCGGGAGGACTCGGTCCTCCGTTTAGGATCTTTTGCTTTTAGCTTCTTGGGAGGAGTTCTTGCCTCCCTGGTTTGTATAATATTACTTCTATGCACTCACTTTTAGGCTGGTCTGTAATAATATAACTCAAGCTTACTTTTAAAATAAATGTAAAGTTTATGTAATTCGCTTCCGCATTTCTTTATCTCCGATGCTCTGTAATGTCTACAAGATGGGTGAGACGTTCCTGGTAAGGTAAGGAAAGATACCGAACTTGTCAAGTAGTTCAGGGGCACCTACAGGGTTGTCTGATGTCTGTGAGACAAGGACAACTGTAGGTGGGCCTAATTACTTGGGAGGTTCCGTCACACCGGTGCCCCAGACCGAAACAGCCTTTTGGCTGTACACAGCCAACTCTTCTCTTTTCTTCCTCTTTCTGTTTCTAATACTTAGACAAGTATATTAGTACACAAAACCAATGTACTAAGACTTAGAAACATACCTTTGCTCTTGTTTTGCACTTTGTCCATCCATAAGCATGAATTCACATTTAAGCACTTGTGTTGGCACTCAATCACCAAAATACTTAGAAATGGCCCAAGGGCACATTTCCCTTTCACGCGCGCAGAAGTCAGAGCAGGCGCAGATGGCGCACCGGACAGTGAACAGTGACTGTCCGGTGCACCACCGGACTGTCCGGTGGCCCCACATGTCAGAGCTCCAACGGTCGAACCCTAACGGTTGGGTGACATGGCTGGCGCATCGGACTGTCCGGTGCGCCATTCGACAGCAGCCTTCCCCAATGGCCACTTTGGTGGTTGGGGCTATAAATACCCCACAACCACCACACTTCAAGGCATCCAAGTTTTCAGCCAACACATTCAATACAAGAGCTAGTGCATTCAATACAAGACACAAATAGAGTGAATCAAAATCTCACCAAGTCCCAATTCCACTCGAAGCAATTAGTGACTAGAAGAGAGAGTTTTGCCGTGTTCATTTGAGCTCTTGCGCTTGGATCGCTTTTATTCTTCCCCATTTCTTGTTCCCAAGTCCTTTATAATCAAAGCAAGAGACACCAATTGTGTGGTGGTCCTTGTGGGGACTTAGTGTCCCAATTGATTGAGAAGAGAAGCTCACTCGGTCTAGGTGACCGTTTGAGAGAGGGAAAGGGTTGAAAGAGACTCGGTCTTTGTGACCACCTCAACGGGGAGTAGGTTTGCAAGAACCGAACCTCGGTAAAACAAATCACTGTGTCATCCGCCTTATTTGCTTGTGATTTGTTTTTCACCCTCTCTTTCGGACTCGACTTTATTTCTAACGCTAACCCCGGCTTGTAGTTGTGCTTAAAGTTTATAAATTTCAGATTTGCCTATTCACCCCCTCTAGGCGACTTTCAATTGGTATTAGAGCCTGGTACTTCATTAAGAGCCTAACCACTCGAAGTGATGTCGGGAGCTCACGCCAAGAAAGAGATGGTGACCGGCGAGAAGCCCGCCACAAGCCACGGGAAAGCTCCATCAGGAGAGTCTGGCAACAAGAAGAGGGAGGAATCACCTCCCCACGTCAAGTCGCACCAGAGTGGCCACAAGAAGAAGAAAATAAAGAAAGTGGTCTACTACGAGACCGATTCTTCGTCGCCTTCCACCTCCGGCTCCGACACGCTGTCCGTCACTTCTAAGCGCCATGAGCGCAAGAAGTTTAGTAAGATCCCCTTACGCTATCCTCGTATTTCCAAATGCACTCCTTTACTTTCCGGCCCACTAGGCAAACCACCGGTTTTTTACGGTGAAGATTATTGTATGTGGAGTGATAAAATGGGGCACCATCTAACCTCATTCCACGCTAGTATTTGGGACATTGTTGAATTTGGTGCGCAGGAACCATCTGTGGGGGATGAAGGCTATCACTCGGACGAGGTAGCCCAAATCCGGCACTTCAACTCCCAAGCCACTACTATACTCCTCGCCTCTCTAAGTCGAGAGGAGTATAATAAGGTGTAAGGGTTGAAGAGTGCCAAAGAGATTTGGGACGTACTCAAGATCGCGCACGAAGGAGATGAGGTGACCAAGATCACCAAGCGGGAAACGATCGAGGGGGAGCTCGGTCGCTTCATGCTTCATCAAGGGGAGGAGCCACAAGCGATGTACAAATGGCTCAAGACCTTGGTGAACCAAGTGCGCAACCTCGGGAGCACCAAATGGGATGACCATGAAATGGTCAATGTTATTCTTAGATCACTCGTTTTTCTTAACCCTACTCAAGTTCAATTAATTCGTGGTGATCCTAGATATAAACTAATGTCTCCCGAGGAAGTGATAGGAAAGTTTGTGAGCTTTGAATTGATGATCAAAGGCTCCAAACAAATCATCGAGCGAGGCGCCACCTCCACACCCGAGGTGCAACCCGTCGCATTCAAAGCGACGGAGGAAAAGAAAGAAGAGTCTACGTCAAGTAGGCTCCCCATCGAGGCCTCCAAGCTCGACAATGAGGAGATGGCTTTAATCATCAAAAGCTTTCGCCAAATCCTCAAGCAAAGGAGGGGGAGGACTACAAGCCACGCTCCAAGAAAGTTTGCTACAAGTGTGGTAAGCCCGGTCATTTTATTACAAAATGTCCATTATCTAATGATAGTGACAGGGGCGACGACAAGAAGGGAAAGAGGAGGGAAAACAAGAAATACTATAAGAAGAAGGGCGGCAATGCCCATGTTTGCCGGGAGTGGGACTCCGATGAGAGCTCCACCGACTCCTCCTCCGACGAGGACACCGCAAACATCGTCGTCAACAAGGGTCTCCTCTTCCCCAACATCGGCCACAAGTGCCTCATGGCAAAGGATGGCAAAAAGAAGGTAAAATCTAGAGCCTCCACTAAATATGCAACATCTAGTGATGAGGATAACTCTAGTGATGATGAGGATAATTTACTTGCCCTTTTTGCCAACCTAAACATGCAACAAAAGGAAAAACTAAATGAATTAATAGGAGCTATTCATGAGAAGGATGAACTCTTGGATAGCCAAGAGGACTTCCTAATTAAAGAAAATAAGAAGCATGTTAAGGTTAAAAATGCTTATGCTCAGGAAGTAGAAAAGTGTGAAAAATTGACTAGTGAGCTAAGCACTTGCCATGATGTTATATCCAACCTTAGAAATGAAAATGCCAAATTAATTGCTAAGGTTGAGAATATAAATGTTTGTGATGATTCTCTTATTAGTCTTAGAAATGATAATGCTAGTTTGATTACTAAGATTGACAAGTTGAATGCATCACTCTCTAGCCTTAAAATTGAGAATGAAAAATTAATTGCTAAGGCTAAAGATTTGAATGTTTACAATGTTTCAATTTCCAATCTTAGAAATGAGAATGCTATTTTACATGCTAAGATTGATGAATTAAATGCATGCAAACCCTCTACATCTAGCATTGATCATGTTACTATTTGTACTAGATGTAGAGACATTAATGTTGATGCTATTCATGATCACCTAGCTTTAATTAAACAACAAAATGATCACATAGCTCAACTTAGTGCTAAAATTAATGAGCATGACTTAGAAAATGAAAAATTTTAATTTGCTAGAAGCATGCTCTATAGTGGGAGACGCTCTGGCATCAAGGATGGCATTGGCTTCCAATAGGGATGCAATGTCAAGCTCAATGCCCTTAAAAGATTGTCTAATTTTGTTAAGGGCAAGGCTCCCATGCCTCAGGATAACGAGGGCTATATTTTATATCCTGCTGGTTATCCTGAGGATAAGATTAGGAGAATTCATGCTAAGAAGACTCATTCTGTTTCTCACCATGCTTTTATTTACAAGAATGAGGCTTCTAGCTCTAGGCGTTCTACCCATGTTAAAATGCCTAAAAAGAAATCTCCCATTGCATCAAATGAGCCTAACATTTCATTTAAGACTTTTGATGCTTCATATGTTTTAACTAACAAATCAGGCAAAATAGTTGCCAAATATGTTGGGGGCAAACACAAGGGGTCAAAGACTTGTGTTTGGGTACCCAAGGTGCTTGTTTCTAATGTCAAAGGACCCAAGACCGTTTGGGTACCTAAGAATAAGGCCTAAACTTGTTTTGTAGGTTTATGCATCCGGGGGCTCAAGTTGGATAATTGATAGCGGGTGCACAAACCACATGATTGGGGAGAAAAGGATGTTCTCCTGCTACGAGAAAAATCATGATCCCCAAAGAGCTATTACATTCGGGGATGGAAATCAAGGTTTGGTCAAAGGACTTGGTAAAATTGCTATATCACCTGACCATTCTATTTCCAATGTTTTTCTTGTAGATTCTTTAGACTATAACTTGCGTTCAGTTTCTCAATTATGTAAAATGGGCTACAATTGTCTTTTTACGGATATAGGTGTTACTGTCTTTAGAAGAAGTGATGATTCAGTAGCATTTAAGGGAGTCTTAGAGGGTCAGCTATACTTAGTTGATTTTAATAGAGCTGAACTCGACACTTGCTTAATTGCTAAGACTAACATGGGTTGGCTCTGGCATCACCGACTAGCCCATGTTGGGATGAAGAATCTTCATAAGCTTCTAAAGGGAGAACACATTTTGGGACTAACAAATGTTCATTTTGAGAAAGACAGGGTTTGTAGCACATGTCAAGCAGGGAAGCAAGTTGGTGTTCATCATCCACACAAGAACATCATGACGACCGACATGACGCTTGAGCTACTCCATATGGATCTGTTCGGCCCAATTGCTTACATAAGCATCGGCGGGAGTAAGTATTGTCTTGTAATTGTGGATGATTATTCTCACTTCACTTGGGTGTTCTTTTTGCAGGAAAAATCCCAAACCCAAGAGACCTTAAAGGGATTCTTAAGACGGGCTCAAAACGAGTTCGGTTTAAGAATCAAGAAAATAAGAAGCGACAACGGGACGGAGTTCAAGAACTCACAAATAGAAGGCTTTCTTGAGGATGAGGGCATCAAGCATGAGTTCTCTTCTCCCTACACGCCACAACAAAATGGTGTAGTGGAGAGGAAGAATAGAACTCTACTTGACATGGCGAGGACCATGCTTGATGAGTACAAGACTTCGGATCGGTTTTGGGCGGAAGCAATCAACACCGCTTGCTACGCCATCAACCGTCTCTACCTTCATCGAATCCTCAAGAAGACATCCTATGAACTTCTCACCGGTAAAGAGCCCATGTTTCATATTTTAGAGTCTTTGGTAGCAAATGTTTTATTCTTGTTAAAAGAGGTAGAAAATCTAAATTTTCTCCTAAGGCTGTAGAAGGTTTTTGCTTGGTTATGACTCAAACACAAGGGCATATAGAGTCTTTAACAAGTCCACTGGACTGGTTGAAGTTTCTTGTGACATTGTGTTTGATGAGACTAACGGCTCTCAAGTAGAGCAAGTTGATCTTGATGAGCTAGATGATGAAGAGGCTCCATGCGTTGCGCTAAGGAACATGTCCATTGGGGATGTGTATCCTAAGGAATCCGAAGAGCCTCAAGCACAAGATCAACCATCTTCCTCCATGCAAGCATCTCCACCAACTCAAGATGAGGATCAAGCTCAAGATGATGATAATGAAGATCAAGAGGATGAGCCACCTCAAGAGGAGGACAACGATCAAGGGGGAGATGCTAATGATCAAGACAAGGAAGATGATGAGGGTCCAAGGCCGCCACACCCAAGTGTCCACCAAGATCACCCCGTGAACACCATCCTCGGCGATATTCATAAGGGGGTAACCACTCGATCTCGTGTTGCTCATTTTTGTGAACATTACTCCTTTGTGTCTTCTATTGAGCCATACAGGGTGGAAGACGCATTAAGGGATTCAGATTGGGTGTTGGCAATGCAAGAGGAACTCAACAACTTCACGAGAAATGAGGTATGGCATCTTGTTCCACGTCCTAATCAAAATGTTGTAGGAACCAAGTGGGTCTTCCGCAACAAGCAAGATGAGCCTAGTGTGGTGACAAGGAACAAAGCCCGACTTGTGGCCAAGGGGTATTCACAAGTCTAAGGTTTGGATTTCGGTGAAACATATGCACCCGTAGCTAGGCTTGAGTCAACTCATATATTACTTTCCTATGCTACTTACCATGGCTTCAAGCTTTATCAAATGGACGTGAAGAGTGCCTTCCTCAATGGACCAATCAAGGAGGAGGTCTATGTTGAGCAACCTCCCGGCTGTGAAGATAGTGAGTACCCTAACCATGTCTATAAACTCTCTAAGGCGCTTTATGGCCTCAAGCAAGCCCCAAGAGCATGGTATGAATGCCTAAGAGATTTTCTTATCGCTAATGGCTTCAAAGTCGGAAAAGCCGATCCTACTCTCTTTACTAAAACTATTGAAAATGATTTGTTTGTATGCCAAATTTATGTTGATGATATCATATTTGGGTCTACTAACAAATCTACTTGTGAAGAGTTTAGTAGGATAATGATACAAAAATTCGAGATGTCTATGATGGGGGAGTTGAAGTATTTTCTAGGATTTCAAGTCAAGCAACTCCAAGAGGGCACCTTCATCAGCCAAACCAAGTACATTCAAGACATACTCACCAAGTTTGGGATGAAGGATGTCAAGCCCATCAAGACACCCATGGGAACCAATGGGCATCTCGACCTCGACACGGGAGGTAAATCCGTAGATCAAAAGGTATATCGGTCGATGATAGGATCTCTACTCTATTTATGTGCATCTCGACCAGATATTATGCTTTCTGTATGCATGTGTGCAAGATTCCAAGTCGATCCTAAGGAAGTTCACCTTAGGGCCGTGAAACGAATCTTGAGATATTTAGTCCATACCCCTAAGTTTGGCCTTTGGTACCCCAAGGGATCCACTTTTGATTTAATAGGTTACTCAGATGCTGATTGGGCAGGGTGTAAAATTGATAGAAAGAGCACATCAGGGACTCGTCAGTTCTTGGGAAGATCCCTGGTGTCTTGGGCTTCAAAGAAACAAAACTCAGTAACTCTTTCCACCGCCGAAGCTGAGTACATTGCCGCAGGCCATTGTTGCGCGCAATTGCTTTGGATGAGGCAAACCCTTAGGGACTATGGTTACAAAATAACCAAAGTTCCTCTCCTATGTGATAATGAGTGCAATCCGCATGGCGGATAATCCCGTTGAGCACAGCCGCACTAAGCACATAGCCATTCGGTATCACTTTTTGAGGGATCACCAACAAAGGGGGGATATCGAGATTGCTTATGTTAGCACCAAAGAACAATTAGCTGATATCTTTACCAAGCCATTAGATGAGAAAACTTTTACCAAACTTAGGCATGAGCTAAACATTCTTGATTCTAGGAATTTTGATTGATATTTTGCACACATAGCTCATTTCTATACCTTTGATCATATCTCTTTCATGTGCTATGACTAATGAGTTTTCAAGTATATATTATGCTGTCATAGATTGAAAGGGAAATGGAGTCTTCGGCGAAGACAAGGCTTCCACTCCACTCCATCAAATTATTCATTCATCGTCGTCACTCCACATCGATCTCCAACTTTGGTATATTTCTTCACTCATATATTATTTACCAAAGGGAGAGAAAGTATAAGGGCTTATATTTCACTCACAAGTATCTATTTTTGGTGATTCATGCCAAAGGGGGAGAAAGTATTAGCCCAAAGCAAAAGGACTGCACCACCACCAATTTAAAAAATGTAGTCTTTCATTTGGTATTAAAGAAGTTTTTTCAATTGGTATCTTATTTTTGATATAATTTCAAAATTGGTATGATCCCTTTCAAAATTAATATCTAAAACCCTCTTGAACACTAAGAGGGGAATTTCATTGAGGGGGAGTTTTGTTTAGTCAAAGGAAAAGCATTTGAAACAGGGGGAGAAAATTTTAAATCTTGAAAATGTTTCTCGAAATCTTATTCATATACCTTTGACTATTTGCAAAAAGACTTTGAAAAAGAATTTCCAAAACATTTGCAAAAACAAAACAAGTGGTGCAAGCATGGTCCAAAATGTTAAAATAGAAGAAAGCATCCATGCATATCTTATGAAATGTAAATTGGTTTAATTCCAAGCAACCTTTGCACTTACCTTATGCAAACTAGTTCAATTCTGCACTTATACATTTGCTTTGGTTTGTGTTGGCATCAATCACCAAAAAGGGGGAGATTGAAAGGGAAATAGGGTCAAACCTTTTCCTAAATAATTTTGGTGGTTGAATTGCCCAACACAAATAATTGGACTAACTAGTTAGCTCTAGATTATAAGTTCTACAGGTGCCAAAGGTTCACAACAAACCAATAAAAAGTCCAAGAAAGGGTTCAAAAAGAAAGGAGCAAAGCAACCGAAGGCTACCCTGGTCTGGCGCACCGGACTGTCTGGTGTGCCACCGGACAGTGTCCGGTGCACCAGAGAGAATCACTCTGAACTGCTCAACTTCGGGAATTCGGGGAGCCCCTCCGCTATAATTCACCGGACTATCTGGTGTGGCACCGGACTATCCGGTGTGCCAGCGGAGCAACGGCTAATAGTGCTAATGGTCGTCTGCAAAAGCAACAGTGAACAGTGAACAGTACGCGACTGCGCGCGCAGAAGTTAGAGGAGGCGCAGATGGCGCACCAGACAGTGAACAATGACTATCCGGTGCACCACCGGACTGTCCGGTGGCCCCACATGTCAGAGCTCCAACGGTCGAACCCTAACGGTTGGGTGACGTGGCTGGCGCACCGGATAGTGTCCGGTGGCGCACCGGACTGTCCGGTGCGCCATTCGACAGCAGCCTTCCCCAACGGCCACTTTGGTGGTTGGGGCTATAAATACCCCCCAACCACCACACTTTAAGGCATCCAAGTTTTCAGCCAACACATTCAATACAAGAGCTAGTGCATTCAATACAAGACACAAATAGAGTAAATCAAAATCTCTCCAAGTCCCAATTCCACTCAAAGCAATTAGTGACTAGAAGAGAGAGTTTTGTCGTGTTCATTTGAGCTCTTGCGCTTGGATCACTTTTCTTCTTCCCCATTTCTTGTTCCCAAGTCCTTTGTAATCAAAGCAAGAGACACCAATTGTGTGGTGGTCCTGGTGGGGACTTAGTGTCCCAATTGATTGAGAAGAGAAGCTCACTCGGTCTAGGTGACCGTTTGAGAGAGGGAAAGGGTTGAAAGAGACCCGGTCTTTGTGACCACCTCAACGGGGAGTAGGTTTGCAAGAACCAAACCTCGGTAAAACAAATCACCGTGTCATCCGCCTTATTTGCTTGTGATTTGTTTTGCGCCCTCTCTTTCGGACTCGACTTTATTTCTAACGCTAAACTCGGCTTGTAGTTGTGCTTAAAATTTATAAATTTCAGATTTGCCTATTCACCCCCCTCTAGGCGACTTTCACCTAGTTTAGCGAAAGTTTTAGAAGTCCTAATTCACCCTCCCTCTTAGGCGTCACCCGTTTCCTACAAGTGGTATCAGAGCCTGGTTTGGCTCATTTGAAACGCTTTAGCTTCACCGCTAAAAGAGCCGACGCTTTTTAGAGGAATGGATGGATACCCATAGGCCACCACACTTCGACGGCACTAAATTCCCATATTATAGTGCTAGAATGGCTTGTTACCTAGAGGCCATTGATCTAGGTGTTTGGCGAGTCACTCGTGACGGGATGAAACCCCCCAAGAATCCCGAGAAACCCACCACGAGTGAGGAAAAAGAAATTCATTTAAATGCTAGAGCCAAAAATTGCTTGTATGAATCTCTTAGCATGGATATTTTTAATCAAGTATTTACCTTGAAAATTACTAATGAGATTTGGCTAAAATTGCATGAGCTCCATGACGACACATCAAATGTTCGTGAGCAAAAACATTGCCTAGTATTAAATGAGTATAATTCTTTTGCTATGAGAGATGATGAGCTTGTTAGAGACATGTATTCTCGTTTAAATCTAATCGTCAATGAGCTCAACTCTATTGGCATAAATAAGCTAGGTGATGCGAACATTGTAAGGAAGATTATCTCCCTGCTACCACAACGATGATATGGGAGCATCATCACCATCCTTCACAACATGGAGGACTTGAGTACCATGACCCAGACCATTGTGATTGGGAAAATCGCGGCTTTTGAGATGTCACGAAAAATGTGTCGGGGAGAGGAGCCAACTTCCTTAAGGCCATATGCTTTTGCATGTGATGAAAGGAAGGGTAAAAAGAAGGCTCACACTCCAAGTTCCTCAAGTGAAGAAGAGGAGGAAGAAGAAAGTGATGATAATGAAGATAATCAACCATGCACATCATCCTCCAAGGATGAAGAAACAATCCGACACGTCGGAAAGGTAATGGGGATGATCCGCAAGATTAATCTAATGGGTGTGCCCCTACAAATCGAAGATCTTCTCTTTAACATTGACAGGAAAAAGCAAAGAAAGAGAGAGTGCTTTGCATGCGGGGAGAAGGGCCACTTCAGGGACAACTGTCCAACTATGGTCGAACCCAAAAAGGAGAGGAGCAAAGGCAAGGCGCTAACAAGTGTCAGAACTTGGGATGATTCTTCAAGTGATGATGAACCTCCAAGGACGTGCAGCCACCGGTCCTCATCACGCTCATCGCAGTCATCACAAAAATGCCTTATGGCAAGCGGTAACAAAAGCATTCCATCCTCTAGTGATGAAAGTAGTAGTGATGATGAAGGTGAGGGAAAGCCCATCTAGATGAGCTTGCGGAAGCCGTTAAATTTTTTCAGGATGTTTGCACTAAGCAAAAAGCTCAACTTAAAACTTTGAAAAATAAGTTGATTAGCTCCCAAAATGATTATAAAGGTTTGCTAGAAAAAATTGAAACTTTTGCAAATTTAAATAGTGAGCTGTCAACTAAAATTGAGCTATTAGAGTCTAGTGCTCCATCCACTGCTACCGATGATGGCCTTTTTAAAAAGAATGAAAAACTTAAGGCTAAGTTAGCTAGCTCTCAAGAAGCTATTGAAAATTTGCTAGGGAAAATGGAAATTCTTAGCATACACAACAATGAGCTAACTACTAAGCTAGAAAACATTGGTAGCACCCCAGAAGTATCTTTGATTGAAATACCTGAAATTATTAAGAAAGATGCTTCTACTTCCTGCTTTGATTTAATTGATGATTCTAACCCCTGCAATCAAGTTCTTGTTAAGAATGTTATTATAGAAACCTATTCTGACGAGATTGCAAAGGAAAATGAGCAATTAAAGCAAGAAGTGGCTCGCCTTGGAAAAGCCTTGTATAACAAGAAAGGCAAAGCCAAACAAATCCGACCTCCACAGGATAACACCACTGCAGGAGTGAACAAGCCTATGGAAGGTGAAAATGTGATTTGTAGATTATGCCACAAGGAAGGCCACAAGTCTTTCCAATGCAAGGCGATGACCGGGGATAAGCAAAGGCAAAAGCTCAAGCAAAAGCCATCAAGCAAAATCTCCAACACCTACATCAAAAAGGTGGACAAAAAGGCTGCTACACCATATCTGATCAAGAAGAAAAAGAATGGAAAGGTGATAGCAATCAAGGCCAACAAGCAAGCCAACAAAGGAAAGGGGGACAAACGCATCTGGGTGCCAAAGGAAATAATTTCAACCATGAAAAGCACCAAGAAGGTTTGGATCCTGAAAGGGAAGTGAGTGGACCGAAGGTCATACGGGAAATTTGGTGACTTGGCAAATTTGGGATGTATATCATGGGATACATCATATTGGATCAAATTTATTGCCAAGTGGATTAGTGAATATTTTGGACCCAAATTTCCCCACCCATGACTAAGGTAACTAGATTTATTGCATTCCTTATTTTTAGATATGCGTATCTATTTTTTCTTGTATCTAGTTTTACCTCTCATGCCTAGTATTACAATTTGTACTTACTTTTGCTTAAATGCATGCATACTAGGTAAATCACATGGTAGGACTGCTTGTTTTCAATTCATACACTTAAGCAAACCTACATGGTTTAAAATGTGTATTTAAGCACGGCACATAGCTTCTTTATCACTCCATAGTAAATGATACATCAATTAATAATTTTAAATGCTACAGGTAAAACACTCATATTCTACCAGTTGTATCATTTAACTTATATGTGCCAAAGTTCGGATTATAGATAATTTGCCCCTCTTGATATCAAATCAAAGTGCATGTCTCCTACAAGTATTCAAAACTTGTATGCACAAATCCAGGGGTAGGTTACTCTATAATCTAAGACTTTGAGACTAACACCTTTTCAAGTCTATTTTTATGTGATAGTCTCATTGTAAGGAAAATGAAGTCCCCGGAGAATGACAACAAACTTCCACTGCAAAATCTCCAAGAACTTTCATGTCTCACAAGCCTGCCATTGGTTTTCAATTGGTCTGTCATTGACTTTCGATTGGTATCTTTGAGACTACATTAAGTATCATTTACATGTCTTCTCCAATATTTGATTAGACTATATTTCATATCTTGTACTTCCCATGTTGTTATAAATGCATATACTATTAACTCATATTTTGTTACCTATGCATAAGGGAAGTTAGTCTATTCAAATTATGTCTAGCACCTCTATTTCTCACATGCTTTTTCCTAAGTAGAAGATCTCCGTCAGGGGGAGTTTTTCTTCGTCTCTAAAGGGGGAGAAAATTCTTTCTAAAGGAGAACACTCATTTAGGGGGAGTAATATTTTAGTGCTTCTATTGATATTTAGGGGGAGTATCATTTACAGTATAATAACTATTACAAGTATTCATATATAAATAATTATTTGATAGGGATAAAATTGTCTTTTTATATGAAAATTAACACAACTAAAGTAGTGTTATATAGGGAACCGAATTTACATCCAATCAAATGGAAAGATTTGTATTTTAAGGGCGAAGAAAGCAACTGGGAACTTTAGTGGTGTCAAATAAGAAATTGTCTCTTATTTTTTTGTTGGTAAGTGTGGAGTTGTTCCAAATATGCAGGTATTGATGCCCAAAGTTCAAATATACGATGGCACCAGAGTAGTTAAAATGACACTTGGTGTTGGCGGATTCACCTCGCATTGAACGTTGACAAGGGATGAATGATGCACTTAGACTCTGTTTGTTATAGTTGGTGTTTGTTAGAAAAGCAACTTGTCTGAGAAGCCAGTGAACAATAGCTTCTATTTGACTGTTTATTGTCTACTTTTAGTTCATCTGAGAAGCAACTAAGCTGATAAATTCTTGCAGAAGCGTCCTATTTGGTATAAGTCCTGTTTGTGAAAAAGCTAAAAATAAGATATGTCAAATAGAGCCTTAGGCTGACTCCAGTAGAAGCCGTTATACACTCGTGTTTTGAATATACCTAGAGAAGATTTCCTTTCTTTTTTCCTATACAACAATGTCCTCTAAAGGTTCTCTAAATATAGAATATGTTCCTCCATCTTATATATATATATATACTAGTTATGTGCCCGTGCGTTGCAACGGCGTATAAAATATTTGACAAAATATGAGTGTTAGAGCAACTCTAACAAATGTCTCAAACGGGGTCTCTTGTATGAGTGTTACAAACTTTCTGCAACTCCATAGCACACTCCAAGAACATAGATGCCTTGAGAAGTATGTCCACCGAAGCTCGTTTGTTATCTAGGAAGCCTTGAGAAGTATGTCCACGGAAGCTCGTTTGTTATCTAGGAAGCGGATGCGAAATAAAATTTGGTAAAAGCAAGCAAAACAAAAAGACTTCATCTCACAAGATACCGCTTAAATTGAAAGGATATATATTTTTAGCACTATTCTTATAACAGATCGTACCGTTTCGACAGCTTTAAAATTCTCGATATTGTAAAAAATCATATGCGAGTTCAAACAGATTAAAAGGTGATGTCGAATTATCATTTTGATAGCTTTAAACTTTTTCATATCATAACAAAAACTAGAGGTCTGTTTGAGCAGATTAAAAGATGATGTCAAATTACCATTTTCGTTTTGGGACTGCATGTTATGTCTTTGATCTTGGCCACTGTGGTGTCTTCACCCTTCTTAGCAGTCTTTGTATTCTTTGGTTGAGACATGTATATGCTCGGCACCTCAAGGCACACCAAGTTCAGCTTCGAACAGACCTCGACTGCATGTTATGTCTTTGGTCTTGGCCACCGTGGTCTCTTCACCCTTCTTGGCAGTCTTTGTATTCTTCATCTAAGACATGTATCTACTCGACACCTCCCTGCACACCAAGTTCAGCTTCGAACAGACCTCAACTTTTGTCTACCATCAACAGTTGGACCGGCTCTTTTTTGGGATCGTGCTTATGAATAGAGCCTTAACGACAGTCCCTTTCTTGGTTGCAGCAGCCAAGTTGGAGTTAGCTAATAATTAAAGTTAGAGTCACCTGGAACACATGTGCTTTATATGGTGTTGCGTGATCACTACTATATAAAGTAGTGCTATTTCGTTGAGTATAGAAACTGAAAAATAAGAGGGCAATTACTAAAATAGCAAGAACCTCTCCAAGGCTAATATATCGTAGCTTCGAGAGAAGGCAAAGTAGAAAGGGTTTTGCTTCCTCTTTACGAAACTATAAGAAATACCTCAGCAAATAAACAGATTAAAATTGAAATTTATTTAAAAAATAAGCATAACAGGGAACTCATATTAGTATTATTGCTATTGAACTTTAATCATTGTAAAAATCTGCCTTGCAAGACGACGAGGCGCGTGGGGTGGACCGGTGGAGCAGGTCAAGGCCAAGCAAATCACCAATTGGTGGTGGAGCGACGACAGCGGATGTAGGAGCATGCATCGTCAGTGAAGAAGTAGAAGGGGTGGAGTAGGTCAAGGCCAAGCAAATCACGAGTTGGTCGTGGAGCGGCGGCGCGACGTAGAAGACGAAGGACACTCCCGAGAGTCCGTGTTGCGATGTTTCTAGGAGGTCCACAGAAGGAGCGAGGAGAGGCCTCCATCGGCCAAGCGTCAAATCAAACAGAAGCATCCAGAGGTGTAATGAGTGAGGGAGCAAGAGGAGCCGTAAACCATTGATTGATGATCAGACAGTTTCAAGCCTTTTTGACGACGTGGATTGCCTGGTCGAAGCCATTTTGAACCGGCTTTAATATATAGTAAATGCATTTGCAGATTCAAAAATATAAAATAAACTATGCATTTGCATGCGTTTCTGTTAAGTTTGCCCCCCTCCCACAAAGAAAAACTAAACGAACAACTGCACACTCTAAACACAAAGTGGCTGATGCTGTCTACTTCATGACAGGATCTGTCCTTCAGAATCCTTCCCCTGCGTGCCTCTGCGACTTGGGAAACATGCATCTGTGATGGAATGAAACTGACCCAGAGGGATAAGTGAGGGCAACTCTTTGTTCTTCTTTCTTTTTCACTGAGCTTAGAGTAACCTTCGTTTTCCGGTGGATGAACCTGGCGCTCAGCCTCCTCCTCGGCCTACCGCCGGATTAGCGTCCAGGTGCATCATCCTCCACTTGTACAGGCACGAGCTCTGCCTCTGCTCGACTGCTCCCAAAATACCCAGACGAAAGATCCACGACAATCTGACCCTAACGGCGTGTTCCCTTCCTTGTCGAAAGCTTCATATAGACGGCAAGAAAAGCAAGCGTCTCACTGACTCTTTTCCTAAATCTCAGTGATCCACCGTGCTCATCTCTCTCACATAAGAAGAGTCAGCCATACAGAGCAAAGTAATGCCAACTACCTACCAAAGTGTGTAACTGAAAGAAAGAAAACAGAACAGAAGAAGAAGGACACCACACCACAGACGAACAACCTAAGCTCGGATTGGTTGCTCGCTCACCAGATTACAGATTCCTCATCTCTATTTACAGTTACAGTCTACACAAATACACATAAACAAAAATCCAAATCCATGGTTGGCTTCAAAGTTTAAAGACTCGAGACGCCATGATTCGCCGGCGGGCGAGTGGGAGGGTGGGTGAGCAAAAAGGTTGCTGGGTCAATAATACCAAGCTGCAATTAGAAACCAGTCGTCGGCTGGCTCGATGGCCCCGTGCGGTCAGTTTGTGCGCGGCGGCGGTGGCGGTGCAGCAGCGCTGGCAGAAGCTGGGGAAGCGGTCCATGCACTGGTACACCGGTGGGTCGGCGATGAGGCTGGATTTGACGCAGGCCGGGTGGCACCCGCGGGGCGCCGCGTCCAGGCACTGGCACCGCGGTGGCTCTGACCTGGTGCAGCCGTCGCAGCTGTCACAGCACGGCCACGCGCGCGGCGCCGCCTTCGCCTGGCTAGCCAGCTCCCCTCCTCCTCCTCTAGCTCCCTGCCTTGAAACAAGAGTTCGATTCGGGACCCATGAGCCAAACTGAACAACCTACACATGCTGATAGCAAGGAAGGAAGGAACAAATCTTGAACTTTCTAACCAAAAGCAGTGCGCAAAAAATAACAGGAAAAAAATCTTGGATTGACTACGGGTCGAAAAAACTCCAAGGATGCGACTTTTTGGCAGGAACTGAGTCTAAACTGTTGGATCTTTTATGGGCTTGGCCCATTTATTGAATAAACTCTATGGTGTGTAATGGTGGAGAATACCAAAGGTACCACATTGGAAGTCCAAGGGTCTTTTGCCTTGACTTATATGGTGGGATTTATTCCACTTAACTTGAGAAGTCAAGAAATGGACAATTTTTAGCACTCACTAACCGCGTACGTCAGCCGAGTGACCCTGTCTCTTCGTCTGCCGAGTGACCCTGTCCCTTCGTCAGCAAGCCGAGTGACCCTTCTCCTTCAGTTGCCGACTCATGGCGTGACTCGGCGAGAGCTGGCCGACTCATGGCATAACTCGGCTAGAGCTGGCCGACTCTTGGCGTGACTCGGCGACCTTTCTCCTTCAGCTTCCCTCTGCGAGAGTTTAAATAGAGGAGCACCCCTGTCACTCGGTACACAAGAGAAAAACACTTTCAGAACACAGTCCAGCAGCCGAGTGAGGGTATTTCCATCTCGTGACTCTGCGCGCACAGAGAAGCGAGAGGGCAGGTGCCTCCGGAGCCCTTGCCGTTCAAGACCTTGCACGAGGGATCGACAATTAGGTTTTTGGGGAGCGTCTACGCGACTGCCCAAAGTCTTCCTCCTGCTGACATGACAAGTGAAGTTGGACAAGGATCTAGATCCTCGGAGCGCATGGGAGGGTATGATCAATTCATCTCCTTACTGTTTTTCATTCTGCAAATTATATATGTTCATACCTGCTGTTTTATCTATAGCCGTAAATTTATTCAATCTGTTTTGTCGTATTATATCATAACATGTCTGATGCCTGATCATACTAGTAATATGATAAATCTGTTTGTCTTAATTTTACAGTCATGCTGTTTATGTTGCTATCTGTTTATTTTCAGTTGTTCCATAATAATACATGTTCCATGTTTATATGCTTATTATATTTATATGATTCATATGTTTCATGTTCTCTTGATCCATATTGTTATGGATATATTTGAGATAATGATTTCTATGATTAAACATATTTTATATGTCATCATCATAATGTTAATTTATGGAATTAAAATAATACGGAAAATGCCTATAATTCTAACAATCCAAAAACCTAATGTTAGGCATTTTTCTGTCAGAGGTTTTGCTGCTGTGCTAAAGCCTGATCCTTTTGATGGTAAAAACTTCTTGATATGGAAAGCTAAAATGGAATTGTGGCTAACTGCAATGTCTTGTTTTCATGCCGCTGAGGGCAAGCCTGCCAACTTACCTCCTGAGGATGAGGCTAAGTTTAAGGCTGAAGACAACCTCTTTCGAGGAGCAGTAATTAGCGCACTGGATACAAAATTCCAGAAAAGCTATATCATCCTTCCCACAGGGAAAGAGCTGTGGGATGCTCTTGTTGGAAAGTTTGGAGTTACTGACGCTGGTAGCGAGCTGTATCTCATGGAGCAGCTGTATGACTACAAGATGGTTGAGAACCGATCTGTAGTGGAACAGGCTCATGAGTTTCAGGCACTAGCTAAGGAACTCGAACTTTTTCCTTGTCCTCTGCCTGACAAGTTTGTGGCTGGCGGTATAATCGCCAAGTTGCCACCTTCTTGGAAGGACTTTGCTACCTCTCTCAAACACAAGAGACAAGAGTTCAATGTGGAGGAGCTCATTGGTACTCTTGATGTTGAGGAAAGAGCTAGATCAAAGGACAATGGAAAAGGTGTGGAGACCTCTACTGCTAATGTGGTGCAGAAGAGAAACTTCCGCAAGTTTAACAAGAAGAAAAACTAGAACAAACCAGAGAACGCGAATAAACCTGTTCAAACAGCACAGTTTAAAAAGAAGAACAACAATAACAAGGGAAAGGGAGGATGCTTTGTCTGTGGCAGTGATCAACATTGGGCTAGAGAGTGCCCTGATCGCAAGTTCACTCAGGACAAGAAATCAGCTAATGTTGTAACCACTGAAACTGGAGATGGAACATCTGGGTATGGTAATTCTTTACCATTTGTTCTCTCAGTTTGTAATTCACCTGAGTGGTGGATGGACAGTGGTGCAAATATTCATGTGTGTGCTGATGCCTCTATGTTCACTTCCTATCAGGTCGGGAGGTCTGGCGCCTTGTTGATGGGAAATGGGTCGCGTGCTCATGTTCTTGGTGTTGGTACGGTCATTCTGAAGTTTACTTCGGGAAAGACGGTGCCATTGAAGAGCATGCAGCATGTGCCCTCTATCAAGAAGAATCTCGTTAGCGCGTCCATGCTATGTCGAGATGGATACAAAGTTGTTCTTGAGTCTAATAAATGTGTTGTGTCTAAACATGGTATTTTTGTTGGTAAAGGATATGACTGCGGAGGGTTGTTCCGCTTATCACTGCATGATGTGTGTAATAAACTCGTGAATTCTGTTCATTTTTCTGATGAGTCGGATTTATGGCATTCACGTTTTTGTCATGCAAGCTTTGGCTGTCTTATGCGGTTAGCAAATATAAATTTAATTCCTAAATTTAACTTGGTCAAAAAGTCTAAGTGCCATGTGTGTGTTGAATCAAAACAACCTCGCAAGCCTCACAAGGCTGCTGAGGCGAGGAGTTTGGCACCTCTAGAACTTGTTCATTCTGATCTGTGCGAGATGAATGGAATTTTGACCAAAGGTGGTAAAAGATACTTTCTCACTTTTATAGATGACTCCACTAGATTTTGTTATGTGTATCTCTTAAAAACAAAAGATGAAGCGTTCAATTATTTTAAGGCCTATAAAGCTGAAGTCGAGAACCAACTTGAGAGGAAAATAAAACGTTTAAGGTCCGACCGAGGTGGAGAATATTTCTCTAATGTGTTCGATGAGTTCTGCGTGGAACATGGTATTATTCATGAGAGGACACCGCCATTCTCACCACAATCCAATGGGATTGCTGAAAGGAAAAACCGCACTCTAACAGATTTGGTGAATGCCATGTTGAGTACAGCGGGATTATCCAAGGCATGGTGGGGTGAGGCGATTTTGACAGCATGTCATGTCCTGAATAGAGTTCCAACAAAGAACAAAGAGATCACACCATTTGAGGAATGGGAAAAGAGAAGATTAAATCTCTCATATTTGCGCACTTGGGGTTGTTTGGCTAAAGTGAATGTGCCAATCAACAAAAAGCGTAAACTTGGGCCTAAAACTGTTGACTGTATACTCCTTGGGTACTCTTTTCACAGCACTGGGTATAGGTTCTTAATTATAAAATCTGATGTGCCTGATATGTATATTGATACTATCATGGAATCAAGAGACGCAACATTTTTTGAGAATGAGTTTCCTATGAAGAATACACCTAGTGATATAAGTCATGAGACTATAATTCCCCATGAGCACGAACTGTCGATTCCTATAGATCATGCTGAGGATTCTCACGTGCACATCCCTGAGGAGGATGACACTATAGTCACTCGAAAGAGCAAGAGATAGAGGGTTGCAAAATCCTTTGGTAATGACTTTATAGTGTACCTTGTGGAAGACACACCAACTACCATTAGTGAGGCATATTCCTCTCCTGATGCTGACTTATGGAAGGAAGCAGTAAGGAGTGAGATGGAATCTATTATGTCTAATGGAACTTGGGAGGTCGTTGATCGTCCTTATGGTTGTCAACCTATAGGTTGCAAATGGATCTTCAAGAAAAAGCTTAGGCCTGATGGTACAATTGAGAGGTACAAAGCAAGGCTTGTGGCCAAAGGATATACCCAAAAGGAGGGTGAAGATTTCTTTGATACCTACTCACCAGTGGCTCGATTGACTACAATTCGCACATTAATAGCCGTGGCAGCCTCTTATGGTCTTATCATTCATCAGATGGATGTTAAGACAGCTTTCTTAAATGGAGAGTTGGATGAGGAGATCTATATGGATCAGCCAGAAGGGTTTATTGCGGATGGTCAAGAGAACAAGGTGTGCAGGTTGATAAAATCACTGTATGGCCTAAAACAAGCACCTAAGCAATGGCATGAAAAGTTTGATAATACTCTTACAGCAGCTGGCTTTGTTGTAAATGAATCTGACACGTGTGTATACTATCGGTATGGTGGGGGTGAGTCTGTTATGCTGTGCCTTTATGTTGATGACATTTTGATCTTTGGATCAAATCTCAATGTGATTGAGGAAGTTAAAAGTCTTCTATCGAGCAATTTCGAGATGAAAGATTTGGGAGAGGCTGATGTCATTCTAAACATCAAGCTTGTTAGAGAAGCTGATGGTGGGGTAACTTTGTTACAATCCCATTATGTGGAAAAGGTATTGAGTCGCTTTGGTTTTAGTGACTGTGATCCTGCTCCAACACCTTATGATCCTAGTGTGCTATTAAGAAAGAATCGGAGAATAGCAAGGGATCAATTGACATACTCCCAGATCATTGGCTCGCTCATGTACCTTGCAAGTGCAACAAGGCCAGACATCTCTCATGCTGTGAGTAAGCTAAGTCGGTTTGTGTCGAAACCAGGAGATGATCACTGGCGTGCTCTTGAGAGAGTGTTGCGGTATTTGAAAGGTACTATGACATACGGTATTCATTATACCGGAAACCCAAAAGTGCTGGAAGGCTATTGTGATGCCAACTGGATTTCTGATGCTGATGAGCTTTATGCCACAAGCGGATATGTGTTTCTGTTTGGAGGTGGCGCTGTTTCCTGGAAGTCTTGCAAGCAGACTATCTTAACGAAGTCTACAATGGAAGCAGAACTCGCAGCATTAGACACTGTTGGGGCTGAGGCCGGGTGGCTTCGTGATTTCCTATTGGACTTACCGGTAGTTGAAAAACCGATACCGGCTATTTCCATGAACTGTGACAACCAAACGGTGATTACAAAGGTTAACAGTTCTAGGAATAACATGAAGTCTACAAGGCATGTTAAGAGGAGATTGAAATCTGTCAGAAAGTTGAAAAACTCCGGAGTTATAACTGTGGATTATGTCCACACATCAAATAATCTGGCAGATCAATTCACTAAGGGTCTATCACGCAATGTGATAGAAAGTGCATCGAGGGAAATGGGTATGAGACCCATGTGAGATCTACTCTAGTGGTAACCTGCTCTATGTGATCGGAGATCCCGTGAAGTAGAGTGGAGAAACAAGCTAGGAGTAGGTTGTGAGGAAAGATCCCTTTCTTAACTCATTTCTGATGCACATCTTTCCTATCTGTAAGGCAGGATGGTATTTACCTTAATGTATTCCAAGAGTCTTATAAAGGTGAGATGTTGTCCTACAGAACATCTTTTGAGGAATACACCTATATGAGTCAGACTGCTGGTCACAGTCTATGGGACTTGGGTAATCCCTAAATACTCATGAAAGGCACTGAAGTGTGACTTATATGCTTCTAAACAGCGGGAATACCCTTTTGCAGCCTAGTATCAGCAAAGGATTTGAGTTAATCTTATTTCGCACATAACTGTCAATTCAAGGCTTAGTCCATTGTTCAGTTGTGAATGAGTGAAACTCTTATTCTAGATGGATGTTCAACTTAATAGTCTCCATCGAAACACTGGTATATCAAAGGATTGTGATTCTGATACTTCATCATTACAAACCCTAGAGTTTGGTGGGGATTGTTGGATCTTTTATGGGCTTGGCCCATTTATTGAATAAACTCTATGGTGTGTAATGGTGGAGAATACCAAAGGTACCACATAATAAGTCCAAGGGTCTTTTGCCTTGACTTATATGGTGGGATTTATTCCACTTAACTTGAGAAGTCAAGAAATGGACAAGGGCGTGCCACACGCGCGCGCGCGCCGCCGCCGCCGCCGGCCGGGCCGGGCCGGGCCGGGCGTGGCGTGGCGTGGCGTGGCGTGGCGAGGCGAGGCAGGCAGGCAGGCGAGCGGGCGTGGTGTGGTTGTGTTAATTTTTAGCACTCACTAACCGCGTACGTCAGCCGAGTGGCCCTGTCTCTTCGTCTGCCGAGTGACCCTGTCCCTTCGTCAGCCAGCCGAGTGACCCTTCTCCTTCAGCTGCCGACTCATGGCGTGACTCGGCGAGAGCTAGCCGACTCATGGCATAACTCGGCTAGAGCTGGCCGACTCTTGGCGTGACTCGGCGACCTTTCTCCTTCAGCTTCCCTCTGCGAGAGTTTAAATAGAGGAGCACCCCTGTCACTCGGTACACAAGAGAAAAACACTTTCAGAACACAGTCCAGCAGCCGAGTGAGGGTATTTCCATCTCGTGACTCTGCGCGCACAGAGAAGCGAGAGGGCAGGTGCCTCCGGAGCCCTTGCCGTTCGAGACCTTGCACGAGGGATCGGCAATTAGGTTTTTGGGGAGCGTCTACGCGACTGCCCAAAGTCTTCCTCCTGCTGACATGACAAGTGAAGTTGGACAAGGATCTAGATCCTCGGAGCGCATGGGAGGGTATGATCAATTCATCTCCTTACTGTTTTTCATTCTGCAAATTATATATGTTCATACCTGTTGTTTTATCTATAGCCGTAAATTTATTCAATCTGTTTTGTCGTATTATATCATAACATGTCTGATGCCTGATCATACTAGTAATATGATAAATCTGTTTGTCTTAATTTTACAGTCATGCTGTTTATGTTGCTATCTGTTTATTTTCAGTTGTTCCATAATAATACATGTTCCATGTTTATATGCTTATTATATTTATATGATTCATATGTTTCATGTTCTCTTGATCCATATTGTTATGGATATATTTGAGATAATGATTTCTATGATTAAACATATTTTATATGTCATCATCATAATGTTAATTTATGGAATTAAAATAATACGGAAAATGCCTATAATTCTAACATAAACACCAATGTGGATGAAGTGCTTTGGACATGGGCGTGGTGGTAGTGGTGGTGGTGCCTGTTGCTGGTACCTAGGCAAGCCGCCGAGTCCGTAGTGGGGCGAGAGGCGAAGGGATCTAGGCAAGGAGGCGGCGAACTGGAGGTCGGACAGTCGAAGGGAGCCAGAGGGAGTGGATCGGCGTCGGGGTGGTTGGGGTAGCGGCTGGGCCCTATCCTTCTGCACCTCCGTAGGGGTTTGCCTCCTCCCCTTTCTCTTCGTTGTATCGGGGCCGGGTCGAGACGTCAGGTGGGGGTGAGCGAAGGTGGAGGCGAGGCACGTGAGGTGGAGGTTGGCGAGGAATCCGGTGTCATCGGGGCCTATAGGTGTACATTCGGGCCGCCCAGCCCGGCCCAGCCCAAGCCCGAAAAGGCCCGTATTGTTTGAATTTCGGGCCGGCCCGGCCCGTTTGAATTTCGGGCCGTGCCGGGCCGGCCCATGGGCCTAGCCCTCGGCCCACGGCCCGGCCCATAATTACTTAAACGTGCCGGGCTCATTTCGGGCGGCCCGAAATTATAAAAGCCCGAAATTCACATTACGGCCCGAAATTCAGTTTTTGGCCCAAAATTCACATTAGAACCCTAAATTCAAAAAAATAATAAAACAAATAAAAGATAAGACAAATAAATTTGAACAAAATCAAACTTAGTATTTGTATTAAAGTTACCACAGCTATGCAATGACTACCTCGTTTATAAATCATTTTGTTAGAAGGAAAAAGAGTATAATCAGCTCTATACAAAGTTCGTAAGTTCAATTTATTGTCTAATATTCATAACAAAAGTAAAATTACATCACACACTCTAATTCAAAGCTACAAAAACATCTAACTAGCATTATCTCTAGCTTTGTGTTATTTATCAAGTATATGAAAGTGTGGAACGAAGTGTGGTTTTAATAAATATATGGGCCTTTTCGTGCCTCTATATGGGCCATTTCGTGCCTGCGTTAAACGGGCCGTGCTCATGCCCGCCCATGGGCCGTGACCTCGGCCCAAACCCGGCCCGATATAACGGGCCGTGCCGGCCCGGCACTAAATTATTTTGGGTCGTGCCGTGCCTGGGCCGTGCTTTTTTTTCCGTGCTTCGGGCCGGCCCACCAGGCTCGGCCCAAATGTACACCTATATCGGGGCCTCGGTCGAGGCGTCGGGCGTGGGTGAGGCCGGGGTGGCGACGACCGTTGATGGCAGCGACGAAAGCGCGACCACCATCCGGGATCGAAGCGGAGCGGAGGATATCGGGGGTAGGAGGCAGAACCGTGCACCACACCGCGATGTGGACGCCTACGCTATGTTCTTAAGAAGTAGTATAGATGAAGACAATCGCTATAACCATAACTAAAACTCCCCAATGATTAGGGAAGTCGTTGATAAAATGTTTAGGCACAAATATGTAGAAGACCACCATGGGTGCAAGAAAAGGGAATATGGTGAGAAACAAGGATCTCACATCAGGTCCAAATATGAACCAACCTTGCAAGAAAAAATCCTAAAAATAATACCAGCAAACTTAAATGGTGTTGCAATTGTGAAACATATGTATAAAAAATAAAGCATCATGTAGCACATGGAGGACTTTGAGTTTGAGAACATTTCATTCATCAGATTTCAAACAAACACAAATACCCACTCAACACTTCAGCTATAAAATAAGATGTGGAATATGAAAATATAATGCAAGAAAGATACTGTATAGAATTATAATGGACTAAAGAAGCATCCGAACATGTCATAGTGTAAATTAGGATTCTGTTCATAGGGAGGGTATGCTGACAGGCCCTATATAATGGTTTCTAGAAGTTAGCCATGTAACTTCTCTAATTAATTGTAAATTTGAAGCCGATTTCTCTAACTCTATATATCCATAAGCCAATGGATACTGACCATTGACAGGGAAGAAGTTGCACCTAACTACCAGAAAGAAATTCAAATTATAAATGCCCGATAAAAGAAGTCTCCCTGTCACAGCTTATTAAGCAGATGGTGAGCTCAAGTATATACGTCAGGTTATGACTCAACCAGCTAAAATTGCGCTCAAGGGCCAGTAGAAGAAAGATGAATCCATCTAGTAAGCTAAGTTTCATATAATCAACAGATGGTGACTCCCCATAGGTGAATAAAAAGTATCCTTCTATGAATATGTGGCAAATCCCCGATGATGAATAAGAGGTATCCCTCAACTACCATAACTATGACTGAGTGTTCTGTATCTATTACATATGGTTCTGGTAATAAGTCATATGGGCCTAGGGGAGTCAAAACACTGACAAAGCCGAGGAAAGGCAGGCATAATAATGAGGCGTGATGCTATTATCGAATTGAATTAACTGGGAGGTGAAAGGAACCAGTAGTAGATCTCTAGAATAGTTTATGCCAAGAACAGGTAGTAGATCTCATGATTAGATGTTGCACATGAATAGGGTGGCGGGGGAAACCCCAAGCCCAATCATGGTATCTAGCAGTTTTACAATATGGAATAGTATCAATGAATCAGCTATCAAACTATCAGTACAACAAACAAACTCAGTAGTATTATTACAAGATACACAAAAACATTTATAGAGAACATGTTCTTACTTCTGATGGTGCAGAACAGAGCATGCAAAAGCAGTGGTAGTGTTGGAGACTCGTTCTCAAGTGCTATGAATTAAGAACAAGGCAACATAAAATGTTAAATGTCAACGTCCTTCGTCCATAAAACATTATTCCCTTGAGGATAATGGGTCTTGGACGAAGGTTGATGAGAGTAAAATTACGAAGTTTAGATCTTCGTACTAAGATTTCAATAGATATTGCAAGATGACATAAAATAAAAGGTACAAAAGAGATAAATAAGTCATGGACGAATTATATTATATTTTCTTAATATATCCAATCATTGAATACAATAATACCTCTGCCTTGACAAAAGGTTGAATTCTAGAATATGCGATTGCAGTTACCAGAATTCGTGAACAGTAAGGGAATACTGTTCACTATTTATAGGCACAGGGCGCAGCCTGTGAGGGATTACAAGTATGCCCCTTATGAAAGTTTACAACATTGACTCAGACCTTTATGGACTAAAAGGTCATTCTATCTTTAAGTCGGTTTGTAATACCGAAGCTTCATGAAGAGGGACCTTCGGCCATCTTGTACAAACAGCTTCAGCCGAAGGCCGCTTCTTCCTAGAAGACCTTCGGCGACGAAGCACAGGCCCAACAGTAGCCCCTTTCGCGGTGCTAGATCGTTTTTCGTAACGAGCTTGATCCGTGAAAAAAGTCTCTTAAGCTTCGGAGCGCCGAAGGTCTAAAAAACACCTTCCCTGAGCTCGTTGTCGAGAAACGATTCAATTTCTCAGCGTGTATCGGCCCCACCTTTCAGAGTTACTGTTCGGTCTCTGCGGTCCACCACGCAGCGAGTGCGAGCGGGTGTCCGCCTGGTGTAAAAATCCTGGCGCTTCGTCTTCTTACCTGCCACACTATATAAACAGACGAGTAGGTGTGAAGTTACCACAGCATTCATTGCTATTTGCACTGTTTTGCTGCCAAAATTTTTAACCGTCGCCGAAGCTTGTCTGTCGGAATCGAACGAAGCTCCTGTTTGAAACCTGCTTCGGAGGAAGAAAGTATTAAAGTTCCACAAGTTCATAATTAAATGGCCAGAGTGCGCTCTACCGCCAGGGTTGAACGTGAGGGGGACGAAGCTGAAGCTTCGGAGACTGTCCCCATTTCCGAAGCCATGCAACGATCCGGGCTAGTGACTTCGGAAAAGATTCCTAGCGAAGATGCAGAACAAGCAATCGCTGAAGCAGAGGAAGAAGATATTGAGGAAACTGATCCCGAAGATGATTATCGCATTGCTATGCCAAGCAAACCCAGCCATTTGGACTTCGGGAAATCTACTGTTTCGAAGGCTGATCTGTCCAAGATGGTAAAATCGGGCTTTTTTACTGAAAATCAGAAGAAGCTATTGCGCTTCGGGGGAGAAGAGACTACCCCAAAGCCGGAGAAGGATGAAATTGTTATTTTCAAAAGCTTTCTAAAAGCTGGATTAAGATTCCCCCTACATGGGATTATTGCAGAGGTACTGAAGAGGTTCGGTATTTATTTTCACCAACTGACCCCTAACGCTATTGTCAGACTTATTGTTTATATCTGGGCACTCCGAAGCCAAGCAGTGGAACCATTTGCGGACAGCTTTTGCCGGGTTCACGAGTTGCATTATCAAACGAAGGCTAGAAAGGATGGATTGCACGACAATTTTGGTTGCTATAACTTCGCCTATCGGAAATCTACAAAGTTTCCTGTAATTAGCTACCGAAGCAAATGGGCAGCAGGCTGGAAATCAGAGTGGTTCTATGTTAAGGTTGATGACGACAAGGAAAAACTTGTGCAAAGTCCACTCGAATTAATCTTCGGAGAAACCCGACCTCGCTGCAATATGACACCCGAAGGTCCAACGCAACAAGCAATGAATGAATTCAGAATTATTGCAGAGCATATCAGCACAAGGGACCTGGTTCAAGAGTTTTTGGCTTTCAAAGTTTTTCCCAGTTTAAAAGAATGGGAAATGCCGAAGCTACAGGGGGAAAAGAAAGAAGGTGAACTTGTACGTTTACCTTACTACTTCAAGTTTAAGAAATACTTTAAAACACCTTGCCAAGAGTGGCTGGAAACGATTGAAGCGATGTGCAATGAAATACTTGGCAATGCCTTCGGCACCCGTCCGAAGCGAAGACTAAACCGAGTGCTGGACGCCCTGGGTTTCGAATACCCTGATTACGAAAATCTGAACAAAGGTGCCGGAGGCCAAAAAAGGAAGAGGATAACTGAAGCCTTAAATGAAGATGAAAAAGAACTATCAAAGAAGAAAATTCCGAAGAGGAAGAAAGCATCTTCTCCGAAGCATAAAATATCCGACGAAGAAACCCCCGCATCACCCTCTGTCGCTGACGTTGAGGAAATTCTGAAGGTAATGACTGAATCCTTACCTGCGAAGCTAAGTCCACTGAGGCCCCGACTGACAAAGTTTTTTCAGAAGGACAAGGAGCCCGAAAAATCGAAGAAAGTAATCAAAGCGAAAAGACAAAGAATTATCACTGTGACAGAAGTAATTGACAAGACACCGCCAAGAGCTTTAGCTCAGAAAACACCAGCGGCTGCGGAGGGGACAGATATTGAAATTGTACCTTCGGAGGTCGCAGCTGCCGAAGCTGCCGCAGCTGAAGATTTGAACCTGGAGAGCACAATCGCACACATTGACAAAATACTGCTAGACATGGCTGCAGAAGAAGCCACCACCGCCGCCGAAGAGGCCGCGACCGCAGCGTCGGAGAAAGGGAAAGAAATTGCTGATGAAGCTTCAGAGAACGAAGCGTTCATATTCCAGAATTTAGTTGGAGAAAAACTGTCAAAAGCTGAAAGAGAAGAGCTTAGAGAATATGCAAAATCCTGCGGATACAAACCTGGAGCACTCCTCTTCGGAGGCATTGATGACGAAAAATTAGATTGTATTCGAGATCAAACTGGGGCCAAAGTTATCGGTACTCTGTCAAAGAGTATCGGTTTTCCGAAGCTAGAAACAGACATCAGCCGCTACCGACGACAGCATATCGTTGGTAGCTTATTTTATTCCAATTTCAAGGTGAACTATTTTTCCCTTAACCTTTATTGTTTCTAATAACGAGAACATGTCTGACGAAGGTTGTTTCCGTGCAGAGTATGCTATTGAGCAAAGCCTTGAAAATGCAGCAAGATTTTGAAGACAAGAAACACGAAGTTATAATTGAAAATTTGGAAAGCAAAATAAAGGAGCAATCGGATGTTATCGAGAAAAAGAACTTTGAGCTCCAGGCAACCGAAGGTTCATTGGCGGAAGCTGAAGCAAAAATAATAGAACTGAACACGAAGCTTCTCCGCCAGTCTGAACAGTTCGAACGAGAAAAGCAAGATCTTAATGCAAAACTTGAAGCCGAAGCTCAACAAAATTCGGATTTGAGAAAACTATTGACAAGCCTTCAAGAAAAATGTCTGGAATTTAGCAACAAATGCATTCATCGATTAAGAAAAATTTTTCACTCAGTTGGAGCCAGCAGTGAAAAATTCGTCCCCTCAGCTGAAGATTTACCGAAGACCTTCGAACATATTGAGGGTGAGATTGACGAGCTCGACGAAGTCATAGCTGGGCACGGTGACTTCTGTGCCTGGGTGGCTTCTCGAGGCACTGCTGCAGCCTTCCTGAAAGCTGGCTGCGATCATGGAAAAATTGTCAATAGGCCAAATTTCACTTTATCACCATCAATCCTGGATGACATTCCTGATCTCGCCCGAAGTATCTCTAATAGATTTGTAAAAATGATATGGACAAAAGGTGGGCGAGAAAAGGCTGGAGACGAAGCTCGTAGCCACCTTGAACCAGTAAGAAACCATACCTTGTGCTTACCTTTTCTTGCAAGCTCGATTTTGACTTTCAACGACCTTATTCATGTAGGATGACGAAGCCGAAGCCGATGATTAAAAATGACGCCGAAGCTGAAGCTCCTTGGAGATTAAACAGTAGACTGTAGACAGTACTTGAGAAACTTTTGAGATAACTTTTGTAAATGTAACTAAAACTTGTCTTTAATGAATTCTGTTCATACCTTGTAATATATCCTTATCCTTCCATTGATGTATGAGAAATGCTTTGATGTGGACGAAATTTTCTTTTTTGAGCCGAAGGCGAAAAAACACCTTCCCTTCTTTTCGTACGCAACGAAGCATAGAAAACAACATTTTCCTTCTTTCCGAAGCTCTCCTTTTTATACACGAAGCTCTTTCTTCCCCTCCCCTTTTTTTTCCTATCTCTTTTTTTTATTTTGCCGAAGCAACCGCTTATACCATGAAGATGATTATCCTACATATGCCTAGATGAATGTTTATGAATGCAAATGTTATGATGTAATGCGATGTGCAAATGAATGGCCAAACAATCACACCTCAAGCCATACTCATAGCCATTATTTCCTTAATCACACCTCAGCTCTGCATCCCCTTAGGAACGACTTTGGAGCTTCTTCGCCTTTACTTTTGGCGGAATCAGCGTTGACTTTTCGCTGTAAGCTCTGCATTCCCTTAGGAACGACTTTGGAGCTTCTTCGCCTTTACTTTTGGCGGAATCAGCGTTGACTTTTCGCTGTAAGCTCTGCATTCCCTTAGGAACGACTTTGGAGCTTCTTCGCCTTTACTTTTTGGCACTCGATGGTGCGTTCTCAGTTTTTACATTTACATTCCTTGGGGGGTTTTGCTCTTATAGAACTAAAAAAGGAAATTACATGTGATGGCCCCATTAAAAACCTTTCTCCCCCTTCGGAAAGGAAAATGGTGCCATGAAAGAAAAATAAAAAATATGAAAAATTACATCGAATTATACATAATATCGCCGAAGCTCATCCGCATTCCAAGATCTAGGAATGTCGTTGCCGTCCATATCCTTCAATCTGTATGAACCGGGTCTTGACGAAGATGCTACTAAGAAAGGTCCATCCCATTTCAACTGTAACTTGCCCACTGTTTCTGGGTTGGCCACTCTCCGAAGCACCAAGTGTCCTGGCTCAATATTCTTTAGCCGAACCTTTATATCTCACCATTTAATTGTTTCGGCTTGATATTTGTTGATGTTTTCCACGGCTTGCAACCTGATCCCTTCTAAAGCATCTTTTTCCACAGAATAATCAGCTTCGGAACCTGATGCTGCCAAAGCTACTACCCTTATTGATCCGGTTTTAGCTTCTTCTGGAGTTATTGCTTCGTCACCGAATAATAACTTGAATGGGGTAAAGCCTGTAGACCTTGATGTTGTTGTATTATGGCTCCACACCACTTTGGTTAACTGATCTGGCCACTTTCCCCTTGGTTGATTGAAGATTGACTTCATTATTCCTGTCATTATAATACCATTGGCTCTTTCAACGAGTCCATTTGACTCCGGATGTCTGACTGATGCAAAATGGATCTTCGTACCAATTTGATCACAGAAATCCCTAAAAGCTTCGGAGTCAAACTGTGTTCCATTATCCACAGTGATAGCCTTTGGTACCCCGAAACGACAAACAATATTCTGCCAGAAAAACTTTTGGACGGTGGCCGAAGTTATTGTAGCTAAAGGTTTTGCCTCAATCCATTTAGAAAAATATTCCACCGCCACTACAACATATCTTAGATTCCCTTGGGCCGGTGGTAATGGACCTAACAAGTCAAGGCCCCACCTTTGCAATGGCCAAATGGTTGTATGAGCTGTGTTAAAGACGAAGGTTGTTTTTGATCTCGTGCACATTTCTGACAACCTTCGCACTTTTGGACTAATTCCGCTGCATCCGAAGCTGCCTTCGGCCAATAAAATCCTTGGCGGAAAATTTTTCCAAGTAACGGCCTAGATCCAATGTGAGATCCACACAGGCCTGCATGTATTTCTTTCATCAACTCTATACCTTCGGTTCTGGATAAACACTTGAGTAGCGGAGCACAAACTCCATGCTTGTACAACTCTCCTTCTATCATGACATATGGACGAGCTCTTGCCTCTATCCTCCTGTTATAGGCTTCGTCATCTGAAAGGAATTTACCCTGAAGATAAGAGATGATCTCAGTCCTCCAATCTTCGCTATAAACAGGAGATATACTGAGGACTGCTCTTTCAAGAAGTTCCACCGAAGGTGCTTTTATTGTTTCGAAGAAGACATCCGAAGGTAATGGCAGCCCCTGTGCTGCTGACTTAGCTAGCAAATCAGCATGCTCATTTTGTCCCCGAGGGATATTTTTGACAGAAAATCCCTCAAAGGAAGCTTCAACTCTCCGAACCATGTCCAGATACTTTTCAAGCTTCGGATCTTTAGCCTTGCAACTCTTGTCGATATGACCCGAAACAACTTGGGAATCAGTTTTAAGAACAGCCCTTCTGATTCCCATTGCTTTTAGCTTCCGAAGACCCAGAAGCAGGGCTTCGTACTCGGCAATGTTGTTTGTGCAACTAAAATCAAGCTTTGCCGCATAACAAGTTTTAACTTTGGAAGGTGAAACCAACACAGCAGCCGCTCCCGCTCCGAAGGTTCCCCAGGACCCATCGCAAAACACTATCCATGCTTCGGTGTCTTTATTTGCTTCTTCCTCCTGAGCCCCTGGCGTCCAGTCAGCAATGAAGTCTGCTAACGCCTGAGACTGAATCGAAGATCTATGAACATATTCAATACAAAATTCATTGAGCTCTGCAGCCCATTTTCCAATCCTTCCAGTAGCTTCTCGGTTCCTCATAATATCCTTCAGAGGTTGTGAAGAAGGAACAATTATGTTGTAAGCTTGAAAATAGTGCCGAAGCTTCCTGGATGCCATCAAAACAGCATATAACACCTTTTCTAATTCTATGTAGTTTTTCTTTGATATACTAAGAACTTCAGATACAAAATATACTGGGACCTGTTTCCTGGCTTGGCCATCAAGCTTCTCCTGGACAAGTGCTGCACTTACCGCTGAGTGCGAAGCTGCCACATATAATAATAAAGGAGCCCCTGGCATAGGTGGAGTTAGTGCTGTGAGATCTATTAAATACTGTTTCAGCTCTTCGAAGGCCTTCTGCTGGATTGGTCCCCATTGAAAGACTTCGGCTGACTTCAGCACTTCGAAGAATGGTAAGTTTCTCTCTGCTGACCTGGATATGAATCTATTGAGAGATGCCAACCTTCCTGTCAATCTTTGAGCCCCCTTTTTGTAGTTGGTGGCTCCATCCGAAGTATAGCTTCAATCTTATTTGGATTAGCTTCAATTCCCTTTGTTGAAACCAAGCATCCTAGAAATTTCCCCTTCTTTACTCCGAAGACGCATTTTTCTGGATTCAACTTTAAGCCAGCTTGTCTGAAACTGGCGAAGGTCTCCTGCAAGTCAGCAATATGATTCTCCTGCTTCGTGCTTTTTACAATGATGTCATCAACATAAGTTAGCACATTTCTGCCTATCTGAGACTGGAGAACCTTCGCAGTCATTCTGCTGAAACTTCCTCCAGCGTTTTTGAGCCCCTCAGGCATCCGAAGATAACAATATGTGCCACTTGGAGTTATGAAGCTAGTCTTTGGCTCATCTTCCCTCTTCATCCAGATTTGATGATAGCCTGAATAACAGTCTAACAGACTCATGAGCTCTGAAGAAGCTGCTGCATCAACTAAAGAGTCTATCCTTGGCAATGGGAATTCATCCTTCGGACAAGCCTTGTTAAGGTCTGTAAAATCGATACACATTCGCCACTTGCCATTGGCCTTTTTTACCATAACAGTATTAGCTAACCATTCTGGGTACTTTACTTCTCTGATAACTCCTGCACTGAGGAGTCTTTTGACTTCGTTGCGAGCACCTTCGGCCTTATCATCTGACATTTTCCGAAGCCTTTGCTTTCTGGGTCTGAAGGATGGATCGACATTGAGCGAATGCTCAATAACATCCCTATTAACTCCGCAGAGATCATTGGCTGACCATACAAAAACATCTTTGTTGTTGAACAAAAACCTTATCAAGGTTTTCTCTTGTTCTTCGGATAACTGAGAGCCCAACAGCACCTTCTGCTCTGCTATATCCTCACATAAGAGCATGGGCTTCGGCTGATCTGCTGAAGCTGCTTTCTCCCTTCTGAATTTGTACTGTTCACAAGCTTCAGCTCCATCTATGTTATGGATTGCTTTTGAATCAGTCCAGTTTCCTTCAGCCCTTCTGGCAGCTTCCTGGCTTCCATGAATAGCGATGGGTCCTTGATCCGAAGGTATCTTCATGCAAAGATAGGCAGGGTGAAGAATTGCCTCAAAAGCATTGAGGGTGCCACGACCAATAATTGCATTGTAAGGGTATTCCATGTCAACAATGTCAAACACAACTTGCTCAGTTCTAGTGTTGTTGATGAACCCAAAGGTCACTGACATGGTAATCTTGCCCAGTGCTACAATTTGTCTTCCTCCGAAGCCACAGAGAGGATGGGTAGCATCATGAATCTTATCTTCTGGCTCTTGCATTTGTCTGAAGGCCTTAGTAAATATGATGTTAAATGTTAAGAACAAGGCAACATAAAATGTTAAATGTCAACGTCCTTCGTCCATAAAACATTATTCCCTTGAGGATAATGGGTCTTGGACGAAGGTTGATGAGAGTAAAATTACGAAGTTTAGATCTTCGTACTAAGATTTCAATAGATATTGCAAGATGACATAAAATAAAAGGTACAAAAGAGATAAATAAGTCATGCACGAATTATATTATATTTTCTTAATATATCCAATCATTGAATACAATAATACCTCTGCCTTGACAAAAGGTTGAATTCCAGAATATGCGATTGCAGTTACCAGAATTCGTGAACAGTAAGGGAATACTGTTCACTATTTATAGGCACAGGGCGCAGCCTATGAGGGATTACAAGTATGCCCCTTATGAAAGTTTACAACATTGACTCAGACCTTTATGGACTAAAAGGTCATTCTATCTTTAAGTCGGTTTGTAATACCGAAGCTTCATGAAGAGGGACCTTCGGCCATCTTGTACAAACAGCTTCAGCCGAAGGCCGCTTCTTCCTAGAAGACCTTCGGCGACGAAGCACAGGCCCAACAGGTAGTTTCTTTCTGGATCAGATATTTGACAGACACGGGATCTTTCAACAAGATAGACCCTTATAGCAGCTCCTGATATCTTCCCATTTGCATCAAACTGAATCTCAACAAAAATTTCTAAAACGACTGTAAAAAACAAAGATAAGTTGAAACACCAAATCAGGAAGTTACATAAGCAGTTTTGTAACCACCCAAAAATGTGGAGTAACCACTTGGTTCATTACCTTGAATTGTTCCTGATAGTTTTTGCATTGCCAAATGCCTCAAGAACTGGTTTGTTTAGGGCTTCCCCTACTGTTTTCGCTAAAAAAACATAGGCAAATTAGAAATATATGTAAATGATTCACTGCTTATTCTTAATACTAACATGTTTGATGATTTGATAACATAAACTTTCCTAGTTCTTAGGTAGGCCATAGTAGTATAGTACTTGTGCTAGCAGCAAAAAGAAAGAGCACCAATGTAAGTGTGCCAGTGCAAAACCCACCTGTGAGAATCGGGGAGAACCAGAGGGAAGAGGGCACGCATTGAAGGGGAGACACCACGCAGGTAGAAACATCAGAGACATGATTCTTCTCTCTCAGTGACAGCTCATGTTTGACCAGCAATCCTCTATAGAAGGCATGGAGCTCAGATACCCAATCATTTTTTTAAATTTTAAAACATACAAGGTGCAAAAAATGAAAAGAAAATATAATGTGCACTACTTACATACAAAACACTCTGGAGACTCAACACATGTTTTTATTTGATCTTTGGCATAATTAAACCTTCATAATCTCACCCTACAACAAGAGAAAATATTTCAAACCATCAACTATGTGTTAGCACCCTACCAGCATATAGCTAATGAGTTGTGCTATTAATTGTAACCAAAAGCGCATCTGCATATACCACCATCTAATCTAATATACAAGTAAGAAAAAAACTGACCAAGCTATCATCCAAGAAAAAAGAAACAATAGAATGCCATTAAAGAATGTCTAGCACATGATGTGAAGATATACCTTTTTTTGTCATCCCTGTACCCGCTCACCGACATGAAGGTATACCTTTCTTTTTTTTGTCATCCCTGTACCCGCTCACCGGCATGAAGATATACCTTTCTTTTTTTATCATCCATGTACCCGCTCACCGACGTGTAGTAGCTCTTCACCTCCGCGATGGTGTTGTCGTATTTCCCCTGTACCAGTCGGCAAACTCAAACAGATAGAGAGATACACCAAAAATGATTTAGATGAAAATATGAAGGTGATTCAATCAAAACTGGTCTCATAACTGTGATGGGGAAAAGACACATATTGGTAGCAAGTGTCATGTAGCAGGTATAAAAGAATCGAATTGAAGATGTAGCATCATAGTATAGTATATAACATCATTATATGTCTGAGTTCACTATGGCTACAAGAACATGAGGTATTGTTTACGTTGAGTGTAACAAAGAAAACTTAAATGAACAAGCCTAGCGTTGGCTTTGTTGCAATACCATCAAATTATTTAAATGTAAGCAAAGCCTTCTTAAACATGTATGTAAGCAAAGCGCCAGGCAATACCATCAAATATAGAACAAGTATGGATTATAGAAAATGATAAGGCTCAAGAACAAGTGAACCACTAATAGTTCTTACCAAGGTTAGCGACGCCTCCCAAATCCCAACTATGTGCATAGTTTAGTACACACTTTAAAATAGATTTGCAACATAGGTACAATACTTATAGAGAAAAAAAATAGACTTGAACTACAGAAATTATTGAATTATTAATAGAATTGATACTTAACAAAAAATATCAGAAATCAAACTATCCTAGCAGCACACTTGGCTAGAATGTTTTTTAATGATTTACGTTCTATATGCCTACTTCCAGAATTTAAATCTTTTGAAATGAGAAAATATTAGAATAACAAGAAACTGAAGCACAAGAAATGAAACACAATAGTGGTCGATCGAATGGCAAAAGGCGGATTTTTGAAACTTTACATGAACAGCAAGCATGGTTTGCAAAATAAGCATGTTCGTACCTGTAGTAGCTCTCCACTGAAAGCGCTGTGACGACGTGCTCCTGCAGCAACTCCAAATTAACACAACTGAAACTGCAAGATGGAAAATGTAGAGAAACAATTATAGGACAATTAGCTGCTCTCAAACCCGATCCTCTATCTAAGCACAACATTAGCCCTTTTTTCCGGTTGCTGAAATTTCCACAAATGGATCTACGTATATTGGCATGCTGGGGTCCTAATAAGTCTCTGAAGCACCAGTGACCAGTCTCACTACCCTATTTATATTCGTGGCTCCCTCTTCCACTTTCCTTTTTCATGGATAAGCCACTAAACCATCGACCGCCAGATGTCTCTACACGTGTGATTGTTGCAGCACCAACTGGCATAGATAAAAAACATCTCAATAGGGGTGACATTTGGAACATCAACTGACATAGATAGATGATCGGGTTTGAGAGCAATGGAACACGATAATTACACCACTTAGGAGAGCAAAGAAATTTGTGCCACACATGCATGCATAAATCTTGAGGGAAATCCTTGACGCAAATAAAGGATGCCATCAGTGGTCGCACAGGAAAGAATCGAGTTCCAGGTGTCCTCCTCCTGATGCACATACATGAGGATACCGTTTTATTGTGAAGACAAACTCTGGACCTGTTGGGGGCCTTCGGCTTCCGAAGGTCCTCAAAAACATGATTTAACAGTGTTTCTAGAGTATAATGTGTGAACAGGTATCTTCGGACTCGTATCAGAGAGGGAGAAGCTCAAAAGATACGAAGGTAGACACAGCGCCGAAGCTGTGAAGCAGGAAAGCTTCGGCATGTTCGCAGAAAAGGGAACCGACTTGAAGATGAAAAGGCCATTTAGACCTCGATAGATTACTATAGAATTACCACCAAATGTAAAGGGCATGTATGTAATTTTGTATGGGTTGTACCCCGTGCCTATAAATAGGTGAACAGTACCCCCGTACTGTTCACGCTGATTTGGTGTTCACTTTAGCGTCACGCTTGTACTTTCATTTCCTTCAAATTGGAGGTACATCTGTAATTCAATGTTATTTCTATTTATATATAATGATGATATATGATGATCTACGTAATTCTTTATGTTTCTTGTAATTCATTCTTCGTCAATATGTAATGCATTTATAAAGGTTCGCCCTTTGTGACCTTCGTCCGAAAACCATTATATCCCAAGGGAAATAATGCTTCGTAGGACGAAGGACTTAACCGATTAACATTTTCTATGTTGTCTTGTTCTTGAAGCATTTGAGAACAAGTCCCCAACATTGGCGCCCACCTCCGGTGAACTCACTTCCACTCTTTGAAGTTTTTTATCTTCGGCGATCATAAACCTTCGTTATGGCGCCGAAGAAAGCTTCAGCACCTGGGACTGCAGCTCTACAACCGCTGGACCACAATCAGGAGACAGTCTCTCTTCGGGAGGCCCGAAGCCAGAAAAGGAAGGCTGTTAGCCCGTCACCACCAGAGGACGAGTTAGATCAAGAAATCAGAGATATGGAGATGCTTCATCAACAAGTGCAGAGGAAGAAAGAAAAGATGGCCAGGCTAGCTGAACTACAGAGGCAGATAGACGAAGCCTCTGAAGAAGTTCGTCACCTTGCTCAGGATGAGCAACACCGAAGGCCTCAGCACCAAGACCTTCATCAGGAGGGTTTTCCCAACGGAGATGACTGGTATGACAATTTCCATCATGGGAATTTTGTTTTTGATGATGCTTCTCCTCTGTCCGCTGAGCTGCAGGCTACACCTTGGCCTCCGTCCTACAAGCCTCCTCAGCTTCCCGTATTCGATGGCCACTCAGACCCGAAGCAGTTTTTGATGAGCTACGAGGCAACAGTATCTTCCTATGGTGGCAATGCTGCGGTCATGGCCAAATCTTTTGTTATGGCTGTCAGAAGTGTTGCTCAAACCTGGTATTCCTCCCTTCGACCAGGAACGATCACTTCATGGCAGAAGCTGAAGGACCTCTTGTTAACTAGCTTCCAAGGGTTTCAGACGAAGCCGGTTGCTGCTCAGGCTCTGTTCCAGTGCACCCAGGATCACGAAGAATACCTTCAGGCGTATGTCCGAAGGTTCTTGCGTTTGAGAGCACAGGCACCAACGGTGCCCAATGAAATTGTCATTGAGGCCATGATCAAGGGGCTTCGGCCAGGACCGTCAGCTCAGTACTTCGCCAGGAAGCCCCCTCAAACTTTGGAGAAGCTTCTCCAGAAGATGGATGAGTACATTCGGGCCGATAACGATTTTCGCCAAAGAAGGGAGGAGGCCTTCAGGTTTTCTGAAATGACCAGGGGCTTCGGTGGGAGGTTTTACCCGAGGCATGTTAGATCAATTCATAACTCTACACAAAGTGATGATAAGGGGAGCCAACAGCAAAGGCCACAATATTCCTCACAGGCTTCGGGGCAACAGCAAGCTCCCTTCCGACCACCAGCTCCAAGAGGCAGAGGTGCCAGGGGCTTCGGAGGAAGATTTGGCGATCAACAGAGAAGAATCTTTTGCTTATTCTGTGGTGAGAACAAGGGCCATACTACCAGGATGTGTCATGTTACCATCCAGAAGCAAAAGGAAATAGCCGAAGCCGCAGCACAACAAGCTCAGCCGAAGCAGGTCATGCATACAGCTTCGTATCACTCGCCCTACATCCCAGAGTATGTAGGCAACCACCCTGCAGTTTCTGTTGCTTCGGCGAGTCAATCTCAAGCTTCTTGGCAACAACCTCCGCCTCCACCTCCGTTACAGCAAGGACAGCAGCCAGAAGGGAGCCAGTATGCTCCACACCAAAGGGACTTCCGAGAGCAGTCCGAAGCTCGTACAGTCAACAGCACCGTGCCAGAGTCAAAGCACATCTATTGACAAATATCCTACCCTAATAGCAATCTTTTCTATCCAGTTTTGTTTTCTGTAATAAAGGATATTGTTTAGGTTTCATATAAATACTTTCGTTGATTCCAACAAGGAAAATATATTTTTCTCAGGCTTAAATTGTTAAAGTTTAAAGACTTGTGATAATCAAGAGGACCTTCGGACTACCGAAAATTATTCGAAACAGAAAAAAGTCGTTCTAAGGAACGCAGAGTAAGTTGCCGAAGTCATAAAAAAGTCGTTCCAAAGGGAACGCAGTGTAAGTTTTTTGCTCCAAAGTCGTTCCTAAGGGAATGCAGAGCTTACAGCGAAAAGTCAACGCTGATTCCGCCAAAAGTAAAGGCGAAGAAGCTCCAAAGTCGTTCCTAAGGGAATGCAGAGCTTACAGCGAAAAGTCAACGCTGATTCCGCTGAAGTAAAAGGCGAAGAAGCTCCTAAGGGAGGCTTATAATGAAAAATTTTGTATGTTTTGTCACAGGAACGCGTGTATCTTCGGAATAAACAACATTTTACTCAGCATAACATCATCGCATCATTTCGCATAACATAAGCATCATACATCATATTGCATAAAGCACAAGAAGGGGATGTGACATCGATCTTCGGAAGAATGTTTTGAAAAGGGCAAACCATGCTAAGTAGCTTCACATTGTCAAGAAGCCTGGATATTATTCATCAGAACACTGGATATTGTTGTGACAAACAAAAATCATTCTTCACGAAGCATGAAAAGAAGGAAAGGTGTTTTTTCGTCAAAGACTCAAAAAGCGGTACGTGTAAAGTTTCATGCATCGTAAAGAATTAAGCAATAAAAAGGGTATATTACATTCAGGATTACAAAATGTTACAATTCAGAAGTTTACTTTACAATAGTGTTCAATTTTCTTTTAGAACAACTTCTGCAGCCTCATTCAGGAGTCGATTGACGACTTCGTCCGTGATTGCTTCGGCCATCTTTTTAATTTCATCGTCTCCTTTCGGCTGAGGGCCTGGAGACGCTTCAGCAGGATCTGAAGGACAGGACACGGCTATGCTGCTATTACAAACGGAAAACGAAGCTTAAAACCAAAAATTACAACACAATACAAACTATTAGTTAATACCTAATTGACCTTCGGGCTCTGTGCTCTTTTCAGCAGCCTTAGCCACTTCTCTAGCATCGTGAATGCCCTTTTCACTTCTTTGAATAATTTCTCCTGCCATTTCTCGGCCACCATTATCCCAGATATCAGTAAAAAACTTTCCACCAATTATGCTTGCTTCGGTCGAAGGGTCTTTTGCGTCTTCAAAGGACAAAGCAGTTTCGGATTGTGCTAAGATTTTTACGTGTTCACAGCCCTTCTTCTCTAGAATGGTGGCAATTCCTCTGGCCCCAGAGAAAGCACATATATCCCCATGGCTATTTAAAATTTCTTCGAAGGCTTCAGCTTCGTGGTCGATCCATTCAATAGGACCTTCGGGATTGCCTCTTATAAAGTTTTCTTCACTAGAGAAGGCGCCGACCCTGGCGAAGCTAGCCTTCAACTTCTTAACACATTCTATAGATTTGTTATAGCACCTCTTCTTGGATGAACGAAGCTCTTCAACAGTTGCTTCCAAGTGATCCGCCCATTGGTCGCTGAGTTCTCGCCTTGTTTCTTCAAGTATACGTTCTTCCCTGGCTTTGGCCAGTTGTTTCCGAAGATCTTCTATTTCGCGTTTCTGAGCTTCAGCCTGACTCTTGAACGCAGCTTCGTCTTCCTTTATTTTATTTACCAATGAGTGTAATATTTTATCTTTTTCGAGGCCTTCGTTCCTCAGTTCAATTACTTCGAAACGAAGGTTGCTCAGGGCTATAGTACACCCTTCGTCTTCAGCATCTTTTTGTGCCCTGAGGGCATTACTAAGTATCAGGCCCTGCAAAGAAAAGTATGTGTGTTTTAATAAAACAAGAAAAAGGTTTTTTTGGTATCAACAAAGAATACAAGGATCCCATTTGTCGCACCTTTAAGCTATTGTAGGCCAGGCTGTCGGCCAAATCATTCTTCGACAGCACCGAGAGCCCGTCTTCTAAGGTTGGGAATCCGAAGCTCTTGCTCATCTCCCGGCAAACAGAAATTTCCTTGTTGTCAGGGAGACAATACAAAAAGTCTTCTTCTCCACTACCATTGAATATTAATGCCCCCTTTGGATACTTCAGCTTTTGGGCGTAGTGCTGGGCCTCTTGCTCCTCTTTTTCTGAAAGTTTTTTCCCCGAAGCATGACGAACAATATAATCACGAACTCTGATGGATGCTTCGGGGGCAATGACTCCGATCTCTTCAACAAAAGTTGGCTTTGTTATTTTTTCCTCAGTTTCCAAGGATTCTATCTTCGTGGGCTCTGAGGACCCAGCTTCGGCTTCAGTCCCTTGCACTGGAGTTTTGTTATCAGAAATTTCAGTTGTCGTTTCAGGAATGGCAGCAGCCTTCTTCGGAGGTGTGCTTGAAGTTTTAATTGTTTCTAGTACATCTAGCACATTGGCCATTCTTTTTCTTTTTGGAGTCACTGCTGGCACTTTTTGATTTTTTATTGTCTCAACATTTGCTGCAGGACTCACAATTTCTGGTACTTTTTCTTCAGTTGGTTTTTTCACTTCTCCAATTTTTTCTGTGGATGGCGCTTCGGCCATTTCTTTGGTTTCTGGCAGCGAAACCTTCGGTTCTTCTAGTTCTATCTTTTTCGCCGTTTCGGTCATCCCTGCAGTTGCAGGCGGCGTGACTGGTCTGGTTGGCTTTTTAGCCTCGGTAGCCGAAGAAGATTTTTCGGTAAACTCCGGCACCGAAGCTGGTTCGATATAGCGCGGCCGGTGAGTGAGGACTTTTATTTTCTTTCTTTCAGGCTCTGGCTCGCTAGGAGCAGTTGCAGCTTCTTCTTTTGCAGAGGTTGTGTTCTTTCTTTTCTGCCTTCGGACGGGGTAGCAATAGTCAGGGTAAACAAACCCAATTGCATCAAATACCCGATTCAGCCTTTTCTTTTTTCGGCCTCCGAAGGCTGCTGACATCGCAGTATCTTCGGCCTTCGAATAAGCACCAAGCAATTCGTCACTTAAATTTTCAATACTCTTTAGCCAGTCATCATCTGGCTCAGTAAATTTATCTCCAAACTTGAAGGTGTACTTCAGTCTCACAAGCCCACCTTCGTCGGCCTCTTTTATGGTTTCTTGAGGCATTTCCCATTTCTCCGCAAGAGGCCACACCCGGAAGGCAATATGCTCTTGTACTAAATCTCTTGTTCCAATAAAAGAGCAGATGACGCCGAAGGCCCTCTGGCATTCTTCGGCAGCTTCATTCATTTCCACCTTCGGCCTCCGAAGGCCGAAGCTTTGCCAAATAGGACGCATAATTATACCTTTGATATCTTCTCGTGCTGATAGGTCATTCTTCACATAAAACCATTCTGTCATCCAATCCCCGGGCCATCTCTTCCGAAAGGTTGGTACGGGACAGCTTGCCCCGGACCGAGAGACGAAACTGTAGCAGCCAAAGTTATTATGGTACTGTTCTTTGCCCCAAGGCTTTGTTTCATATAATAATTCGTGTATATTACAGAAGCTTCTTGCATCAGGCTTCAGACCTTGGCTTCTCGCGGCCCACACGAAGATATTTAGCCTTATAATTGCCTCGGGAGTAAGTTGATGAAGATAGACTTCGAAGATTTTCAACACCTCCACGACGAAGCTACTCAAGGGAAATCGTAGCCCAGCTTTCAGAAAGCTTCGGTATACTACGACTTCATTTTCTTCAGGGTGTGGACAAGTCTTCTCTCCTTCATCGGCCCTCACAATGGACAAATCTCGAAAATACCTTCCTCTCATGTTGACAAGATGATTCTCTTTGATAGTTGATTTACCATAAACTGAATGGCTTGGTCGCCAGGGACGATCTTCGGAGTCTTCGCTACCGCTGTCCACATCATAACTGTCACTGTCACCAGTATCCTCAGACAAGCCTTCCAGAATTTCCTTGGTAATTTTTTCCGTGTTTGTCTTCGACATCGCTATAAGAAACCCCAAGTTTTTCTCCTCATCAAGAGTCAGCTTCGTCTCACCAGCAGTTTTCTTTTTCTCTTCATCAAGAGACAGCTTCGTCTCAGCAACAGCTTTCTTGTCTCCAGACATCTTCGGAAATACTAAAAAACTGTTTTCAAAGCCGAAGCTTTAAAACTAAAGACTCAGGGAATCTTAGCGCGCAAAAGCTAAAAATCGAGCGAGCGAGAGCAAGTGACAAGAGAGCGTACCAAATGAGCTCGCGGTATGCTCTTATTTATACGCTCGGTGCGGTAAAAATGGAAAGACCCCGCCTGTCAGTGAATGTTGCTATTCTAGCAAAGGGAAGGTGTTTTTTCGGACCTTCGGCTTAAAGCCTTCGTCCATGTCGCAATCTAAATTTATTATTTTAACAAATTAATATTGCGAGGGGCTACTGTTGGGGGCCTTCGGCTTCCGAAGGTCCTCAAAAACATGATTTAACAGTGTTTCTAGAGTATAATGTGTGAACAGGTATCTTCGGACTCGTATCAGAGAGGGAGAAGCTCAAAAGATACGAAGGTAGACACAGCGCCGAAGCTGTGAAGCAGGAAAGCTTCGGCATGTTCGCAGAAAAGGGAACCGACTTGAAGATGAAAAGGCCATTTAGACCTCGATAGATTACTATAGAATTACCACCAAATGTAAAGGGCATGTATGTAATTTTGTATGGGTTGTACCCCGTGCCTATAAATAGGTGAACAGTACCCCCGTACTGTTCACGCTGTTTTGGTGTTCACTTTAGCGTCACGCTTGTACTTTCATTTCCTTCAAATTGGAGGTACATCTGTAATTCAATGTTATTTCTATTTATATATAATGATGATATATGATGATCTACGTAATTCTTTATGTTTCTTGTAATTCATTCTTCGTCAATATGTAATGCATTTATAAAGGTTCGCCCTTTGTGACCTTCATCCGAAAACCATTATATCCCAAGGGAAATAATGCTTCGTAGGACGAAGGACTTAACCGATTAACATTTTCTATGTTGTCTTGTTCTTGAAGCATTTGAGAACAAGTCCCCAACAGGACCCAAATCTACATAAAAGGAAGACAAATGTTTTAGGTTATCTAAAATTTCACAGCTCACAGTGACAAATGCATCAAATGTGTTGTTGTGCAATTTCACCATGTGGTATGGAGGCACGGATATACTGCAAATCGAAGGAAGATACGGAGAAGACGATTACCTTGGTGGAGTCTGTCTCAATTACAGACAAGGCTCATCACTCTCCCAGTCTCCCCCACTCATCTCTCCTGCCCCGCCACAACCCAGCGATGTAGCAAAGAGTCAGCTCCATTGGTGTGAGGCATCCTGTTTCCGTGAGAACCCTCTTTGCATTTGTGATGGAACATGGAACACTGTTTTCTTGATACAAGAACATCTCACATCACGTGGTAGCTCTTCCAGCGGATCGAAAACGTACTAAATAAGGAGAGGTTACCTTGATGCTGGAAGGAGAGAGGTGGATGGTCTGACCGACGCCGCTAAGAGCACACTGCACACATCTGGAGCCAAGTATGATTCGTGAGCACGAGCCCACTTTCCTCATGCCATCCTCTCAGGAGAACGTGGGACCCAGCCCGAGAAGGCTCGCGCGCAGGGCGAGCGGAACCACCTCTCACCGGGGGGGGCACATTGGGATGGGTGGGGGCCTTACCACGTGCGGCGGACGGAGGTCGCCGAGGCCTGCTAATGGGCACGACGACGGGGTGACAAGGATCGGCGGCGAGGGTTAGGGTTTGAGAGCACTCCAGTGCAGAAGGACGGACGAGCGGCGGGGAGAGCTAGGTCTGAACCAAATAGGGTGGGCCATGAGACGGCGGACGGTGGAGGATCTCCTCTGCAAAGACGCACGGTGGGATGGACAGGACCTTACCTCGTGCAGCGGACGGATGTTGCCGACGCTTGCTCCTTTCTCCCTGCAGCGGACCGACGTCGCGCAGACGGGTGACGAGGAATGGCGTTGAGGCGGGGGCACCCGAGGACTGGTGGGGGCGTAGGGGTGCTAGTCAGTGCCTGATCTAGACTTCTCACTGCATCATCACGGTCTTCCTCCCCGTGCCTCGAAAGCATTGCGGCGCGCGCGCGGCGAGGGAGGAGCTTGGTGGCGCCTTGGTTCAGGCGAGACAGGGGCGGGGGCTATGTGCCTGTGGGGGAGGGGAACCCGTGGCGAGGCATCAGGAGGCGGGCATAGTGGGCGGGGGCATGGAGGTAGGAGAGCGAGACAGGGGCACGAACGCCAGTCCGGGGGATGGGGGCACGATATTGCGCGGGGGAGGGCGAGCTTGCCGCGGAGGACAGCGAGATTGCCGCGGGGGAGGGAGATTGTCGCGGGGAAGCCGAGATTGCCGCTGGGGCGAGCGCTGAGATTGCCAGGGGAGGGCGAGGCGGGCGGGATGCGGGGCGGGGTGCCCCACGGCAGAACATGCACCACTGGCTGGCTGTGAACGCATACAATAGTTACTTATGTAGTATATATATACACTAGGTATATACCCGTGCGTTGCTACGGAAACAATATAATAAAATACAATGATATATACAAACATTAATTGTTATTCTATACTTTTGTTAGTATCACTAAAAGATGAGAACAATGTACTTCCATTCGCACTAAAATCTGAAATGGACTTCTACTACAAGCTCGATGCTATTCTCACTTCATTCCTACCAATCTCAGCTTATTTTAGATTTTCAGTAAATAAATCAATAAAAATTTAGAATTGATAAAAGATTAAAATTTGTTCAGTATAATAGTTAAACTCGTCACTTATAGATGAATGCTCTACCAAGGGAACATTCATGCCACTATAACAAATTACCTAGTATTGACTATACTATTGTAGCATTATGAAGCATTCTAGTAGCAGTACATATAAGCATTTTTTCTATCAATAAAACTATGTTTTGAAGCATGCTTGCACAACAAACCAACCATTTATTTACCTATTGCGTCAGTCAGCTTTATAAAGCATTCAGTGACATGCCTTCATAGCGGTTATTAAAGCACCACTAAAAATTAAGCTCGAGACAAGAACGGGTCAATGAAAATTCCAGATAAATATGGATGCAAATAAATTAGCTACAATGTCATCACACTATTAACCACAATCAGTGAAAATTTTCATATACCAGATAAATACATATGCAAAATAACCACCAACAAAGGAGAAGAATGGACTTGGTGTCTAACCTGACCAAGCTGCACCACAAACTCATTCATCTAAAACTCTTATCGCCTATAATATTTATAAAGCCATTGAAATGACATTAGAAACCAAGTGTTCCCAATAAAGTTTATCATCTCGGACCAACAAAGTTTGTATTAGGGTCATTTCTCGACCATTGTTAATGCAAGAAAGAAGCATCGAATGAGATGTAAAAGAATTCAAAGAATGTACGTTGTACATAATGGAACACCACATGTTTTCAAAAGATAAATGAACTAATAGTCACAATATCAGATACCAGACCATATTTTGAACCAAATATACAAAAGATGTAATCTTCCCTCCTTTTATTAGCACAAGACTTTTATAACAACAGACACCATTGACATTTAGTTATAACATAAGTACTTTATTAGTGAGGTATTAAAACAATAAAATAAGCAAACAGTTACCTAAACATTAAACTGTAAGCTAGCCATACACTACAACAACTGCTGTAGCGCAGATGGCCCATGAAGAATGTAAAGAATGCTCTAGGAACCAAATCTAGCACCGTTTTTTGGATCTGGACAATAAAGTGAAGCACATGATCGAGCAACGAAGCGCAAATGACATCAAGATCATACATAAGCCTCCCAATGGTGATGATAGTAGTGACCGGAAACTCCTACTGGTGTCAGACCTAGGGAACTAAATCTTTGGACCTCCAATCTAGCCATGAGAGTGTTGGTCGCAGCTTGCTTCAGCCAAAGTTGTTCCTTGTAAACAACATACCTGCATTTCATTTATCGAGCTATCAACAAATAATATTAGCATCACTAAATTTTGGAACAACGCATGTTAGTTTTATTTTAATTAAATAATTATGCTTACTGATCCATGACATCTCATATGCGTAGGTGGCGCCTCAATGATGGAGCTAGAGAGCAGCAAGGATTGAGGAAGCCACCGGGACCAGGAGCAAAGAATGAAAGCCAAGTGAAGAGGCAGGATGGGAATGTAGGGGAGGAGTCGAAGGCGATTTGAGAGGAAGCCTCTGAGGAGGTAGCTTTAGGTCAACGACACAGACTGATCGATCACGGTTGCATGTTGTGGATTGGGATCTCACTCGTTTGCCTTGGAATGGGAGCATAGTAATCATCAGTTGCTTATGTCAAAGTACTTGGGATCAGCGGGGAAGTTAGCACCACTCACAGCTACAACAAAGTTGGAACCTGTCACATTAAATTCTATAGATTTAACAGAACAAGAAACAAGTAAGGAATAGTTTGATTTATTGAAAACATGAAGGGAAACTTTGCTTATGTCAAAGGAACTCTGAGGTGCGAGCAAAGCCTTGGGTACACCTATCGCAATTCATCTACTCCCTTTCAAAGTGAAGAAACCAATTACATATACATTGAGTGCTTCAAATATTGAAAACATGAAGGAAAAATATTGCAAAGCTATTGCTCGGTTATGATACTTCAGAAGGAGCTTAGGGCGTTTGTGCAGCTCTGGCCTTGTCTAATGGCATAATCAATGTGATGGAACCTCCCAAGTAATTAGGCCCACCTACAGTTGTCCTTGTCCAACAGACCTCAGACAACCCGCCCGGTCTTAGCTTAATCATTTCAAACCCAAAGTTTGGTACCTGGCAGAGGTACATCTTTTCCGATGTTGAACCCATCAAGGCCCTGATGGATCCACCATCAAATTTTATTTTCGAAAACATCCCACCCACTTTTTGCCACATCATCTTTTGTAAAAACAAAACATTTTGTTTTTCTAAAGCAAGGCTAAGCATCAAAAATCTTTTGTAAAACGGGTGATCAAGGAAGGTAATCAAATTCAAGGAAGGTAATGCAGGAATTGTTTTATCAATCAACTCCTATCACCTAATGCATCAAGCAAGTGAGAAAGATTTTAAAAACATCAAGGAAGGTGGCAAATGCACCGGGGCTTGCCTTCGTTGATAGGTGAGTCAGGCTCGGATCCGCAGATATCAAAGTAGAAACAATTTCCTGCCTGAGATTCCGAAGGTGGTGTCTTCTCTTCGGTCACTTCGACTTCTTCGTTTTCTAAATATAACCATATAGGTATATATAAGAATGAATGCCATGTAATGCTCATGAGAGTGCAAAGATAATAAGGATTTATTATCTAAAGTCTTGAATACAACTTTCCTTCACGGAACTCCGAGAACTTAGGGTTTCCGGAGTCAGTAAAGGAGTTCAAAGGGCAGGGGGTGGGGGTTTTAGGTTCTAAGTATCAAACAAGGTCCAAATCAAACCAAACTCTACCCAAGGCTTCTAAATAATGTGTAGAGCTCATAGAAAAAGTTTGGGCATTTTTGGACTTATTATCTGTTTTCTAAAAATCTAGAATCAATGCTTTAGGCTATTTTAAATAACCCAAAATTCCCTATTTAATCTAAAAATCATGAAATTATTTTTTTAAATATTATGAAAAATAAGGAATCTAGGAAAATTAGTTTGACATTTTTAGGATTTTTCTACCATTTTATAAAATTGTTGGAGTTCTGCTCAAAAAAGAAAAGAGAAAAGAATGAATAGTCTTGGGCTGATTTCAGCCCAGGCGGCCCAACTAACACAGGAAAGCGCGCGCGCCCGCGCCCGCACTGGCTGTTTTGCGAAAAGGGCCTCGGTGTTTTGGCTAACTCAAGGTGGGTTTGGTTACTGTTTTCTTGAGTCACTGACGGTTTGCAGAAAACCCCTCCACGTTCTAATCCTTCACAAGGTGAGGTCCCCGACGGCGTCGAGCGCAGCCGAGCTCCGGCGAGCACGTAAACCGGCCGGAGGAGGCCAAGACTGGTGCTCAGCTTCGGCCAAAAGCAAATTCATGACCTAGAGAATGTTTCCCCTAAGTTAATTTCAAGAACGGCACACAGAAACGCCCTGACGATGGTGACCGTTGGTAAGGCGGACGACCACAAGCGTTCCCGGCGATCTAAGGCAACCCAGTTCAATTGAGTGGGTCGATGGGCATCACGGGTACATGAGAGCACTCAAACGAGGGAGCAGTCGGTATGAACTAACCTGGTTCACGCTGGCCGCGGCGAGCTCGGTTCTACGGTGGCGGAACTTGATTTGGGGAAAGACTAAAATTCGTGAGCTCTGGCGAACGATTGCTAGCGATTTTCGGTGGCTGGGTGGGCGATGACCTTGCGGGGCTGGTGGGGGCTTCAATTTATAGGGCTCAACGGCGGTGGCCGGGAATTTCAATGGGGACGCGCGGCGGTCGGAGGAGGAAAAGGTTACTGGCGCAGTGGCTGGGTGGCTAGCGCCGTGGCAAATACTCCGGCGAGCCACGGAGAGTCGCAAAGGTTCACGGCGACACGGTAGAAACACTCGGGTACGTGGCACAAGGCCGGAAGACGGCGGTTCACCGGCGAGCTTATCTGCTCAAGCCGCAAAGCAGGGGGGAAGTACGGCGGTGAGTCACCGGAGTTATCCCCAGGGCATGGCTTTTACCTGGCGACCTTATCGGGTCTTCGGCGACGTGAATCACAACGGCGGTGGCGCGAATCACGGCGGAGATCAGTCGTCGGCGGTGAGTCCGTCGCGCTGTCGTTCTGGTCCATTTGGGACACTGTACCATCGAATACTTCTTCAGTGTGCCTGACAGTCACAGTTTAGGACCAAATTCCTCTCAATTTCCTATGGCAACATACCCGAGTCTCTGCAGCAAAGTTGTAGTCCTATAGATCCTCTTTATCTTTGCTATAGCAATCCTATTCGAATTCCTACTGGATTTAGCTCAAATCTGATCACAAGTTCGACCACTACCACTGGTGACCATATTTCAGTCAGCAAACCGACTGACAGCCCAACTTGGCGCCTATTTTTTCTCTTAACTTTGCATAACAACCATATTTACTCTCTTAAGCAAAGTTATTCCCCTATGATAGATGTACAATATTGATGTGGTGACCTAGGGCAAATTCTTACTGGTTTGGAAGTTACACAGCTCCAAAGTTGAGCCCTCAACACTGAATTTCAGACTTAGTATAGAACTCAGTTGAGGTCCATTTTGCAATTAAGTCCAAAATCCAATATTTGGCTTACAAGTCCACACATTTGTGAACCAAATGACTTTATATGCTTTAACATTGTAGTTTTTACACTTTAGTCCAAATGTGCACTGTTTTTGCACATAGGCCCCTAGGGTTTAGATTTAGGGTTTTTCAGGGTTTCAATTAGGGTTTTTGGTATCTCAAGGGTATGAATGTAATGTAGATCCATCTTTGGTAACATTCTATGATTGTTTTACTTAAACCTTAGGGTTTTCTCAATTTGGGTCATGTTTTCCCCTTTTGGTCCCTATTTAGGGTTAAGTCCCCTATTCCAGGGTTCTATTTGCAAAACACCCAAAACAATACAACTTGTTTGAAATTGTTACCTAGTGAATGCACTCTAGGTGTGTCAAACATGTGCAATGCCAATGTTTATGATGTTATGGTCAAATTTTAGTAGCAGTAACACCAGGGGTGTTACATCCTTCCCCCCCATAAAAGAATCTCGTCCCGAGATTAAAAGTCCTAGGATAAGTAATGGTAAAGGAAACGCATCACGTATTTATTTCCTTATTCTTGGTACAAGGCAGGGGTGGTTTGAGACTCACTCCTTTATTATAACAATGTTGTACACTTTACAAATTACAAGAGGCTAAAAAGCCTGGGAAATTCTTATCTAAAAAGTCTTGAGTTTCCCATGTAGCCTCATCTTCGGAATGTTGGTTCCACAGTATCTTGTAAAACTTGAGAGTTTTTCTTCGGGTAATCACGTCCTTCTGATCCAAGACTCGAATGGGATGGTCGGAATATGTCAAGTCTGGTTCAAGGACAACATATGTCACTTCAATGGTTCGATCGGGAACCCAAAGACACTTCTTCAATTGTGACACGTGGAACACATTATGCACAGCAGACAAGGTTTCGGGTAACTGAAGTCAGTATGCCACTGGCCCATATCTTTCAAGAATAAGAAAAGGACCAATATATCGTGGTGCAAGCTTTCCTTTAACCCCGAAACGTGATACGCCCTTCATTGGCGAAACCTTTAGGTAGACATAGTCTCCCTCAAGGAAATATAAGGGCATTCGTCGTTTGTCTGCATAACTCTTCTGGCGAACTTGAGCTTTCTTCAAATTATGAATTACTCTTTGAACTCTTTCTTCGGTCTCTTTCACCATATCAGGCCTGAAGAAGTACCTTTCACCGGGTTCAGACCAATTTAGTGGAGTACGACATCGTCGTCCATATAAAGCTTCAAAGGGTGCCATCTTGATGCTTTCTTGATAGCTATTATTATATGAGAACTCCGCTAACGGCAAACATTCATCCCATTTTTGTGGGAATTCCAGAACACACGCCCGTAGCATATCTTCAAGTATTTGGTTCACCCTCTCAGTCTGCCCACTGGTTTGAGGATGGTAGGCCGAACTATGGAGCAACTTAGTACCCAAGGATTTGTGAAGTGCTTCCCAAAACTTGGCTACAAATTGAGGTCCACGATCCAACACTATGGTTTTTGGAACACCATGCACACTAAGAATACGAGCAATGTACAATTGGGCATAGACAGTAACCGGGTGATCTGTCTTGACTAGCAGAAAATGAGCAGTTTTCGTAAGCCGATCAATTATAACCCAGATAGAATCATACCCTTTTGTAGTCCTGGGTAATCCCACAATGAAGTCCATACTAATATCTTCCCATTTCCATGTTGGGATCGGTAAAGATTGTAATGGACCGGGAGTCTTCATGTGTATGGCCTTGACACGTCTGCAAGTGTCACACCTAGCCACATAGCGTGCAATTTCGATCTTCATTTTCGTCCACCAGTAGTGCTGCTTTAGATCATGATACATCTTAGTGCTTCCCAGATGAATAGAATAGCGACTAAGATGTGCTTCATCTAAAATTTGCTGGCAGATCTCTTCATTCTTTGGCACCACTATGCGGTTGTTGAACCATACCACACCTTGATCGTCTTCTTTGAAACATTTGGCTGTTCCAGCCCTTATCTTCTCACGTATGTGTTTCATACCCTCATCATCTTTCTGTGCGTCAATTATCCTTTGTAAGATGACTGACTCCAGCTTCAAATGATTTGAAGTCCCATGTTGAATCATTCCCAGGTTTAATTTCTCCATCTCCTGGCATAATGTAATGTTAGAAGTCCTCACTGTTAGACAATGGCAGGAAGCCTTGCGATTGAGTGCATCTGCCACTACATTTGCTTTGCCTGGGTGATAATGGATTTCTAATTCATAATCCTTGATCAGCTCGAGCCATCGCCTTTGTATCATATTCAATTCTGACTGGGTGAAGATATACTTCAAGCTTTTATGGTCTGTATAAATATGACAGACATTACCCAGCAGATAATGACGCTAGATATTTAGGGCATGAACCACCGCAGCTAGCTCCAGATCATGAGTAGGATAATGTTCCTCATGTCGGTGCAACTGCCTTGAAGCATACGCAATTACTCGGCCTTCTTGCATTAACACACAGCCGAGACCACTGCCTGATGTGTCACAATACACATCAAAGGGCTTATTGATATCCGGTTGAGCCAATACCGGAGCAGTGGTTAATAATACCTTCAATTGCTCAAAAGCTTCTTTACACTTTGAAGACCAATTGAATTTAATATCATTCTTCAATAAACTTGTGATTGGCTTCACAAGCTTAGAAAAATCTGGTATAAATCGGCGGTAATAACCAGCCAGTCCAAGGAAACTTCGGACTTGATGAACAGTGGTCGGGGGTTTCCACTCCAAAATGTCCTTGACTTTGCTGGGATCCACCGCAATCCCCCTGGCAGACAGTACATGTCCCAGAAACTGAATTTCCTCCAGCCAAAACGCGCATTTATTGAACTTGGCATATAACTGATGTTCTCTCAAGCGCGTTAACACGATCCGTAAGTGTTGGGCATGCTCCTCTTCATTCTTGGAATATATTAAAATATCGTCTATGAAGACCACCACAAACTTGTCCAACTCGGGCATGAATACCGAGTTCATCAAATAAGTGAAATGGGCAGGAGCATTTGTCAATCCAAAAGACATTACCAGGTATTCAAATAATCCATATCGCGTTGTAAATGCGGTCTTTGGTATATCCTCGGGCCGAATGCGGATCTGATGATAGCCCGATCTGAGATCAATCTTGGAGAATACCCTCGCTCCAGTCAGTTGATCAAATAGAATGTCAATCCGTGGAAGAGGGTACTTGTTTTTTATAGTGACCTCATTCAGGGGTCGATAATCCACACACATCCGTAAAGTTTGATCCTTCTTCTTGATGAATATGGTTGGACAACCCCATGGCGACGAGCTTCGCCGGATAAATCCTTTCTCAAGTAGATCTTGTAATTGAATCTTCAGTTCTGCAAACTCATTTGGAGGCATTCGGTACGATCTTCTAGATACGGGAGCCGTACCGGGCTTCAACTTAATTACAAACTCTACCTCCCTTTCAGGTGGCAATCCAGGCAAATCCTCTGGAAAGACATCGAGAAACTCGCATACTACCGGAATATCCTTGATCTCCGGTATAATGGCTTCATAAACTCTGCCAGTAGCTTTGGTTGGAATGGGGATAGGCAAAAGAATTTCTTCTTGGTTATGACTCAACTAATAATTCTCTGATCAGTGTTGAGGGTTGCTTTGTGTCGGGCCAACCAATTCATGCCCAAAATGACATCTATGTCTTGGCCTTTTAGAACAATCATATTAGTAGGAAAGTCCCGTCCGGCCAATGTTACGGGCACTTGATAGGCCACTTCTCTAGTAAATATTTGTCCCCCAGGTGAGTGAATTTTAAACCTTTCTTTTGATTCACGGCATGAAATGCAATGTTGCTCCACAAATTTCTTGCTGGTGAATGTATGCGAAGCACCAGAATCAAAGAGAATAACTGTGGGATGATTGGCCACAAGGAACGTACCCATCATTACCGGCTCACCGTCCAGTGTAGTGGCCAATTGCGTATAATATATGCGTCCCGTCTTATTTGTATTTTTGCCCATAGTATTTCCCTTGGCTTGAGATGAATTCCCAGATCCTTGTTGATTGTTTGACTGGTTCTGCTTCGGATAAGGGCAATCCTTGATAAAATGCCCAGACTTTCCACAATTGAAACATCCCGTTGATGAACTGGGAAGGGCAGGGAATCGAGTGCCTGGGGCACCCAGCTGACTTGATGCAGTGGGGGCATTATTGGGACGAATAAATACTGGTTGCTTAAAAGGGAAGGAGGGTGGACGAGAGAAAGAGTGATTCTGGTTGGAAGGCCGGATAACAAACCGTTGCCTTTTCACCGGGCCCTGACTAGGCCTGTCACCTCCAAAACCCTTGGATTTTCCGGCGCCTGCATACATTGCTTCAACTGCCAATGCTGTACTGACAGCTCTTCCATAAGTAAGATCTATGCAGGTTGCCATCTTTCTTTGCAGTCGATCATTTAAACCTCTCATAAAACAATTCTTCTTTTTCAAATCTGTGTTAACTTGATCGATTGCGTACTGGGATAAATGATTGAATTTATTGAGATACTTATTAACAGTATCCCCTCCTTGCTTCAGCTACATAAATTCCTCCTGCTTCAGGTGGAGGACTCCCTCAGGCACATAATGTTCTCTGAAGGCTAACTTGAATTCATCCCAGGTTATTTGATGACCAACTGGTTGTACGGCAACGAAACTTGCCCACCAGGTGCTGGCAGGGCCACGCAATTGCTGTGCCGCAAATAGGGGCTTCTGAGTCTCGGAACAACGAATAAGCCCAAATTTCTGCTCGATGACGCGGACCCATTCGTCCGCTTCTAAGGGGTCTTCCGCCTTAACGAACAACGGTGGGCGTGTCTCGGAGAAGTCCAAGTAAGAGGTTTCACGGGGGCCCTGTTGATAACCCCGCCCGCCTTGTTGTTGGAACTGTTGACCCGCCATCTCTCGCAGAAAATGGGTATTATCCGCGGTTGCGTTTACCAAGGCGGCGATAGCCTCGGCAAGTGTGGGAGGGACTGGAGGTGGATTCAGCGTTGCCTCCCTCCCACGGGAGGTACTAGCTCCGTCTTGTGCGCGAGTCCTGGAAGGCATCTGTGGCAACAACATTTGGAAACAATATGACATGCCAAAGAAAACCATCCATTTTACATTACCAAAAAGAGTAATGTTACAGACTCGGATTTTTACAACAGGATACATTACCTATTATACAATAGCACTACCTATTATACAATAGTACAACCTATTATACAATACACTACTTCTATTTCTACTACTACACCACTATTCCTGCTTCCGGTTGCTCCTGGCAGCCTCGTCGTCGGGTGTGGGAGACCATTCATCGACCAGCCTCATAGAGGGAGGGGGCCTGAAAAGGTCCAACTCACCACCAAGCGCTTCTCCCGCAACATGCGAGGGTCCGGCTTCCGACTCGACAGGATCCGCAGGTTCACTGGGGTGCAGTTGTGAATATAATACATGAACTTCTTCATGTAAGGTATTGCAATATGTCTGCAGGTTATCAACAGCCAAGTTGAGCTCTGCTACTCGAGCTTGAGCTGTTTCCTCCTTGGCCCAGGCAAGCGAACGAGATTGGACAACCCAGTCGAGTGCTAGATCTCGGTCCGCGAGCTGATCTCGCAGGTGGCGAACGTCTCTTTTCAATTCATTTATTCAGTCGCCATCTGTGACCCATATATCCGTCCTGCGGCGGAATTCCGCTTGGAGCCGACTTACTTCTGCTTCGAGATCCCCTATCGGATCGTTGCTTCCACTACTACTATTATCATGTCTTGGGGCCAGCTGGTGACATGGTACACCAATCGGTCCAGTATGTTTGCGTGCAGTTCTCCTCGTGTGCGGCGGCATTTTTCTAAGGGGGGAAATTTGATTAGTATAGTTCTTAGCATGATGCATGTATAATTACAGAATCAACCTTAGTTGATTCACACCTTCTATATGTTGCACTCTTACTACCTGGTCTTTAAGATAAAGTCTTCAGAATACTTAGATAAGAAGGGAAGAGATTTTCTAGATACGTCTTTAGAAAATCCTTTTGAAGATGCCTCATAATATCTGCAGAGAAGGGCTTCGCTCCGATACCAGCTGTGACGGAACCTCCTAAGTAATTAAGCCCACCTACAGTTGTCCTTGTCCAACGGACCTCAGACAACCCTGTAGGTGCCCCTGAATCACTTGATAAGTTCGGTATCTGCTTTTCTTACCTTTCCCAAGAGCGTTTCACCCGTCACGCAGACATTACAAGCATCGGAGTTACGAGAATGTGGAAGCAATTACATAAACTTACCTTTATTTTAAAGTAAGATAAAGTTGAATATGTACAGACCAGATTATATCCTAGGAGTGCAGAGTAATATTATTACACATACCAAGGGAGGCAAAAACTCCTCCCGATAAGTTCTTACATAAAAGTTCTAAATGGAGGATCCTTTCCTCCCGCACTTCATTCCTTGCGTTCTTCCTTTGGTACCACCTTAGAACAGAAGCAACAAAAGTTTGTTGCTTCCTCACCTAAAAACAACGGGGAATAAAACCCTGAGTATGGAATTACTCAGCAAGTCTTAGCTGACTAAAGAAAAGACTCTCAAGGGTATGCTGGTTAAGGGAGTCAAGGTAAGGCTTCTCAATAATCAAAGACTCTGTTTTGCAGAAATGCTTACTAAAGTGGATCCTTAAAAATCCAGTTTTATTTGTCAAGTTAAGTAAAATTACCTGCAACTATAGTTCTTTCTACCCTAGTTCAATCATTTGACCTGCACTAGCCAATTTCTTAACAAACCTTTCATCTTTACTGGATTGCTACGTGTAAGTCAGTGACCAAGTCTTCATAACCGCGAAGGTACGGCGATCCGAATCAATTATACTCAGCTGAGGATCTCCAATCACACGACATATGTAGCACTTAACCCTTGCATATGTCAACCCGCCACCGGGGTTCTTAAGACCAGATCAGGTTCACGCGAACCGAGAGCACAGATACACCATCGTCCAGCCTCTTGCTACGGAGGGTACACGCTACTCTCGCCACCGCTCCATGCCCATTCTGTGTTATCTTATTCTGGCCTTAGTCTGCCCGAGGCAAGGCTTACCCATGACGAGGCATGTGACCAGTTAAAGGGTCCTCGGTCAGCAGGCCTACATCGAGACGGTCCTTAATCGACTCAGACGGAGACACTACACTGAGACTCCTTTCTCGTGCAAGTCACCCGCCCGGTCTTAGCTTAATCATTTCAAACCCAAAGTTTGGTACCTGGCAGAGGTACATCTTTTCCGATGTTGAACCCATCAAGGCCCTGATGGATCCACCATCAAATTTTATTTTCGAAAACATCCCACCCACTTTTTGCCACATCATCTTTTGTAAAAACAAAACATTTTGTTTTTCTAAAGCAAGGCTAAGCATCAAAAATCTTTTGTAAAACGGGTGATCAAGGAAGGTAATCAAATTCAAGGAAGGTAATGCAGGAATTGTTTTATCAATCAACTCCTATCACCTAATGCATCAAGCAAGTGAGAAAGATTTTAAAAACATCAAGGAAGGTGGCAAATGCACCGGGGCTTGCCTTCGTTGATAGGTGAGTCAGGCTCGGATCCGCAGATATCAAAGTAGAAACAATTTCCTGCCTGAGATTCCGAAGGTGGTGGTGTCTTCTCTTCGGTCACTTCGACTTCTTCTTCGTTTTCTAAATATAACCATATTGGTATATATAAGAATGAATGCCATGTAATGCTCATGAGAGTGCAAAGATAATAAGGATTTATTATCTAAAGCCTTGAATACAACTTTCCTTCACGGAACTCCGAGAACTTAGGGTTTCCGGAGTCAGTAAAGGAGTTCAAAGGGCACTGGGTGGGGGTTTTGGGTTCTACCCAAGGCTTCTAAATAATGTGTAGAGCTCATAGAAAAAGTTTGGGCATTTTTGGACTTATTATCTGTTTTCTAAAAATCCAGAATCAATGCTTTAGCCTATTTTAAATAACCCAAAATTCCCTATTTAATCTAAAAATCATGAAATTATTTTTATTAAATACTATGAAAAATAAGGAATCTAGGAAAATTAGTTTGACATTTTTAGGATTTTTCTACCATTTTATAAAATTGTTGGAGTTCTGCTTAAAAAAGAAAAGAGAAAAGAATGAATAGTCCTAGGCTGATTTCAGCCCAGGCGGCCCAACTAACACAGGAAAGCGCGTGCGCCCGCACCCGCACTGGCTGTTTTGCGAAAAGGGCCTCGGTGTTTTGGATAACTCAAGGTGGGTTTGGTTACTGTTTTCTTGAGTCACTGACGGTTTGCAGAAAACCCCTCCACGTTCTAATCCTTCACAAGGTGAGGTCCCCGACGGCGTCGAGCGCAGCCGAGCTCCGGCGAGCACGTAGACCGGCCGGAGGAGGCCAAGACTGGTGCTCAGCTTCGGCCAAAAGCAAATTCATGACCTAGAGAATGTTTCCCCTAAGTTAATTTCACGAACGGCACACAGAAACGCCCTGACCATGGTGACCGTGGGTAAGGCGGACGACCATAAGCATTCCCGGCGATCTAAGGCAACCCAGTTCAATTGAGTGGGTCGATGGGCATCACGGGTACATGAGTGCACTCAAATGAGGGAGCAGTTGGTATGAACTGACCTGGTTCACGCTGGCCGCGGCGAGCTCGGTTCTACGGTGGCGGAACTTGATTTGGGGAAAGACTAAAATTTGTGAGCTCTGGCGAACGATTGCTAGCGATTTTCGGTGGCTGGGTGGGCGATGACCTTGCGGGGCTGGCGGGGGCTTCAATTTATAGGGCTCAACGGCGGTGGCCGGGAATTTCAATGGGGACGCGCGGCAGTCGGAGGAGGAAAAGGTTACTAGCGCAGTGGCTGGGTGGCTAGCGCCGTGGCAATTACTCCGGCGAGCCACGGAGAGTCGCAAAGGTTCACGGCGACACGGTAGAAACACTCGGGTACGTGGCACAAGGCCGGAAGACGGCGGTTCACCGGCGAGCTTATCTGCTCAAGCCGCAAAGCAGGGGGGAAGTACGGCGGTGAGTCACCGGAGTTATCCCCAGGGCATGGCTTTTACCTGGCGGCCTTATCGGGTCTTCAGCGACGTGAATCACAATGGCGGTGGCGCGAATCACGGCGGAGATCAGTCGTCGGCGGTGAGTCCGTCGCGCTGTCGTTCTGATCCATTTGGGACACTGTACCATCGAATACTTCTTCAGTGTGCCTGACAGTCACAGTTTAGGACCAAATTCCTCTCAACTTCCTATGGCAACATACCCGAGTCTCTGCAGCAAAGTTGTAGTCCTATAGATCCTCTTTATCTTTGCTATAGCAATCCTATTCGAATTCCTACTGGATTTAGCTCAAATCTGATCACAAGTTCGACCACTACCATTGGTGACCATATTTCAGTCAGCAAACTGACTGACAGCCCAACTTGGCGCCTATTTTTTCTCTTAACTTTGCATAACAACCATATTTACTCTCTTAAGAAAAGTTATTCCCCTATGATAGATCTACAATATTGATGTGGTGACCTAGGGCAAATTCTTACTGGTTTGGAAGTTACACAGCTCCAAAGTTGAGCCCTCAACACTGAATTTCAGACTTAGTATAGAACTCAATTGAGGTCCATTTTGCAATTAAGTCCAAAATCCAATATTTGGCTTACAAGTCCACACATTTGTGAACCAAATGACTTTATATGCTTTAACATTGTAGTTTTTACACTTTAGTCCAAATGTGCACTGTTTTTGCACATAGGCCCCTAGGGTTTAGATTTAGGTTTTTTTAGGGTTTCAATTAGGGTTTTTGGTATCTCAGGGGTATGAATGTAATGTAGATCCATCTTTGGTAACATTCTATGATTGTTTTACTTAAACCTTAGGGTTTACTCAATTTGGGTCATGTTTTCCCCTTTTGGTCCCTATTTAGGGTTAAGTCCCCTATTCCAGGGTTCTATTTGCAAAACACCCAAAACAATACAACTTGTTTGAAATTTTTACCTAGTGAATGCACTCTAGGTGTGTCAAACATATGCAATGCCAATGTTTATGATGTTATGCTCAAATTTTAGTAGCAGTAACACCAGGGGTGTTACAATCAATCTCTCTGGTACACTTCTAGAAGTAATTTATTTTGTGTATACTCTAGTGTCCCTGTGCTCCTTGACCATGACAGTAAAAGGCTGACTTAATGTTAAAGCTACTGTTTTTGGAGAACTCTGGAAGTTGGAACCATTGTGTGAAGATAAAATGTTGTGGTGGAGAAAAGAAATGGACTGGTTGATGTCTCCTACAACTTATATGGTGGAGCTGGTTCCAATGAAGCAAAGAGGGTCCCTTGATGTGGGGTCCTGGCTGCGTCCTGGCCTGGCGCCCATTGTATTTTATCATATTGTTTCCATAGAAACGCACGGGTATATACCTAGTCATACCATATTATTGTAATGACATTGATGTCCTAATCAGACACAAAAAAAAGTGTCCAAAAATCTCCTCTGCTCAACCAAAACTCATATAGCTTCAATATGAAAAACACATAAACAATGGGCACTGTGCAACGCTAGATCTCAGCTACCACAATCAAGTAGCTTAGTGGACTGGCAGCAAATGGGTCTGCTGCTAACTAATAGAAAATTAAGGAAAAAGCATAAGATTGTCAATTGTTGTCACATGATTCTCTATAATAATAAAGTAGGGAACGATGTTGTTCTAATTGCGTTTTTACGAAATATAAAGTTTGACGATTCTGATTGGACCATGTATTCTTGCAGCATAAACAGAAACAAAAAAATAAGAAAAATAATGCAGGAAGAGAATGGCCCGTACCTGTTGGGTCCTCCAAGCCATGTACTCTTATATAAACAGCATGAGGGCTCAAGCAATATATCATCCCACACATTATACGCATTATCTCCTTCCTTCAAAGAGCATCCTAAGATAGATCAGGCAAATCTAGAAAACAATCTCATGGGGCTTGTCGCCGTCCCTGAGAGAGAACCATGCACCAAGGTAAGTTTTCAGATTCGGCACAACCTCAATAGCTTTGATCAGCTCAGCGTCCACCGCCTTCTGGTCGTCCTTCTTGAGTTGTGGCAGGTCCTTGGTTGCCTGAAAGGTACACATAGGTCCCTTCTAAGTTAAGGAATGTCAGGTTACTAAAAACAAGATCTAAGTTATGTACAAACATACACCTCCTATGTATAAAAAGTTCACCCTCAGTCTTCGTTGCCTTCTTCTCCCTTACAAAGTACTTGTCATCAAACTTCTCTACATTAACACCAGAGATATCAACCTTCATGGAGGTTGCAATGACGTAAGTCTAATTCACACGGCGGATTGGGACTCCATTGACCTTGAAAGGTCCTGAAAGAGGTAGATACTAATCAACGCATGACATATATATATACCACAATATAATAAGAATAGGCAACATACAGTCCACAATATGAAATAACTTAGCAGACTTAAAAAACTAATAGGAGTACATAACCTGCTCATGTTTTTATGATGCCTTAGTAGCTAGTAATAGCATGGCAGAAAGAAATAATGCATATATTGAACCTACTATAGCATAAACAATTAATGGAGCAACTGCTCAATACATACACATCTAATATAGGTGCAAAACATGCACGAGCAAAGAACTGATTTGAAAAGCTCCTAAATCGTACAAAACAGAAACCAACTTTTTAATATCTTGTAGTAGTCAACCATTAGGTACATTCATCTGTCAAATTGGTGTTGCCACAAATCAACATTGACAATGTAATATGTGTAAAAAGATAATCTAACAAGGTTTGAAACAGTATCAGATTACTCGAAGTAAGCAGTGTTGATATATGATCAGAACACTCAAAATAGCATGATAATGCATTCAGGATTTTTCATTGTATGTTGAAACAATGGAGATTTCACACATTCTATAAAAGGAAAAGGAAACAATCAATGCAAGCAGTAAACTAAAGTTCAGGACAGATTCATCCCAACTTATTCCCACAAAAGGGTCATGTGATAGGGCTTTTACAGAATTTGAAACTAAATTCTAGCCGTTCCAACCATTTCTGATCAATGTGCTGGATTTGCTTTACACACAATTGAGACTCTCATTTCCAAATAAAACACGTCCATAAAATTCAATATCACTGCAATACAAGTAGTTTCCATCATCGAATGCAAAGACAGATAGCAGAAACATATTTCCACAGTAGTCATCAAATTTCAAGACAATATTAACTTCAACATCAAGCATTTCAAGTTTCAACTCCAAGACGACTATACTGACTAATGTTCAATCTACAATGTTCCACTACAGAAGAAAGGCAAGGAGATGTTGACAGAAAACAACTAATGTAGCTATTCAAGACAAACAATGCATTTATAACACACCATTCAACAATTCAACAAACAGAACTTCAAAATAAACAGTTCAGACTAACGTTGGCTCACCGGTAACAAGGAGCAGGCCAAATTTGAGCTGCTAGAGGAAAATAACTCTTCCCCATGAACCATGCATGCGAGCAAGATCAACACGGTGCTCGGAGTGATTGACGACCTGCACGCACCACCAGTAACCGTCAGGACTCACAGCTCACGACGAACAAACAGTACTAAAGAAAGTGGTGCAATCCACACACAGGTACCTAAGCTTCTGGGCTTCGGCTTGCGGGTGCTGGGCTTGCGTGGCTTCGTGTTATCGGCGGGATAAAACTTGGGCTCGGCGACCACGACGGGCATCTCGGCCTTCAGGAAGGCACCGCCGTGCTTAGCCTTGATCGCCCACAGACCGCGCCGATGGTACGCATGAGACCGCGAGACCAGCACGGTGACATTGGACTCGCACGGTGGCCGAGCGAGAAGATCTCTATCCGCCGGAGCATGTATACTACTCCATATTGTACGAGGAACTTGGCGAGCACCTTCTTCAGGACCAGGAGCGCGTCCGGTGACTGGAACGCACGCTCGGCGACCAACATTGTCGCGCGCAGGAACAGGAAGTCCCTCTGTGCGTGGAGCCGCGCCAGCGACCACGCCGTCCCATGGACCCCTCCTTCGTGTCGTCCCCTCCATCGAGGAACGCCGCGTCACAGGACTTGGAGAGGATCCCTCCTCTGCGGTGTCCCCAGTCATCACCGCACTGCGGGAGGTCTGTGTGCTCCCCTCCTGTCCCACGCGCTCTCCGACCTGCGATCTGGGTGGGAGGTAGGGGAGGGTTTGGGGCGGTGGCGGGGCGAGAATTTCGGGGGCGCGGCGAGATTTCCGAGGATGGGGACGACTCGTGGGGCGGGGATGGTGGAGGCGGGGGCTGGAGCATGGTGGGGATGGAAGGGGCGCGGGAGGAGTATGGAAGGGGCGGGCGAGGAGGATGGGGTTTGCCGACGGGATCTGCGGCCAGGGGCGGGGTGCGGGATGCGGGCGGGAGCGGCAAAACGTGTGGACGCCTACATTAGGTACATAGTATAGAGACACACACACACACTACTTATTAAGGTGGTAAGGGGTAGGCTGCCATTCCCATTCCCCCTCCCCGCAAAGCCATTCCGTGTTCTACCAGTGTTCTGTCATTCCCATTCCCCCCTCCCCGCAAATCGCATTTCCACATGCATCCCACGCCTAACTAAAATTAAATTAAAAAACACAAATGTGGCCCAATAGGATTCGAACCTACAACGGGGATGGTGGAGGCGGGGGCATGGAGCATGGTGGGGATGGAAGGGGCGCGGGAGGAGGATGGGGTTTGCCGACAGAATCTGCGGCCAGGGGCGGGGTGCGGGATGTGGGCGGGAGTGGCAAAACGTGTGGACGCCTACATTAGGTACATAGTATAGAGACACACACACACACTACTTATTAAGGTGGTAAGGGGTAGGCTGCCATTCCCATTCCCCCTCCCAGCAAAGCCATTCCGTGTTCTGCCAGTGTTCTGTCATTCTCATTCCCCCCTCCCCGCAAATCGCATTTCCACATGCATCCCACGCCTAACTAAAATTAAATTAAAAAAACACAAATGTGGCCCAATAGGATTCGAACCTACAACCCCTCAAGCAAATATGCTCGTAGCTACCACTACACCATATGTGTGTTCATGTCAATATCTATTACAGTAAAAATATCTACTACCTGCTACCTTTGCACAATGTGTAGTAGTAGATAATTATCAACGAGATTTCTGAATTATATTTTTAGATGGAGGGAGTAGTATTTAAAGAAGAGTCTTGCATGCAATTTCTTTTGTTTGAATAATGTTTTCAACTTAAATTCTTTTTTATATGTGTGACATTTATTCTCCGTAATATTTTTTCCATGGATCTAACTTGTGAGTCATTTTCATAAACCAACGCCAAAGATGAATCCATGTTTCTTACTTGGAAAACTCGAACAAACACCACTGGCAGGAGACGCTCGCGTTGCCGTCGCTCATCGACGACGAGAAGAAGCTTGGCGACTGCCAGTTCGACCTCTGGAAGCAGTACTACGTGGGCGCATGCATCGCTGTGTTCGGCAAGCTCTGGCGCAGCCGCCGCTTGGACGCGGTCCGGAGCGGCTGCACCGCGTTGTCCATCTTCAAACAGGGGGACCTCATGGTCGTCGCCAACGCCGGCGACTCTTAGGTTGTTCTGGGCACCGCATCCGACAACGGCGTCGTCACACCGTCCAGCTCATCATCCACCTGAAGCTCAACCTACCGCATAAGTCACTACTGATCGGCCATGAATTCTTGTACGCTGGGACGACGGCCGTTGTTGACGTTGTGTGAGTGTCCTCGAACAAGATGTATGTAGAGGAGTAGCACATCCGGTGGTGCAACGACTAGGTGTACTACCTCGCTGATGAGCCCGGGGTGCACTTCGTTTGGCAGCACAACCAAGAGTCATCGGTATTCGCCATGTCGTGCGCGTTCGACGACTACTATATCAAGGACTATGAAGTCATCTTGGCGCCAGAGGTGGCGCAGAGGAGGACCGACAGCAATGACCACTCGCCATCGTCGGGGTAGCTTTTGTGTCGGCCTACCTTTAATTCTCTTCGCAAACACATACATTTGTTTTTTTTTGTTTAAGCATGTGTGTATGGTGGTGCGTACCTGATGACTGACAATGTACGAGGGAACTTCTATCGGCAAGTGTGACACGTGCTCTTCAATGATGAGACCATGCAAATTATGGTATATATCGAAGTCTGTATGATACTGATGGTTACAATGTAGTAGTGAAACAACTAAATTAAAATAACAAAATTTATGTATGGCTAAAATTACAAATAGATTATGAAACATTTTCTTATAACAATATAAGACACATTTTGTATATAAGTTATTATGTTATTATATGTTCCCGTTGCAACGCACGGGCACTCACCTAGTATATATATATATATATATAGTTTATATATTAGGAGCCCTGGGCTTCCAATAACTAGAGGAAGCCCAGGTCGGACGGTGCAATCCGGTCGAGCCGGACCACATCCGGACGTCTATAAAACAGGACCCGGAGTGTTAGGGTTCAGTTTTTTACGCTCCACCCCGATTCATTAGCGATGCCGCATGCGACGACGGCGGTTGCCCTAGAGCGTGCGCGGCGGTGGACCTCCAGCCGGTGGCCGCAACTCCATGACCTCAATGCGCGGTGGCGGAGGTTCCTCGATCCGGAGTAGTGGCGGTGGTTCCTAGGTCGGTGGCGGCGGCTCCCCGATCCAGAGGGCGAGCGATAGCGGGGCCCTTGTGCGAGCAAGCGGCGGCGTCCCCGAGGTCCCGAGGAGGCGGCACTTCCAAGGTCGGCGAGCAAGCGACGCCCGTCGACGTGCGAGTAGCGACGGCGACGCATGAGGCTCGATGTTCGAGCGAGCGGCGTCACGGAAGGCCCGAGATGCGCGCAGCGATGATCGAGCGCGACATCCTCCGATCCGGCGCAGTTTTCTTTTCGATTATTGTGTTTTATGCCTACCACATGTATTATTTATGCCAAAAACTGTATGATTTTATGCTTAAACACGGAGTTCGTATATCAGTTTACTGCGTGCACATTGGAAAGGCAATTCCTTGATTTATGTTGTTCATAATTTGCGCGCATCCAATGGAAACTCCCATGATTTTTGCCATAATTTTTGGATCTGTATAAAAATAGAAACTGCATGCATGCGGCTGCCATGTTTTCGGATCTGTCATAAAAATAGGATTTAATAACAACCTACTGGAGCTATCAACCTCTCACATTGACTCGGTATTTACGCTTATAATTGAGGGATTTTATGCTCAAAACTTAAGGGTTTTACGCTCTACCCGGAGATGCGTCCACCAGTGAACAACATGCCAGATTTTTTACGCAGTGTAACGAATTGCATAAATACCTACACCGTGTAATATAATTTATATCAGTATATATCATAAACTAGTTCTAATGCGTTTAGCTGCATGGCTGTTGGAGGTATCCTATATTTACGAAGAAAATAAAACATTAAATGCGATTTTTTGTTTCTATACATGCAATTTATTTCCTTTCATTACATATTCTTTCCATCATAAATTCGTGTGCATAAAGTTGGTAACAGATTTTTACGCAGTATACCGAATTGCATTATTATCTACACGGCGTGGCATATTTAGTATCAGTATATATCATAAAATGGTCATTACGAGTCTAGCTGCATGGTTGTTGCAGCAATTCTAAATTTATGGAGGAAATAAAGCATTTAAAATAGAAACCGCCACACATATTTTTCCTAAATTTACGCGCATGCAAGGGAACGTGTTTGAATCATGCATGCATTTTGCCATAATTTTTGGATCTGTATAACCGTATGCATGCGGCTGCCATGTTTTTTAATCTGCCATAAAAATAGGATCGTAATAACAACCTACTAGAGCTATCAACCTCTCACATTGACTCGGTATTTACGCTTATAATTGAATGATTTTATGCTCAAAACTTAAGGTTATTACGCTCCAACCCGAAGATGCGTCCACCAGTGAACAACATGCCAGATTTTTTACGCAGTGTAACGAATTACATAAATAGCTACACCATGTAGTATAATTTGTATCAATATATATCATAAACTAGATCTAATGTGTTTAGTTGCATGGCTGTTGGAGGGATTCTATATTTATGAAGGAAATAAAACATTAAATACGATTTTTTGTTTCTATGCGTGCAATTCATTTCTTTTCATTGCACATTATTTTCATCATAAATTCGTGTGCATGCAGCTGGTAACAGATTTTTACGTAGTATACCGAATTGCATAATTATCTACACAGGGTAGCATATTTAGTAGTAGTATATATCATAAAATGGTCCTTACGAGTCTAGTTGCATGGCTGTTGCAGCGATCCTAAATTTATGAAGGAAATAAAGCATTTAAAAATAGAAACCGCCACACATATCTTTCCTAAATTTATGCGCATGCAAGGGGACGTGTTTGACTCATGCATGCATTCCTTTTTTGCGCGCATAGACGTGGGCGCGGGTGGTGCAACCGACAGCCTGTTCCAGTCGGTGCGCTGGGTTAAACCAGGTTGCAGGGATGATCGACCTGGGCTTCTTTTAACTATTGGAAGCCCAGGGCTCCCGTTATACCTGCCTATATATATATATATATATATATATATATATATATATATATATATATATATATATATATATATATATATATATATATATATATATATATATATATATATATATATATATATACTATATATATATTCTCATCTTCAATTAGGGATGGCAGCGGGTCGGGTAAAGTGCGGGTAAGCCATTTACCCGCCCGCCAGCATATCCGCGTCTCTGGTGTTTACCCGTACCCGCGAGAGCTTGCGGGTAAAATTTTCGACCCGTATCCGTACCCGCAGGATATCCGCGGATATCGGGCAACCCGTTACCCGCCAGAAAATAACATGTGTGTATGTGACCATGTTCATTTCACTAAATGTATCAACAGTTTGACAGATATAATATAATGGCATATAAGGAACATTGATCATCCAGAAACACAAGTCTCAAACATATAATGAGTCATTACAATATTTGCTAAGATAAAATGAACGCACTGTCTCCCGGAGTTGACATTACAAATAGAAATAAAAAAACTTGAAATGGATTAATAACAAGTCCATGAACGGAGATGCATATTCTTCAATATTCTGCCCGCGGGAGTAGGATCTCGTGGCGTCCAGAATGGATTAACAAGCAAACAAGGGAGTATTTAACTTCACTTATAACCTCAGCTTGCCGCCGCCGCCTCCAAGGGAGTGAGGGCCTGAGGGAGAGCCGGAGAGGGCCGGCCGCCTGCACGGCTGCACTCCCGACCTGGCCTCTGGCAGTCTGCCGCCGGCCGTGAGCCCGTGAGCCGTGACGGCCTGCACTGCCGCCTGCCGGTCTGGCGCCTGGCGGTCTGCCGCCCGCCGTGAGCACGAGACAGGGAGTGGCCACTGGCCAGCCGCCAACGTGACCGCGTGAGAGGAGAGTGAGGATTAGAGATTTAGGGTTTTAGCCTTTGGGGATATTTGATGGGCCAACTGAGAATTGGGTCGGACCGGGGGATGTTTTTGTGGGCTAATAAATTAAGCGGATAACGGATAATATCCGCGGGCGAAATTTTATATCCGCCAATTACCCGCGGGTGAGAAGTGTTGCCCGTATCCTTACCCGTGGGCGAGATTTTTTACCCGTATCCATGCCCATCGGGTACGGAACCCGCGGATATCCGTGCCCGCGGGCAGAATTGCCATCCCTATCTTCAATTGATTTTAATACTTTAAACAGCTGATTTAGCAAAACTAATTAAAATATGTACAAGACATTGAAAGTATGATAAATATTTACATATAAAATTTAAGTAAAATATGTCTATAATATACGTACAGATGGTGAGATATAGAAGATGTTGATAGAGAGAGAAAAAGAGAAGAGAGGTTTTTTAAGCAGACGTTAAAAAACGAGTATAGAGATGATATCAAGCTGTTCGCTTGACTTTAATTCGAAACGGTTTATACTATTTCTACAGTATTTTTTATACAGTACAGTTGTAGCAGTCCGAAAACCTTAATGCGAAACCAACAGCTTGGATATAATCGACTTGGTCTCTGTCATCAGACGGCTGGGCTTGACCTCGTCGCCAACCGACCGTGCATCTTCTTCCTTGACTTCGATATCCCGTTCACTCGTCTCGTCATCACTGGTTCAATGTCCGTGCGATCCGGCCGGCCATTTTGGTCCTGTTCTGTTCCTTGCTCGGTCGGTCGGTCGCGGTTCCGGTTCGGTTTTTGTAGTCAACTTTGGAGTGCTAGCTCTGATCCTGAATGAATAATATAGACGTAATAACAGACCGCTTGCATCAGTGTGTCTGCCTTCTTGTTGTCGTTGACATGCTGTGGCTTCATCCCGAGAGTGTCATCTACTTTGGACAAAAGGTGGGCGCCACATTAGTGCTGCTTGCGTCATGCATGCGTGCCCATGTTTATTTCCTACACATTTACTTGCTTTCAAATTAAACGTACTTCACTCACACAAAAGTATCAAAATCTGCCATCCACGACATTGATTCATGTCCAAAGATGTCAACTTTGGAGTGCAGCAACCAATTAAGGAGAACGGAACAAGTCACCTAAGAACAGTAAGGTATCAAGAGCATCTCGAAAAGACTTTCTAAACTTCACTCTCTAAATTATTATTTAAAGAGTCATTTGCATAAAAACCATTTTCTATATATCTTTGCAATCTCCAAGAGTCTTCCTATATCTTGTCTTCACTCTATTAGAGAGTCATTCACGTTTTCTATATTTGGTTAGCGAGAAATTCTAAATAGAAGATGGCTATATTTGGATAGTCATTTAGATAAGCTGTTAGAAGGTTTTTTTAATAAAAATCTCTATTTATATAGATTAGAAAGAATATAAAGAGCCCCTTAGAGTTGCTACAACATGATTTTATACTATAGAACTAACTATACAACATTCTTGGTCATTACCTTCCTGGGAGTTCAAAATTATTTCACTTGGCATTACCTTTATGTGACTTGACGCGCATAGTGACTATCGTAAAGAAACATGGAGACATCGTCGTCTCGGTTCCTAGGTCCTTCTTCCTCCTCTCGCCAGGGCCCATTTTCTCGTCCCCTGTTCAAAACATGTGTGTAGGCCTCTCCAGGGTTTGCGCTCGGCCAGCTTCAAAGGCCTTGTGTGCACCACAGTGTTGGCTACATCCTTGCCTCCATGCTCGTGGAAAGGCTGGTGTACGGGAGTCAAAATTCTACAGCCTCTGGTCGCGTGTGATGGAGCCCAACCCACGCGGAAGACCTCTCCAGATAATATGTCTTCCAGCGTGCAGCGGAATTCGGCCCTAGGGTTTAGGGTTTAGGGTGTGGTATTGGTGTTGCATTCTCCAAGGCGGGTGCGTCAATGGAGCACAAAAACAAAAATATAAAATGGGATCGTGGCAGCCTAAGGGAGGCGCATCAAGGTTCTTCGGTGTGGGGAAGGAATCGAAGCTTCAGTTGTAGACTGAAGCCCCCTCTGGCCAGATCCAACTTCAAGGAGGAGATTCATGGTTCATCTTCTGAGGATGGGGCTAAATCTGGTAACCCTAATCCCTCCTTCCCATCCTTGTCATCTGAAGTGGATCTGGGTCGTCGAATCTTTTGTCAAAAATGTGGGGAAGAAGGTCATCACACTAGAGATTTTTCTAAATCTCTATGGTGCAAAATCTATATAAAAGAAACACCTGTTACTACCAAGTGTGTGTGGCCTAAACAAAGCAAATAGATAATGTGTATTGTCGGTATGGCGGCTGATGGATTGGACTTCTATGTTTCCCAATATGCTAAAAAACTAAGAAATCTTTCTTAGGCTTGTGAGGGTATTATGTCTATTGAGGATCTAGAAAAGGACTTCGGGTTTCAATTTCCTTGGGGAAGGGCTTGGAAAGCTACTAAGCGCCATGTTGTATTTCTAATGCAATTCCCTTCTCTAGAGAGGTTGGAAGGGTGGTAATTTTTCCTCAATTGAAAATGAAAATCTCTGGTGTGAAGATTGTTGTTTCTCCTTAGAATTCCCAAGCAAAAGCGAAAGCAAGGCTTCATATTGCTTGGGTTGTGGCTAAAAATGTCCCCGAGGAATTATAGAATTATCAGTCTATTTGTGAGCTAGGATAAACAATTAGCTCTGTGGAGGAAATCGATTTAAAAGTTTTTGAAACTAAGGATATTGTTCTATTCAAGGTCCATGTTAAAAGTATTTCCATGATCCTTGTTGTTATAGAAGTTGGTGTTAAACCATTTCTATATGACATCTTCTTTAAGGTTGAATCAATTGATGAGAAAGGATGGAACGAGGATTCAGTTAGCCTGGGAAAAAGAGCATATGTGGACTTACAAGGTCTGGATGACTCCTAAATGAAAATTCAGTGAAAAAAGCCAAGAGTGGCAAAGCGAAGGAGCTATGGGTCAGTTGATGACTGATAAACTAGAAGGTACCTCCTCTAAAAGTCAAGAGGCCTTGGCTTCTTATGCTAAACAAGTCACTGATTCTAAATAAAAAAGAATGTCAATCTGAGTGAGGGTGATAATGAAGAGAAGGTGGACTTTGGTGAGAGTGAAGATGACCTCCTGAGTTCTTAGGAGTTGTAAGACCTTGTTAAAGAAGTTGGAGTTGAGGTGAATGTTTCTCAAGAAATCATGAATGATGAAAATATGGATCCCAAATTATTTGATGACCCTGACAAGTACCCTCCACCCCACTGACCTGCCTAAGCCACTTACGCGTAGGGATGCTCGATCAGCCCTGCACCCTACACACAAGAAGCATGCATGTGCACACGTACACACCATCGCTGACAGGTAGGTCCACGTTGTCGGATTCATCCCTTACCCGCCGCGTCTGAGCCGGACGGAAGTAGTGTCTGCCTGTGATACTTCTCACTCGGTTGCTTTCTCCCTTACCAAAACTCTTCTCCTAGCTCCTAGGATATAAAATGCTATGCCCTGTGATCCTCTTGCTAGTTGCTCCCACGTAGATCACGTTCGGTTGAGCGAGATTCTCGCTTCCTTGAATCTGAGACGTAACAAACGCCATGATTTGCGGGATTCACTTCCCTACCCTACCCTATACCGGATAGGACTCTTCCACCTTCAATGTATATATATATGAGCCCCTCTAATTCATCTAGTACCAACGCCAGGAACCGAGCACACCCCATGCTCTTCGTCCTGTCAAACCAAGAACGCAGTCGAGAAAGCGGGGGAGAGGTTACGGAGCTAGATGCCACCATCGTCAACATCATGGCGGGCTATCGACTTCTATCAGCGAATGGTTAGGGAGGATCGCCTTGGATGCCCGTGTGTGGACCTAGTCTTTCCGGGCAAGGTGGTTCATCAGGTGTACGTCGTGTGCTCGCCAGAGCAAACTCACTGTGGCAGACTCACATGGATCCGTGGGCGAGGAGTCCTGCTACTCGCTTCTAGGTAAGAAACCCACCCCGTAGTTCGCCTTGGCATGCTCTACGTGGTAGTCTCGTCCTCAATTAGAATCAAGCACCAATGTCTCCGATGTCTGCGCGTCGGTTTGTTCCCCACCATAGATTTTGGTGGCGCCACCGTGGTGGCCATCTAGGGGGAAGAAGGTCGATTGACCGTAGATATGGGATCCTACGGGCTCGAAGGGTATACAAGGCCCAAGAGTGTTGTGGGGCGTTGATCGGTAGACGTTCGTGCGAGATCCGATCGTGTGATAATAAGACCCGAGCCGTTGGATCCATCTAGGACGGTATAGATTAGATCATGGCGAATACGATCTGTGCCATTGGATCTTCGCGGACGACAAAGATTAGATCTGTGTAACAGTTCGGCTAGGGGAAGGCATGTCCATTGGATCCAAGATGTAGGGAAAGGATTAGATTGGGGGATTTTTAAATCGTGATCGTGGGAGTTCAATCGGACGACCGACATGAGTCCATACCACTTCGTCGCGCTCTAATTAAAAAAGAGATCGTGGACTTTCCAATAACTAACCCACCGCCCTCGGCCATTGGGAAACCCTTGCACTCAGATACCTAGAATTTGCAGAAACACCCCTAGATATTATTTTGGAGTATAAAATTAATATAATTTATAAATAAAGGCGTTGAAAATCAATAACTTCTCCGATATAACTCCGATTTACTCCGTTCAAGTTGCGTTAGCCTCGTAATAAAATTGTCTACACTTTATTAACCTTATTTTATTATGTCACATATTTTAAAAAATGAATAGTTAATTTGTTTACCCTATGTTCATTGGATTAACTTTTCAAAAATAAAGTTAAAGTAATGTTTTCAGCCTCTAGTTATAATTTGACTAAAATATGTTTTCTAATCAAGTTATAACTTAGATTAAAATTGAATTAGTGTTTTATATGGAATATCTTTCTCACGTGATTTATTAATCAGCATAGTTTTTTATATTTAATCACATAAAACTTCTGAAACCATATATTTTCAACCATAACTCCGATTTTAGTGGTTCTCGAACATGTGATCTCGTAGCGGCACGTAGAATATTCCTACGCAGCTTATTCTTATGTTTGGTGTAATGTTATTTTTATGTACTCTTTGTCTATTTATATGTATTGCTACGAGTAGCAGCGAGGTCACGAGAAACCCAAAGACCAACTTGGTGAAGTACCTAGAGTTGCACAAAAAAAGGCAAGTTGTGCCCTTCGTCACTTTTCTTTACCTAATAAAGTTCCTGTTAATCACTGTGACATGCTCAGGTTAATTTGATGGGACCTAATAGGTTACCTTAGTTTTGTTCACCCCACACCTTGCAAACAAATGAATTATTTGGTAGACTTGTTATTGCTCTACCTGGTTTGGGATTAATATTATATCTGAATTAGCATCATGTTCCATTATTATTGTGGTTTAATTATTATTCATGATAAGACTATTGTGTTAATTGGAACATGGAGCTTAACTTGAGATAACGGTGCCACCACAAGGGTAGAATAGGACGCCCTTGGCTGGCTAATTAGAAAAACTAGTGGAGGACTATCTTACCCGAAAAGGGCAAGGGCGATACAGGAGTTGCCAGTACATGGAGGTTCTCGGGTCGATCATGCTGTGATGGATTTTCGGACGAGGATTCCTATATCGCTCTTCTCACGAAATCGTAGCGGGTTTTCCGAAGCTAGTGCAACTTTGTAAAGGCCTTGTAGTGGATCCCTAGCCATTCACCTCAGAAGTGTCTAAGGGCCTTACAAACCCTGGCTAGATAGGATACACGAATTGTGGGTAAAGGGCGCAACCTCTGTAGAGTGTAAAACAGGTATCTCAGCCGTGCTCATGGTCAAGAGCGACTCAGGACTCTCACATGATTAATTTATGGAATTAAATTTAATCTGTCATTTGCATTGCATTGTGGGATTTATTATTAATTGTGATCTCTCATTTTATTGGGATGATATCTGCTTATACTTAGTATCTACTAATAAAATTTTGACGAACTTGTTAAAAGCAACGCTCAGCCTTAACCATTCTCTTTGGTAAGCCTTACACTTCACATGAGCCCTCACCCTAAGTGAGCTCATGCACATTATTCCCCACAACTTGTTGAGCGATGAACGTATGTGAGCTCACCCTTGCTATACTCATCCCCAGGTCAAGGACAGGTACCGCAAGATGAGGAGCATGAAGGATGCCACGATGAGTTTATGAGAGGTCTAGGTCGTCGTCTCCTAGTCAACTATGATTGTGGAGGATCGTTGTCTTCATATGATATAATTATTTAGCTATTTTGTACATAGCTTCTATTATATAGTAAAGATGTGATATTCGTTTATGTACCATGAGTCGTCATATGTGTGAGACTTGATCCTAGCACACATTTGATTTGCGCCCGGGTTTGCCCTTAAATCTGGGTGTGATAGATGCCTCGTCCTAGGATATGGGCTGACCAGGATCTCGTTCCCTAACCTCATGGTGACACCGAATGTTATGACGCCAGTTTCGACATTAGTGTGCCTCACGCTATGGGGGCTCCTCCCCCAGTACAGTGGGCTCGTCGTCAGAGATGGGGCACCCTCTACTCTTCCCTGGATAAAGAGGACATCCGGGAAGAAAGAGCTTGGGGCTGCGTCTCGCGCTCCGACCATCTCCCATGTGGGCGAAGCGGCCAGAACAGTCGTCGGTCTTGTTCTCGTGGCCACACCAATGTCGGGGCTATCCACTCCTTTTTGCCGAGTGATCTAGGTTCACACCTGGGTGGGTGATGTGGACAGGGGGTCCGCCGCGACAGGGGTGCAGCCTTAGTCGGTCGAGCCACAGGTGTCGTTATGGCCCTGGGCCTGCCTGACGTGCGCGGGGCGGAAGTTGGTTGAGGTTTTCGTGCCTTGGAGTCTGTCGGTGTAGTTCTCGCTGAAGTTAGGCGAGATGAACCCACACCCTCAATTGGTGCCACCGAAGAAGATCTTTATCAGATGGATCTATGATGCTGTGCAAGACGCCTTCTTGATCTGCAATGCAGGAGAGGGATCCAAATCAGAACACCTCCACAGTGTTGAATATGATCGGGGTGTTGAAGATGATAGTCATGGAGTCGTCGTGGATCAACGTTCACCTTCTACCTAGTGCACCAGATATCAGTGTTTACGACCCGACTACGCAGCATGGGGTTCCCCATGTGATGCTTTTGAATTCAATGACATCGTTGACTGTGACTCGATGGTACATGCAAGAGCATGTCAGATAACACGAAGGTTTATATAGGTTTGGGCCACTAGAATGCGTAACACCCTACTTTTTGTTAAGGCTTTGTATTGGAATTTCACTGGTGTACATAGATTACATATGAGTTGAGGATGGCAGGAGATGTGTTCTCGTACCGATCTAGTAGCGTGTGATTGCTATAGGAAGGCTAATGAACTATGAGAGGGTGCTGGGATGTGACGAGATGAGATGGGGTGAGATCTCTTTTCATAGGGGTATCCCCTTGGCCTTATATAGACGGCCATAAGGTTATCCCTTTACAAGTTGTGATCACTATATACTCTACATGAGTCCTCCTTTAACGCGGCATGTGTTACTGCTTATCCGGAGTTCGGTCGCTTCCTCAGCTGAGTTAGCGCCGAATGTTAAGCCCTTCAGGTGCGTGCAACCCCTTCGGTCAAGATATCAGTGTTTTGGTCTGCGTGTAACTCGGACGTCTGGTCTTTGTTTCCTGGGTCGAGCTCGTTCGGCCTGGTTGCGATCCGAGGGTCTATCCTGTAGGCAAGCCGTTGGGAGACCCATTAAGCGGCCCATGATGTGTTTCTGTGCTCGTAAGGACCCAAGGGATATCTATCTCCCACACTGGACAAGCGCATCTATTGATTGAAGATACTTGAACTGCTTTTGTGAAGTCTATGTTTCATGGTTGCGTGTTCTTTTTCAATAGTTGCTAGGTCCTATTTCTCGAACTTGTGTACCACAGTAGCTATGGTTGTTGCTGCTTCGTCCAGGTTGTCATGCGATCCGATGTGATCAGGTCATAGTTATGTTGTTGTAACTCGAAGCCTTTGGTGTTTATAGTTGTTGTTAGTTGTTTAGAGTCTCGTTATGAATAGGTTAGCAATTATGAAGCGTTAGGCTTATTTTGCTTAAGACAATTCATTGGTTCTTGTATCGTCTCAACTCTGTTCCTATTTCATAATGAAATAGAGGGATAGATCCCCGTTATAAAAAAGAACTAACTATACAATAGCATCTTTAAAAGAGACACACAAGCCACCTAATGTAGTCACAGATTGGAGCTGGACTGGCCCATTTTGTTGTCCAGCCAGATGACACTACTATTTGCTATTTTTCCATCAAAACCATCATGCATGCATGCATGGATGGTTGCTGTTTGCAGTATTTTTAGAGGCAACTTGTTGGTTTTCTCTACTTAGTACATACTATAAATGAATCCTCAGCCACCGACTTGTTAGCAATCAGTACATGCCAAATATAGGACATACCACACACCAAATTTTTGAGAAACTGCTTGTAGGTAGGATTCGATGGAGAAATCTGTTTATCTAATACTGGTGCCAATGAGTATCTAATACCGGTGCCAGTGGAGGTATCAATCAACGGTGTGGTGGTTGAGGAAGTTGGTATCGATCTCTCTAAGCATAGCATGAGGTGCTAAGGCCGACCGGTCGGTCTGAATGACATTGCGATGTTGGAGATCACACGGTTAGTAGTGATCGATCGCTATTGACCGATACATTTGGGCCACCGCTGCTGTGCAGTCGGGCGTGGTCGGTACCGACTGCCTAGTGTCTACGTGACAACCTATGATTTGTCCATTCAGCTCTAACCGTTTGAATTTGAACAAATCTAAAAAAACATTTTTTTCCAAATTCACCCTATAAATAGAAGGGGTCCTTCCCTTCATTCACACACTTTCACCTTCAATTCTCAAGTCTTATCCTTCATCCACACACTTTCATTTCTATTTAGGGTTTAGGGTCTTCCGAACCTCTGTTTCTATATAGATCCTAGGTGGAGTCCTAAGTGTGAAACTGTCGTGGATTTGCTCAATGAGCAATCTTCGCAATATCTTGGACTTTGAAAGCAGTATGTTAATTGTTCACAATCCTTTAAGATAAAAGTGAAGAGACTTACTAATAAAGATAAAAGAGTATCAAAAATCTCTTGATGAACTCCAAATCCTCCAGTGCACACATATGTGGCCTCGTTGTCTATGATATGAGGGCTTGCTATCTTTTTGAACAAATTTTCAGTAACAACATTTGGCTCGGGCTTTGGAATCATTATCACACACCCCAGACCGAGGTAGTGTCTAAAGCGTCCAACTCTCTAAAGACATCTTAAAACATGCTACAAGCGGCTCGAGGTGGATTCCATTCTTTGATCTACTGAAAGCATCCACTACTCTGGGATGCCATTCTATGCTGAAAGTAGCCTAAATGGGGGGTGAATAGGCTACACCTAAAATTTCTCACCAAAAACTTCAAGATAGCTCGACCGGTTCTGCTGGTATTAAACCCATCTAAACCGCTCTAGATTGGATTAATAGATCAAGAGCATCATGGAGTATAATGAAATATTCCTTCTTATAACTAGCACTAGGAAAAATTCACGCGAATAGGTGATGGATTGAAGTGAAACAAGTCCACGAAGTCCACACACAAGATAGCTCGAATCCTTGCTTGCTAAAGTTTTGGCACTTAAGAAGAACACAACAAGAATACAAGAACACACGATATATCCCGAGGTTCGACCGCACCACAAAGGTGCCCTATTCCTCATTGAGGCATCCACAAAGAGTCGGGTCTTTTTCAACCCTAATCCTTCCTTAGCTGGCCACAAAGGCAAGACAAACTTTTTCTCAACTTTGCTCAAAGAGCGGGTAATACAAACTTCTTAGGGTCGTCCACAATTTGGAGACTCCCAAGCAACCTCAAACCGTCAAGGAACACAAGGTCCCAAGAGTAATAAATCCACACAAGATTGAAGTTTGCAACAAGCTCTAAAGAGAGGGAGAGAGGAAATCAACAACGAGATCACCAAACTTCACATCACACCAAAGGATCCTCCAACGAATTGAAGAGGATGAGATTTGAGGTGTGAGAGAGGGAGTGAATGCTCTTGTTTGAGAGTTGCTCAAGTGTAAATTCATGGGAGGAGCTAAAGTGAATGAGGATAGAGACCTAATGGGTATATAAAGGACTCCCCAAAAAGTTGCTGGCCGTTTGGACTTTTTACGCAAAACTCGACTGAGCTGGTATGGAACCTGGCTGAGATGGTTTCGAGCAGAGCTGATCCAAGCTCAAATCATCGGCAGAGTAGCCAGGTGGACCAGGATAATCCTGGTTGAGCTGAGTCTAAAACCGACTGAGCCGATATTGACTAGATTGAGAGCATCTTACTCGAATGCTCGGCTTAGCACTTAACTCGACCGGGCCCAAACTGACTGAGTCAGGAGGTCAGTCGACCTTACCCGGCTGAGCCGCCCCTAGGGACGGCTGAGTCGGCTTTGACCAGAGAGGTCCACTGAACCCAGCTAGGTTGCATCGGGAGGTTGGTTTAGCTGCTATTTGCCAGGGATTTCTTCAGACAAAGAAATATAAGGACCAAGCTATGAACATCATAGTCCAAACTTCAAGATTTCACAAAAGATTTTGAAGAGAAGATTTTTGAGCTTGTTGAAAAACCCATTACCTTTTGTGAATCCCTCTTGATTGAAAGTTCCTACAACTCAAAAAATATAAATTTTAAATCTATCTATGCATGGAACCACCTGCAACATGTAAGAAACATAAGAATATGCATGATTCCTATTAACCACAAGCTTCTCCTTTTTCTTTGCAATATCACCTATGCTTCCTTTTCACTTACACAAACGGAGCACATACTAGGAGCAAACTTGTTAGGGTCTTTATTTGTTTTGTCACTTTATCACCAAAATCCTCTTAGATGTTGATTGCACTTACATGTACATGGTTCTGCAATTTAGATAGTTTGCCATTTCTAGGACGAAGAGTAGTTTTTTATGAACATTGTACTTTTATTGTTTTTTAAAAATTTCACAATTTATGAAATTTGTTTAATTTGTATAGTTTTATTTTTAATGAGCTATGTATTTTTTAAAATATTTTCCATTTTTGTACTTCATTTGAATTAAAATTTATGTTTCGTTGTGCATACGAGTCTGTAAAAGAAAAGTTGTGTGACGCTGGTGCGACTCTACTGACTGTAAAGTCTGTGCATTGAAAAGTTGGAACATATAAAAGTTGATGTTGATAGATACAGACTGGTTGATAGTGAGGTGCCAGTCGCCCAATAAAGACTAGAACTAGCCTTAGTCTTCTTAGGCTATTCACAATGGAGGTTTCATGGGGTGTTTCATGTATTAATTAGCCTGCCACATCAGCTATTTTGATGACATGTCACATCATTTAAGAAGGAAGAGTTTCATGGAGTTTCATGGGGATGAAACCATGTTAACTCGTTTCCAAGATCTTGGAAACTGTGTGAAACCTCCACTGAGAGTGTTTTGTTTCATCTTCATATAATTGAGTAAATCCTATTGGTTATTTATATGCAGCATTTAAGAAGTATGTTGACATATGAAATAGTGAGATGAAACTCTCTATTGAGAGAGGGTATTTCATTCATCCATAAATTTGATGTGGCATTTTTGGAAACAGAGACATGAAATCCTCATTGTGAGTAGCCTTAGGCCAACCTAAATGGTGTCGTATTAGGCTATCCACACTGGGCCACTGTATGTGTTAAACCAGTTGCAATTGTGTACTCTATCTCCCACACCATCATCCAGTAGGGCAGCTGGAACGTTAAATACAACGTTGTACGACATCAATGCCAATACACCATCTGCTCTCATGCGTCCTCACATGCTCGAATGAAAGCAGAGAGACATACGGTAGTTGAAGATGGTTGAATAAAATATATGGCAGCTGGTATAGAGTTTAGGGTATATGGTAGTAGAGATTTTTAATAATATAGCCGAATATTGATGGTTAGGATCTTTGCAGCCTACTGTTTAGTCTATTTATATAGTAGTTAACTCCTCACTATTAATGTATGACCCATTTATTTATCTCATAAAATTTCTTGTTTCTCATGTCTAAGTTGGTTGTAAATTTAAAATCTGCTTCTCCTCTCTCTCCTCTTCTCTCTCATTCACCTTAGCATTTAACCTATTGTCGGGTATGATAATTAGGGGTACCAAACTACACCCCCAAAACACGCTTAAAACCCTAGGGACACCCTTAAAGTCACATCCCCCGAGGACCAGGAATCACGAACTCTGCCTCGCCCGAAGTCCCCCTCGAGGGTCTGCCTAAAACTCTGCCTCGCCCGAGCCCGATTTCGGACGGGACATAAGTATGAGCAGGTCTTCGTCCCGACCGAGGCTCCCCCACCCCTGGGAAGCTATGTCTGCCTCGCTCGAGCCCATCTCGGGCAAGAAGGATGAAGCTTGTGGCAAGCCTCCCGAAGGACACTAGGAGACAACCGCATTCAATGCACGTACCTACACCACGTAGGTTCGCAGGTGTACAGTGGTAACAAGACCGCAATCTTGTCAAAGATTCACCAGCATGATTACACACGCGCCATTGTACACGCACATCGTCTGCCAGCCCCTGACAGGACATATAATATGACAGAACGGCGGGCCGACCCTCGGGCGCAAACTACGTCTCGCTCGACGCAGAGCTCACCCTCAGGACAAAACTTCGCCTCACCCGAGCCCGATCTCGGCTACCTGCTCCCCCAAGAATCCCGCGAAGGTCCACTCCTTCGAACTGTGGTGCGCGTCATCAAATCTCAGGACAGGTTCGATCGCGACCTCAGGCGAACCTCCGTCTCACCTGAGCCCGGTTCTGCCCTCGATATCTGTGACGAAGGACGCCCCGATGCCATCAGATACATTCACTGACACGTCCCTTAAGAAGCCTTTTCTCATACTAAGCACTGTGTCAACCACTACGGTATTGGCAACCCCTCCCATGGGGGCCCTCGGCCTCGGCTCTCAGCAGGAAACAAGCGAACACAAATCAACAACGAAGTACAAAGGCCATGTTATCTACAGGACGCGAAGAGACCCTGCACAGCAGAAAGGCATCCCCTGTCTACAAGGGCACGCTCCCCTTAGACATATAAATAGGGTATTCTACGGGCTCTCTAGAGGGTAGGCGAACACTTGGCAGTCTTCTCCTACATTCGATATTAGCATTTGCCTCAATCATATTCAGAGACTTGGGGCCTTCCCCTCTCCTACACAGCTTGTAACCCCTACTACAGGCACTTCGGTGCGAGTAATATAAACTGCATCCCCCTCTGCTGGAAGTAGGGCCTTGCATTGCCCGAACTAGGATAAAACGCTTGTGTCAACTCGCATCACCATCTGGATCTGGGGCACGCAACATCACTTCACTAGTTGGTTAGGACCACGAGTCCAAACACCGACACCTACTTACTATCTCCTATTATACTAACTCTTTGGATAATGGACATGTTGATGCTAGCACAGTCAAAACCACACGCTTTGGACATGTACAACTCTCTTAAATACCCTCACTCTTGAGAGTCTCTAGGGGATAAGTGAAAAAAATCAGTAAGCCATCTTTTTATGAAGGGTCTGACTATGACTTTTCAACCCAATTAATACCCATCCCTTGAACTGTCTTTAGAGGTAATACATTATGATTAAGAGACATTATGTTATATGGATATGGTCTTTTAGCTGTCTCTTCTGCTTAGAAAGTCATAGCTAATTAATAGTTTATAAAGAGCGATTGTATATTCTCTCCCTCTTCTACCTATCACATTGCTTCACCAATTAGTTTCCATGTAGACACAATTTTTCCTTAAGAAAATTGTTTACTTATCTCTTGTGACTAGTTTCTCTCCCTATTTAGATATGCAGAAAATCTTTATATGACTCCACTAATGTATTCTATATGCAGAAATTGTTGCCCAATAAGAGTAAAGGTTAAGTCATATAAAACGAATGGTTTGATCCTCTTGTTTTAATTACATTTATGTCTTCATATAAGCCAACTATAAAAATGTATTTCATAATTAGTCTAATAACATTATTCATATAATAAATGTTTAATTTTTATATAGATTTGGTCTAATCTAAAATCGTTTGACCCCTTAAAAGTAACTATTGCATTTTTAGAATGGAGGGAGTATGTACCCGTTCTTTGAAATGTCTAAATACATAATCTCGTAACAGTTTAGGTCTCTTTTGGATCAAAGTACAATTTTCTGGATCCTACGTTTTTTGTGTTTTTGTTTTGAACTAATTTATGTGAAATTCCTATATCATTTTTGTGAAATTCATGTGTTCCAAAGAAACTCTTACTATCCATTCGCTTTATTTGAGTTTTTGTTTGGTTGATTGTATGCTCGAGACGTGTGTCGCATAAGCAGATGCAAAATAAGTTACTTTGGTTGCATCTAGAGATACCCTCAAAATGGACGTATCCAGTTGGCCAGGATCATGCGTGCCTGTGCGTGCTTGCCCACCCAACCAATCAAGCGTTTAGTGTAGCTAAATATAATTTTATTGTAACAAAATTATTACATAGATTGTTGGAAGTTATTCAATGTCGCATCCTACTTAATTAATAAGAGCATATGAAAAACACTAGATCAACATGGGAGGCAGAGTTATCATGCCATGATCACTACACTGTTTATATAGTGGAGTTTGAAATAAAGAGTATGATATAAGATGTGATAAGAAGTTTATTGGAGATAACCTTATATTTCAACAGGACACAATGTTTCAAGAAATATATTGTCATCTAACAGCATTGATCACCGTCTTTGAAATGATGAGTTTCTTCTCAATCTCCCTAGCGGGTTCAGTGAACATTTTGTCATGCTTGTGATTTAAAGCCAGTACGTTTGGCTTTAATTCGTACAGTTTCTACTGGTTCTATAATATTTTGTCTTTATCGATTGTAGTTATAGCAGTCCGAACATCTGACTTTAGGAGGTGTTTGATTTATAGGGACTAAGGTCTCGTTTGGTTTGAGGGACTAAAGATTAGTCACTTCATTTTAGTCCTATTTAGTCACTAAATTGTCAAATGGTAGGACAAAAACATGGACTAAATTGTTTTAGTATGTAGTCTCTTAAGAGGTGACTAAAAGAGACTAAACCATTTAAATTCCACTTTTTGCTCTCTTTTATTTCAGTTGCATTAACGACGAGGAATGTTATGAGGTATTTTAGTCCTCTTATAATTTATTTAATGTGTTTTAAATTGTTTTAGTCCCTAGAACCAAACAGAGTAGGGACTAAACTTTAATCTCCTAACTAAACTTTAGTCTCTGGGCTAAATGAATCAAACGGGGCCTAATTTTTAGTTCCTCTGTTTTATTCAATTTTAGTCTTTAAATTGTTAGATATGGATAGTCCTTGTATTAACAATCTAGAGACCAAAATATTATAAAATAAAGGAACTAAAAATTAATTCCTATAAACCAAACATCCCTTAATCCTAAGCGAACAACTCCTTGCTTTCTCAATCCCATTGATAGTGAACTGCCTACTGTCAAATTATTTTATTTTTTGTCTTACAATTATTGTACAAACCACCCTGGAATTCCTGTAAATGCACAATTGCAGAAACATTCATATAGAGACAAAACAACAAATAGAGAAAAAAAAGATGTTTACAGATTGGCTCCCTCATTGGTTGGCTGTCTGTGTCCTTCCTCCCGTTCTTCCCTTGCTTCCCCGTCGCGCTGTTCAACGTTCAAACCCTTACACCTCCTCCTCCCTTGGCCGCGCAGTCGCCATTGACGACCCCCTCTCACTCTCCCCTCCCTTAAATCCCTCCTCTCCCCGCGTCCTTCTCCCCATCAACGCTTCATTCGCTCCAGTCTCATCGAATCCAATTCACAGCCAGCCAGACAGGGCGGGAGATCTCCAAGAAGCTATCTTGGAATCCGAGAACACCTTGCATTCGCGGTCAGTCAAGGATTCGAATTCTGACGGACGAGCTCTCCGGCCAAAAAAAGTCAAATAATTTTCGGGATAGCTCGGGTGGCGTCTCGGCAACCGGAGGAGACCCCGGGGGATTAAGGAAGGGGCAAGATGGTGAGGCTGCCTTACACAACGGCGCTGACCACGCTGTTCAGCTACGGGCTGCTCTTCGCCTTCGGCCAGCTCAGGGATTTCTTCCGCAAGTTCGTCGACTGGTTCAAGGCCAAGAACGTCAAGGTACGCAGGGCGGCCGGCCGGCCGGCCGGCCGAATTCCGCCTCCCCGCACCCGGATCCGGGAGATCCCGTCCCAATTTTTCTTGGTATTTCTGATTCAGCGTTTGGCTTCATACAGGGCTACGCGCCGATCTGCCTGGGACTGGAGGATTTCTATGTGCGACGACTGTACCTGCGGATCCAGGTGAGATAAACACATCCGAATTCATTGATGTCCGAAGAAATTTCTGTGTATTATCTTGAAAATAGGCTGTGCAGGTGTATATTTGGAGCGCCCTATCCGAGTACATTGAAGTATGCTATATGTTCAAAGGATTAGATTTTTTTGTTTATTTATGAGCATTTTAAATGCAATCTTCCTGATTTTTATGCCTATTCTTTATGCATTTGAATGTCTTATGCACCTGGCACTAGTGAACATATATGCCCGCTATGAATATTATTCTAGACCAAAATACTATATATTCTGAAATACTTGGAGCTGTAAATTACATGTATTTTCCTGGTTAATGTCGGATTCAAGTCTGTTTTGCTAAGCAAGATTGTGCACCTCAGGATATAACCAATCCGTCCTTTGTGGTTTTACAGGATTGCTTTGGTAGGCCGATAGCAAGTGCACCTGATTCATGGTTTGATGTTGTTGAGCGCACCTCAAACGACAATAACAAGACATTACAGTAAGCATTTATTCTATTATTCTAATTTATGGAAACAATTTCAGCTTAGCCAATACGACAATAGGCTAAACATAGTTAAGCATATCTTTCATTCACTTTTCAAGATGTAAATTGAATGATCATTCAGACATAAATTATTGCAAGAAAAACAAGTTCGAACTGTCGCTAATGCTCATTATTGTTGCAGGCGTACCTCAAATACCACTAAATGCCTCAACCTGGGCTCGTACAACTACCTTGGCTTTGCCGCAGCAGATGAGTACTGCACTCCACGTGTTATTGATTCTCTCAAGAAATACTCAGCAAGCACCTGCAGTGTTCGTGTCGATGGAGGTATGCTACATTCTCAACATGCTTATATTTTTACAACTTTTTAGGAACATAAGCTGATCCCTTTCATCTTGTGACAGGTACGACCAAGCTTCACACTGAGCTGGAGGAGTTGACTGCACGTTTTGTTGGAAAGCCTGCTGCTATCCTCTTTGGCATGGGTTATGTTACAAACTCTGCCATCATTCCCTGCCTAATTGGAAAGGTCTGATCAAATGCTTATATATCCACTTTATGAAAAATGTGGCTAACCGAGGTGATTACTTTACTGTATCTAAACTGAGGATGATCATTTATTTTACCTTTTTGCATTATTTCAGGGTGGGCTGATAATTAGTGACTCTCTGAATCATAACTCAATTGTCAATGGTGCGAGAGGATCTGGTGCAACTGTTAGGGTTTTCCAGCATAACTGTGAGTTATTGTGCTTCCGGCAATGCAAATCAATATTTGGTCTCTCTTGTTCATGACTTACCATGGCAAATGAAATCTTACAGCCCCTGCTCATTTGGAAGAGGTCTTGAGAGAGCAGATAGCTGGTGGTCAACCACGGACACACAGACCATGGAAGAAGATCATTGTCATTGTTGAGGGTATCTATAGCATGGAAGGGGAGCTGTGTAAACTCCCTGAGATTATAGCTGTCTGCAAGAAATACAAGGTCTTGAGAATTTTCTATGAACTACTATTAGCTGTGTGCAACAAAGAGGGCTAGTCCTCTGGTCTCCCATAACAAGCATATTCATTTACTCCTTGTTCTGCCAAACAGGCTTACACATATCTGGATGAGGCCCATAGCATTGGTGCTGTTGGACAGTCTGGCCGCGGTGTTTGTGAACTCCTTGGGGTTGACCCAGCTGATGTAGATATAATGATGGGTACTTTCACCAAGTCTTTTGGATCATGTGGTGGATATATTGCCGCATCAAAGGTACATACTACTGAAAGCGATCATATTACAACTGTAGCACTTTGTAAGACCGAGTAGAAGATTGACCGGTTCCTTTTACTATATAACTTTCAGGAGATAATTAAGCACCTGAAGCATAGTTGCCCAGCCCATCTGTACGCTACTTCCATGTCACCACCAGCAGTCCAACAAGTTATCTCTGCTATTAAAGTTATCCTTGGGGAGGATGGCTCCAGCAGAGGTACTAAACCAGCTTTTTTTAACACTTTTATTTGTGCCCTTTTCGTTTGCAGCTGTGTTAGTGTTCAATTAAATGTTTTTTTTTCTTGTGATATATTGAAGGTGCCCAAAAACTTGCACGCATCCGTGAGAACGGTAATTTCTTCAGGTCCGAACTCAAGAAGATGGGTTTTGAGGTTCTTGGCGACAATGATTCTCCTGTTATGCCCATAATGCTTTACAATCCGGCTAAGATCCCTGCATTCTCTAGGGAGTGCCTTAGACAAAAGGTCAGTCATAGAGTTTGTCAGACTATTCTGAAGATCCAGATAGCACTATGCTTTTGGTACAGTTTTCTTTTAAAATATTACTTTGAGAAGTCTGGTGCTAATAGCAGTTGCATGTAGTCCTTATCCATCACTATTTGCACCCATCGGTTTTGTTCTTCCTCTTTGTCATGCGGCTAATAAGACACTTATATTTCAGGTCGCCGTTGTTACCGTGGCGTTTCCAGCAACACCTCTTCTTCTTGCTAGGGCACGCATCTGCATTTCGGCTTCACACACTAGGGAGGATTTGATGAAAGCCCTTGATGTGAGTGCTGTATCTTGTTTTTTTTTGGCATAAATACTTCATTTCATTCTGGGTGACATAACGAACTGATGTGTTTCCTGTCTGCGCAACCCACTTCCAGGTTATCAGCAGAGTTGGTGATCTTGTGGGCATCAAATACTTCCCTGCAGAACCACCAAAGATTGCTGAAGCTGGTCATGATAAGCTGGAGTAGGAGCGAACCCTGAATCGCCCCATGAGTGATTGAAGTTGTTAGAATCCCTTCCGGAGTTATCAACAGATCATTATGGAAGCAAGCATATATGGAGCCGTTTCGCTGGGATTTTGTGGATACGCAAAGAGTCCATGATCTGTCCTATTAGGCAGCTGACAGTTATTTGTTGATTGTACAACTGTTCTTCCAATTGTGTATAGCTGGTTGAAATTTAGTTGTTCTGTTGCTAATCTGTTTCAAATACGTAGTAGAATCGGAGGCAATATAAACTTTCAGCAGAGCATTACTGAGTTTCCCCTCGCAGACCACTGACGACAATGAAGGCCTCTTGCTTTCATGTATTTTTCTTTCTTTCTTTTTGTAATCAGTCTGTTATATGGGATCAGTAGGTGTCCCTTTCCATGAAGTTATAGGCTACTTTGCTAAGTTATGAATTGTTTTTTTTTTGTGTGTGTGTATTCAGTGGATGTTAAATGCGGCCAATGACAATGGTTATTTCTTAGCATTCTTGTGGGATTTGCATACTTGTAGATGTAGACAGTTGTAAGACTCATAATCCTGTCAAAGATATATCATATGCTCAACATTCATCCACTGTGATTATAGCACTTGGCTGAAGTATAATATTAAACTAGTTAGTTATCCGTGTATCGCTACAGTTTTTATATATTATGTGTACAGTTTCTTTGTGTAATACAAACCAATATAAACTGAAGTGATTAGAGGCGAGGTCTCTCTTCCTAGAAATCATGGTTTAAATCCCAGCAAATGTATTTTTTTAACATTTCGTTGGTGCACGGGAAACGCTCGCTGCGCGCGTGGTGTTTCGAGGACTCACGAAGACAATCACGGTTTATGATACTATACTAATGTTAACTCCTACTCGTCGCTCGTTTCGAAGTTTTTTGTGCGGTGTCCAATATTTTCAAGTCGTCTGATTAATTGCAATTGGTCGACCAACCACGATTAATCGTTTAAATTGTACGACTAATCGTGATTAATCGTAGTCGTTCGATTTGAAAATAACATAGGTGATGGCGTGATGCCGGTGCGTGGCCTTTTTGGTTCCGCTCGGTCTCGGCTCTCCTCTGAGTCAACTTTGGAGTACTCGGGCTCCTGAATAAACCCGGCTACCCGAGTGATCTGAAATGGACCTCTTCAACGTGCACCCCGTGCAACCCTGAATAAACAAACTCCGTGTAATTGAAAATTTTCTATGCTGGGTTGCTGGACTAGCTGTGGCCTCCCAGCTTGCTATGTACTTTGGACAAGAGGTGCCACTTGTGCTTTCAGCCACAAGCGGAGTCAAATCGACGGGCGTCAACTTTGGAGTGCAGAGCATACAATAACGAGGGAATTATGCGGTCTCCCCTATATCCATTCTTTATATATTTCTCTAAAAAATATATTTTCTATTTCTCATTTCTCTTCTACACATCCCCTTCTATACCCCTTCTATACGTCAAATACTTATATTAAAGACATATTTTGCTCTAAAATTTTATATGTACGTATTTATCATACCCTCAAAAATTTTATACATATTTTAGTTTTGCTTAATCCATTGTGTGCATTATAAAAATAGATAGAGAAAATAAGTTAGTATATATAAATCGGATGAAAGAGTGTCCTTTATATATTTAGACGACACTGTTAAAGCCATAGAGAAGAAAAAATTTTCGCTATATTTAGGTTAGGCGAGCCTATAGTCTCCCGTTGGAGAAAGTCTTGTATAGAAGATGTCGAAGAGTAAACTCTAGCTGGGTGGTGAAATATACCCGTCTAATCCTAAGAACAGGGGATAACCTAGAGTTTGCCTGATGAGATGAACGGACACAAGAACACACAAGGGTTGAGGGTGGTTCGGGCCGTCGTAGCGTAATACCCTACTCCACTGTAAATTGTATTGTTGAGAGCTTGAAAAAGTCTGGGACTAGATGGAGATGTCTCGGTGGGGGTTCAAGTGAGTATGTCCCGTCCCCCAGTCCCTGGGTGGGCTCGAGGGCCGATCCAATGTGTCCCCTTGCAACGCATGTGCCCTCCCTTTTATAGTCTAAGGAGAGTACATACAAGAGAGCTAGACCCTGGTAAGTGGGCCTAGGAGTAAAATAATATGTAACGTGGAGTGACGGATAGAACTGGTGGACCAAAGTCTTCCCTTGTGGTAGGTAGATATCTTCTTTTGGTCACCATGTGGATTCTCTGGCCAGACTCACCTTCGCCCCATCCTATTAGCATGTGGGCGAAGACTTTGTTGTAGGATGCGGCGTAGACTAGTACGTTGGCGTGTGTAAAGGGGTACATGGACAGTGTCGTCCCGTCCCCTCCGCATGTCCGTCTTGTAGCGGGAATAGTAGAAGTCATGATGAGGGCCACCCATGCGTAGCGCAACGAGACAATGGTCTTGCCTAAGTAACGTGCAGGTTACTATCGTGGCCTATGCTTTGCGGACTGCGCAAGCCGCCTGCCACTGGTGTGGAGAGGTGTGTACCCTGCCCACATCCAAAGGCACGCCGCGGGCCATGTCTGGCGGCTCCTGCCATGTGCCATGGGCCACATGCCAGCACCGGATCTCTGCATGAGTACAGAGCAGGGGCTAGAAACGCATGCAGACATGGTGATGCCGGACCTCCCCTGGCCGGGAATTCGGCGGGCACTTGTGGAAACCTGAGCCTCACCCGTAATGGCCCGTACATGTGGCAGCACCGGACCTCCCCTGCTGGAGGTCCAGATGGCACATGTAGAGGTCCAGGACTGTTCCACAGGGTCCGGCCCCATTCTTGTAGTCTCAGAGTGCTTTTGCTCTGCGTTGGGGATCTGGTGGGCCTTTGCCGGGGTCCAGGATTCCGCTGTGGGAGTCCAAATCCATCACCCCGTGGCTATGGATAGCCAGAGGGGTCCTACCTAGACCTAGCAAAAGTGGGTACTGACTGAGGCCCTCGGGCTCACCTTGGGTGAGGCGGTGATCCCGCAGGTGGGGTCATGAAAGCTCTTTTATGGATTTTGGTGGTTTAGATGACAACCCAATTATAGGACTGGCTGGTGTGTTAAGTGTTGAACATGTGCTTAGTGTATGGTCTTTGTGGGGGACAGATATCCCCCGGGTCCACTAGAAGGTTAGAAGACCTCGCGAAAGGTGGGCCCGATGTTTTGCAAGGCCATCCCTTCGTGGGCTTGGGAGGAACGCTTGGCGAAATGGATCAACACAAGATCGGATCAACTTGAGCTCAGACGGCCCAACAGATTCGAGCAACATCCACAGCAGTAACCCGACTTTCCCGTGCTGCATCCTCAGGCATCGGAATTGAATGGCGATAAGTCGGCAGAATTATAGGAAGATAGGCTCAGTCGGTTCACTATTACTTAGGCTCACGTTGTTATCATATCCGCATGTAACGCCCCACGGTCGAGTATATAAGGCCTAGGGGGCATCCCCTCAAAAACATCTCACTCCTTAGCCGTCTACTCAACTCTCTAGCATCTCCCATACTAGAGAACTCCCTTGTAACCCACCACGTAAAAGATCCACACCAGAACGTAGGGTATTACGCATCTCAAAGCGGCCCGAACCTGTACAAGATTGTCTACTGTTTCTCGTGCATCTGGCACGAACCATCGAGCTACAATCGGTAACACCGTCCTACTCCAAAAAGCACATCGAGGGGAAACCCCGGGTGCGCGATTGGACCCAAAACACCGATAGCTGGCTGTGCCAGGTAGGGGGTGTGTCACTGATCCAAGCTAGCTCAATGGCCATCACTTTCTAGCACAAGATCATCCTCCGCCCTGGATCCGTATTCTGCTTCGGAACCATTTTGTCCATGGCAGACGAAGAAGGAACTCTACATCGCATCGCGGATCCACCGGAGAGAAAGCCTTCCTCAACAATCTCCAGGAAAGTCGGAGCAAAGCAGGAAAAAGCGCAACCTCCAGCGCTCCGAGCGAAGACTACCTCCTGCTAGCCGGGAGCAGAGGATCCGACTACCCGGAGAACTCCGCTGTCCACCTCTTCTACGGAAAAATGGGCATGGATCACAAGGAAAAAGGAAGCAAACGAGGTAAAGGCTCGTCAAGCTGCTCTCCAGGTATCTCCACCCTCAAAGGAGAACAGGAAGAAGTTTGTCACTACGACGGTTCCATTCTACCTCGACGTCCTTTTTATCGGGGGAAGAGTGGAATCTACCCCCGTCTCCGACGATGAACCAACCGCGCCGGGAGAAGAACCTCTTCAGCGGGAATCTCGCCGACGAAGGAACCGATGCCGGAATATTCGGCGACATCATGAAGCCAGAGAGCGGGACCCAGCGTAGCCTGTGTCACGAGATGAGATCTCGGAGATGGGAGAAACCCCAGAAGAACGGGTCTTCAGGGAAAGAAGGAATTCCCGATGACGTGATCATCGGCAAGCTCAAGAGCAAGCCGAACAGGATGCAAGACAACACCGAGAGAACCCTCTTCTCGGACGGAACCTGAACCCCGACTTCGCCCAAGCCATGAACACGCCGAGTGAGGTTGGAGGAGTGTTGGCTCGAATAGCCGATGGCCTCCCCCGGACTCCGGATGCCGAGGGCTATCGACGACTGCTTACTCGGGCAGCTAATCATCTTCTACCTCTCGCCCATCCACCGAGCGATCTACGACATGCCATCAACAGCCGGCGGGACGCACGGAGCTCCATCAACGCTTCGCGCGAATGACGACACGAGAACGAAATTCGACGCCGAGAAGAGTATGATCGGGACCACGACATCCCTGCGCGAAGTCAGGCCACCAGAGTTGAGTCGGCAACGGCTTCGACAGGCAGCACAACCTGGGGACGGTCGAGGCACCACGTCAACAACTCCCCTCCCCGGGACCGACATCACCATCGTCGACAGGAGGACACGTGTGGAGTATCGACGCTCACCCCACGTCTCAGGGCCATTCAGTGGCCCCTAACTTCAAAGTCTCCAACGTCGACAAGTACGAGCCTAAGCAGGATTCGGGAGGCTGGTTGGCTGTCTACACCACCACTACCCGAGCCGCTAGGGCAACTGAAGATGTGATGACCGCATACTTGCCCATCGTCCTCGGGCAGGATGCGCTGCAATGGCTACGACACCTACCCCGACACTGCATCGACGACTGGAGCGACTTCAGTCGGTGCTTCATCGCCAACTTCCAATCTCTCTCCGACAAATCGGTGCAACCATGGGACCTCAAATTCATCAAGCGCCGAGGGGATGAGACTCTCCGGTCGTACCTCAAAAGATTTCAGACCATGAGAAATCGTATCCCTGAGGTCGTGGAAGCAGCAGTAATCGAGGACTTCTACCGGGGATCTAATGACTCGGCCTTCGTCCGAGCCATACTGCAAAAGGCATCGGCTACCTCCGAGCAGCTATTCCGGGAAGCGGACCTCTACATCACTGCCGACGAACGAACTCAGGATCTCATCGAAGGAGCGAAACCTGCACTGGCGGCTCCACGACGCGACATGAACCAACAACCCGACAAGCGTTGGGAGAAGAGGCCTCGCGAAGAAGTCCACGCCGTCGGACCACCCGCCTCTCGCGCCCGAGGAGCACCTCGCGGAGGCGAACGTACATTGGACGACATCCTCGACGCCCAGTGCCCGTACCACAAGGGCATGTGCCACACCCTTCGGAATTGCAGAGACTTCAAGCACTCCGTTGGGAACGACCGACCCTTCCAACCTCTACCACCTCCCCCACCACAAGGAGGACCCGGAGAACCTCAACAGCCTCAACAACAGGAGGAGGGAGGAGGCGGAGCGTTCCCGCGCGTCGACGGAGAAGTCAACGTCATCTTCGGCGAACATGGGTCGCAAGAAAGTAGAGGCAACAGAAGCTCAATGACCGTCAGATACTGGTGGCGGCCACCGGCCCTCCCGCCCCATATCGATGGTCCGAACACCCGATTACCTTCACTCGGGCGGATCAGTGGCTCAACTTCGATCACCCTGGCAAGTACCCGCTCCTCATTGATTCGGTGATCCGAGAGAGCAGGGTAAAGAAGGTGTTAGTGGATGGGGGAAGCAGCATCAATGTCACCTTTCCTCTGACACTTCAAGGCTTGGGAGACGCACTCAAAGAGCTCCACGAGTCAGACACTCCTTTCTTCGGCATCGTGCTGACTAAAGGAGAATATCCACTCGGACACATCTACATGCCGGTCACCTTTGGAACTCCAGAAAACTACAGAACCGAGTTCCTGAGGTTCGAGGTGGCGTGCTTCGACTGCGGATACAACGCCATCATCGGCAGGCCTAGATTGGCGAAGTTCATGGCTATTCCGCATTACACGTACATGATATTGAAGATGCTGGGACCACAAGGAATCATCACTGTGCGCACTGACTTCCAAGGCGCCACAGAGTGCTTCCAAGTGGCCATTCAGGCAGCCCTCACCACCAAACCATCGACGACTTCTTCTGCGCAGGCGAACTCAAAGTCTGAGGAGGACCTCACAGTACCTACGAATGAAGCTCAAGTTGTGACCTCTATGCGGACGACTGAGGAAACCAAGAGGATCAACATCGGGTTCGCTGATGAACGCAAGACTGCCATCATCAGCTCCAGCCTGGATGACAAATAGGAAGGCACGCTCGTCCAGTTTCTGCAAGATAATCGAGACGTATTCGCATGACAACCTGTGGATATGCCGGGAGTCCCCAGAGAGCTGGCCGAGCACAAACTGAAGGTCTATCCCCAGGCGAGGCCGATCCGACAAAAGTTACGTCGTTTCACGCCCAACAAGAGAGAAGCCATCCGTGCTGAGCTGGCTCGCTTGGTCGCGGAAGGATTCATTAGAGAAGTACTACATCTCGAGTGGTTAGCAAATCCTGTTCTTGTACTCAAAAAGAATAAAGTGGATTGGCGCATGTGCGTCGACTATACGGATCTCAACAAACACTGTCCGAAGGATTCCTTCGGACTTCCTAGAATAGACCAGGTGGTAGACTCGACCGTCGAGTGTTCTATGTTGTCCTTCTTAGATTGCTACTCCGGGTATCATCAGATCAGCTTGGCAAAAGAAGACGAGGAAAAAACAGTATTCATCACCCTGTTTGGAGCTTTCTGCTATACCTCCATGCCGTTTGGCCTCAAAAACGCTGGAGTGACTTACCAGAGAGCCATTCAAACATGCTTAGCCGACCACTGGGGCAAGCGTGTAGAAGCTTATGTGGATGACGTGGTGATCAAGACAGAAAACTCAGAAAATTTCATTGAAGATTTGCAGCTGGTCTTCAACAGTCTACGGCGATATCGATGGAAGCTTAATCCAAAGAAATGTGTCTTTGGAGTACCAGCAGGAAAATTACTCGGATTCATTGTCAGCCACCAAGGAATTGAAGCTAACCCAGAAAAGATTGAGGCTATCATGAGAATGGAAGCACCGCGGTCACAGAAGAAAGTACAAAGATTTACTGGATGCATAGCAGCTTTAAGCAGGTTCATATCAAGGTTGGGATAAAAAGGCCTACCGTTCTACAAGTTGCTCAAGAAGGTGGACAAGTTCCAGTGGACTTCAGAAGCCCAGGAAGCTCTTGATGCACTGAAGAAATTCCTGACAACACCACCAGTAGTAAAGCCGCCGCACCGAGCCACGCCGAGTCAGCCGACCGAAGATCTGCTGTTATATATCTCTTGCATGACTCACGTGGTGAGCACCGCGTTGGTAGTCGAGCGAGCAAAAGAAGGACATGCATATCCAGTACAACATCCCGTCTATTTCATCAGTAAAGTTCTGGGACCCTCAAAGAAGAAATATCCTCAAGTTCAAAAACTACTGTATGCAGTACTTCTAACTGCACACAAGCTCCGTCACTACTTTGACGACCACAAAGTCATAGTAGTCACTGGATTTCCAATAGGGGATATTCTCCACAACAAAGAAGCCATCGGAAGAATAGCCAAGTGGGCCTGCGAGCTGGGAGCTCACGACATCAAGTTTCGACCTTGCACTGTAATAAAGACTCAAGCACTAGTTGACTTTGTATCAGAGTGGACCGAGCAACAAGTGCTAGACAACCCAGAGACTGCAGAAGTATGGCGGATGTATTTTGATGGCTCGTTGAAGCTACAGGGGGCAGGCGCAGGAATCCTCTTCATCGTGCCTGGAGGTGAACAACTCAAATATGCCCTTCAGCTGTTATTCTCAGCGTCCAATAATGCAGCAGAGTATGAAGCTTTGATTCATGGACTGAACATTGCCATATCACTGGGCATTAAGAGACTGATGGTATACGGAGATTCACTGGTGGTCATAAGTCAGATAAATAAAGAATGGGATTGCTCGAATGACTCTATGGGCAAGTATTGCACAGCCGTCCGAAAGCTGGAGGACAAATTAGAAGGGCTGGAATTTCATCATGTAGAGAGAGATCGCAACGCGGCAGCAGATGCGTTGTCGAAACTAGGATCCAGTCGGACCCAGGTCCCACATGGGGTTTTCGTCCAAGAAGTGCCACGCCCGAGTATTTCCTTATATCAGGCAGAAGAGTGCAATGTTCTAAGCTAGCCAGAGTCAGATTCAGATGACTGGAGGGAGCCAATCATCAGATATATAAAGAATGAAGAAGAGCTGGATGACAAAACTGCGGCAGAACGCATCGCAAGGCAGTCAGCCCACTACACTCTCATTGGGGAAGCACTGTACAGAAGGGGCGCGACAGGAGTCCTCATGAAGTGCATTTTTTCGGCTACCGGGAAGCAACTACTAGATGAGATCCACGCCAGGCAATGCGGGATACACGCAGCATCCAGGACTCTAGTTGGGAAGGTCTTCAGGTCTGGTTTCTACTGACCAACAGCAAAGAGTGATGCAGTTGAGCTAGTCCAGAGGTGTGAAGCTTGCCAATACTTATCAAAGCAGCAACATTTACCAGCACAGCAACTGCAGACCATACCTGTAACGTGGCCATTTGCATGCTGGGGACTGGACATGATTGGACCATTCAAGAAAGCTCAAGGAGGATACACTCACATGCTGGTTGCCATTGACAAATTCACTAAATGGATAGAGTATAAACCCATCGCTTCTCTGACTTCAGCTAAGGCAGTGGAATTCATACAAGATATAATATTCAGGTTCGAAATACCGAATAGCATTATAACTGACCTGGGATCCAATTTCACTAGCTCAGAATTCTTTGATTTCTGCGAACAAAGAAGCATCCAGATCAAATACGCATCAGTAGCACACCCAAGAGCCAACGGTCAGGTAGAAAGGGCTAATGGAATGATATTGGAAGCACTCAGGAAGAAAGTCTTCGACAAGAATGAAAAGTTCGCAGGGAAGTGGATCAGAGAGTTGCCATATGTGGTCTGGAGCTTAAGAACTCAACCTAGCCGAGCTTTGCATGAAAATACTCCATTCTTCATGGTCTATTGTTTGGAGGCAGTACTACCTGCTGATCTCAGGTTTGGGGCACCAAGGCTGATCTTCGAAAACATAGCTGAAGCTACTAGACTGGAGGATATTGATATGCTGGAAGAAGAACGATTGAATACAGTAATTCAGTTAGCCAGGTATCAGCAAACTCTGAGGCGCTATCATGATAAGGCCATACGACATTGATCCTTCGCAGTGGGAGATCTGGTCCTCCGCCGAATTCTAATGGGGGAAGGACGACACAAAATTGTCGCCACTATGGGAAGGGCCATTCATGGTAGCAGAAGTCACTCGGCCAGGATCATATCGACTTACTCAAATGGATGGTACGGAAATAGAGAATTCATGGAATATAGAACATCTCAGGAAGTTTTATCCCTAGCTAGATTTCAAAAGCTATCGGGGCAGCATTGTACTCTATAATTGGAAAAGTACGTCATCAATAAAAAGACTTCGTTCTCAAAAGCTCTCGAACTATTTATTATCGATCTGCATGCTTACATAACTTAGGGTGACCACTATACCCTACTAACGGAGCAATCGGCTTAAGTCGGCAGTGACTTAAGACAGTGCGACATGCTCACGCTTACTTAACTTAGGGTGACCACTATACCCTACTAATGGAGCAATCGGCTTAAGTCGGCAGTGACTTAAGACGGTGCGACATGCTCACGCTTACTTAACTTAGGGTGACCACTATACCCTACTAACGGAGCAATCGACTTAAGTCGGCAGTGACTTAAGACGGTGTGACATGCTCACGCTTACTTAACTTAGGGTGACCACTATACCCTACTAACAGAGCAATCGGCTTAAGTCGGCAGTGACTTAAGACGGTGTGACATGCTCACGCTTACTTAACTTAGGGTGACCACTATACCCTACTAACGGAGTGTTGGGGGCCTTCGGCTTCCGAAGGTCCTCAAAAATGTGATTTGACAATATTTTCTAAGTATGCAAGAATGTATCTTCGGAATCAAGTTGCGGGTATACAAAAGCATGGCCAAGACGAAGCTTGACTGAAATGGAAGACGATCATGACGAAGGATGAAACAATCACGAAGTTATGTGCAAGGGAGCTTCGGCATGACAGCAGAAAGGGGAAACCGACTTAAAGATGAAAAGCCAAATCAGCCCTCGAAGAATTACTATAGAGTTATTGATAAAAGTGAAGGGCATTAATGTAATTTTATACGGGCTGCGTCCCGTGCCTATAAATAGATGAACAGTATTCCTGTACTGTTCACGCTGACTTGGCATTGGCATCACGCTTGTACCCTTACTTTCCTTCAAGCCGAATGTACATTTGTAATATTGTCATCATTTATATAAGAAAAACGAATAGAAATAAATTAATAAGTAATGTTTAAAGTAGTTATGTTATTTTCCATATTATGTACATAAATCTTTTCTTAATCTTTTATTGTGATTATGAAGGTATGACCTTCATAACCTTTGTCCGAAATCCATTATACCCAAGGGGAAATAATGTTTCGAAGGACGAAGGACTTTAATATTTAACATTGTGTGTTGCCTTGTTCTTGATTCATAGCAATCTGAGAACAAGTCCCCAACATTGGCGCCCACCTCCGGTGAACTCACTTCCATTTCTTGAGCTCTGAACACCTTATGCAAGCATCACCTTCGTCATGCCGCCGAAAAAAGCTTCAGCGACAGGGGCTGCTACTCTGCAGCCATTGGACCCCAATCAGGACGTCTTTTCTCTTAGGGAGGCCCGAAGCTAGAAGAGGAAGGCTGTTAGTCCAACGCCTCCGGAAGATGACTTGGATCAGGAGATCCAAAACCTGGCGATCCTTCAGCAACAGGTGCAACGAAAGAAGGAGAAGATGGCTCGTTTAGCTGACCTCCAGAGATAGATAGATGAAGCTTCCGAAGAGGTTCGTCATCTTGTTCAAGATGACCAGAACCGAAGGCCTCCGCGCAGAGAGCTTCATCAGGAAGGTTTCTACAATGAGGACGACTGGTATGAAGATTTCCATCATGGAAATTTTGCTTTCGATGATGCTTCTCCTCTATCAACAGAATTGCAGGCTACACCATGGCCCTAGTCTTACAAGCCACCCCAGCTCCCCATGTATGACGGTCATACAGACCCGAAGCAAATCTTGATGAGCTATGAAGCAACCATATCTTCGTATGGTGGCAACACTGCAGTCATAGCAAAGTCTTTTGTCATGGCCGTCAAGAGTGTCGCTCAGACCTGGTACTCCTCTCTCCGGCCAGGGACAATCACCTCTTGGCAGAAGCTGAAGGATATGTTGATAACCAGCTTCCAAGGGTTTTAGACGAAGCCAGTTACTGCTCAAGCTTTATTCCAGTGTACCCAGGACCACGAAGAATACCTCCAGGCGTATGTCCGAAGGTTTCTGCGTCTGAGGGCACAAGCGCCAACAGTCCCAATGAAATTGTCATTGAGGCCATGATTAAGGGGCTTCGGCCAGGACCTTCAGCGCAATACTTTGCCAGGAAGCCACCACAAACTTTGGAGAAGCTGCTCTAGAAGATGGACGAGTACATCCGGGCCGACAATGACTTCCGCCAAAGAAGGGAGGAGGCATTTAGGTTCTCTGAAATGACTAGGGGCTTCAGAGGAAGATTTCATACGAGGCATGTCAGGTGAATTCATAACTCCACTCAAAGTGATGATAGAGGGAGCCAACAGTAAAGGCCACAATACTCTTCGCAAGCTTCGGGACAACAGCAAAGCTCTGTTCGGCCGCCAGCGCCAAGGGGCAGAGGCGCCAGGGGCTTCGGGGCAAAATTTGGGGATCAGCCAAGAAGAATTTACTGTCTATTCTGTGGTGAAGACAAGGACCATACCACCAGGATGTGCCACGTCACCATCCAGAAGCAAAAGGAGATAGCAGAAGCTGCAGCACAACAGAGTCAGCCAAAGCAGGTCATGCACACTGCTTCGTACCATTCGCCTTACATCCCAGAATATGTAGGCAACCACTCTGCAGCTTCTGTTGCTTCGGCAAGTCAACCCCAAGCATCTTGGCAACAGCCTCCACCGCCACCACCAACGCAGCGAGGACAGCAGCCAGAAGGGAGTCAACACACTCACCTTCAGAGGGACTTTAGAGAGGAGTCCGAAGCTCGCACAGTCAATAGCACTGTGCCAGAATCGAAGCACATTTACTGACAAATATCCTACCTCGACAGCAGTTTTTTCGCATTTTTACATTCAGTATTACTTTTTTGTTAATAAGGAACAATTATGGGAAGTCTGAGTGTCTTTTATCATTTTTCAATTTCTTGTAACAGTTTCGTCTTTTACCATAATAAAAATATGTCTTCTCTATAGGCTTGAGTTGCCGAAGCATACGAATTTATGGTGGCATGAAGGACCTTTGTATTATCAAAATTTTGTTCTAAGGGACACAGTGCAATTTATTCGAAGCAGTAAAAAGTCATTCCTAAGGGAACGTAAGTTTTCTGAGCCTACAGCGAAAAGTCAGCGCTGATTCCGCCGAAAGTAAAAGGCGAAGAAGCTCCTAAGGGAGGCTTACAGCGAAAAGTCAGCGCTGATTCCGCCGAAAGTAAAAGGCGAAGAAGCTCCTAAGGGAGGCTTACAACGAAAAATAAACGCTGATTCCGCTGAAAGTAAAAGGCGAAGAAGCTCCTAAGGGAGGCTTACAGCGAAAAGTCAGCGCTGATAAAAAACATTGTGTGCTTTATCGCAGGGATGTGTGTATTTTCGGCACAAATATCATTTTGCATAACATAACATCATCACATCATTTTGCATAACATAAGCATCATACAACATATTGCATGTGGAACAAGAAGGGGATACAGTATTGATCTTCGGAGAACGTTTTGAAAAAGAGAAAATCATGCTAAGGAACAAGATAAATTGAGAAGAAGTGTAGCTTCATTAGAGAGGCAACATAAAACTTTTTTATAGCTTCAGACAATATTTCACGAAGCTTGGATATTCTTCATCAAAGAAGTATGGAAATTCTTCTAATATATAAAAGATTTTCTTCACGAAGCATGAAAAGAAGGGAAGGTGTTTTTTCGCCGAAGGCTCAAAAAATGGTATGTATGCAAAGTTTCATGCATCGTAAAGAATTGAACTATAAATAGATTATATATTACATTCAAAGTTACAATGTACTACACATGTTACATTCCAAATATTTTTACAATAGCATCTAATCCTCCTTAAGAACTATTTCTGCAGCTTCGTTCAGTAACTGATCGACAACCTTGTCCATGATGGCTTCGGCCATTTTTCTAATTTCATCGTCTCCCTTCGGGTGGGGCCCCGTAGATGCCTCAGCAGGTTCTGAGGGAGGAGAAGATACGGCTATATTACTATTACAAACCGCGAACAAAGTCTGGAATCAAAAATTACAACAGAATAAAAACCACTAGTTAATACCTATTTGCCCTTCGGGCTCTTTGCCTTTCTCAGCAGCCTCTGCTATCTTCCTAGCATCATGGATGCCTTTTTCGCTTCTTTGAATGATCTCTTGAGCCATTTCTCGACCGCCATTGTCCCAAATGTCGGTGAAAATTTTTCCACCAACCAGGCTTGATTCGGCCGAGGGGTCCTTTATGTCTTCGGAGGACAAGGCGGTTTCGGTTTGTGCTAAAGATTTCACATGATTACAACCTTTTCTTTCCAGCACAGTAGCAATCCCCCTAGCGCCTGAAAAAGCACATATATCTCCACGGCTATTCAAGATTTCTTCGAAGGCCTCAGCTTCGTGACTGATCCATTCAATCGGGCCTTCTGGATTCCCCCTTGTGAAATTCTCTTCGCTAGAGAATGCGCCAACGCTGGCGAAGCTGGATTTTATCTTCTTAATGCACTCTATGGATTTATCATAGTATCTTTTCTTGGAAGCACGAAACTCTTCAACATTTATTTCCAAATGATTTGCTCATTGATCACTAAGTTCTCGTTTTGTTTCTTCTAGTATGCGTTCTTCTTTAGCCCTGGCCAGTTGTTTCTGAAGATCCTGAATTTCGCGTTTTTGGGCTTCAGCTTGAGCCTTAGAGGTAGCTTCGTCTTCCTTTATTTTATCCACTAGTGTAAGCAGAATTTTATCTTTTTCCAAAGCTTCGTTCCTCAGCTTGATAACCTCTGCTCGTAAGTTGTTGAAAGCAATATTATAACTTTCGTCTTCAGCATTCTTTTGCGCTCTCAAAGCGTTGCTTAGTATTAAACCCTATATGAAAAAAGAATTACTATAAGAATAAAAGAATGATTCAAAAATTGTAAATTTCTAAATATACAATTCTCGCACCTTCAGACTATTATATGCAAGGCTATCCGCAAGATCCTCCTTCGTCATAGCGCATAGTCCAGCTTCAAGCTTCGGAAACCCCATACTCCTAGCCATCTCCCGGCAGACAGATAATTCTTTGTTGTCAGGGAGATTGTATAGGAAGTCATCTTCGTCTGTCCCATTGAACACTAGTGCCCCCTTCGGATATTTTAATTCTCTGGCATAGTGATTAGCTTCGTAAATCTCTTCTTCAGATAATTTCTTCCCCGAAGCATGTCGCACAATGTAATCGCGTATGTTGGAAGGTGCTTCGGGGGCAACAGTGTCAATTTCTTCAACCGAAATTGGCTCTGACATTTTTATTTTTTCGGCTTCCAAAGCTGCCTTTGTAATTTTTGTTTCTTCGGTTTCCAAAGGTTGTTCCTTGGTGGGCTCTGAAGGCCCAGCTTCAGCTTTAAGTTGTTGCTTCGAAGCTTCAGCAACAAAGGCTTCAGTAGACACTTCAGAAAGTTCAACAGTTTTCTTTGGAGTTATGCTTGAAGATTTAATTGTCTCCAAAACATCTAACACATTAACCATCCTTTTTCTTTTCGGGGTCACTGTTGGACCCTTCTGGCTTTTTCCTGTCTCAATCTTTGCTGAAGGACTTAAAACTTCTGATGTTTTTGCTTCTTCAGTCCTTGGTTCTTCCATCTTTTCTGTTGTTGGCACTTCGGCCAATTCTTTGATTTCTGGCAGCAGGGTTGATTCTTTAGCTTCGGTGGCCGAAGAGGTCTCACCGGCGAACTCAGGCACTGTGGCCAGTTCAATATAATGTGGCCGGTGTGTGAGAACCTTTACCCTTTTCCTCTTCGGCGCCGGCTCACTAGGAGTGGCTGAAGTAGTCTCCTTCGCAGAGGAAGTATTCTTTCTTTTTTGACCCCGCACTGGATAATGGTAGTCGGGGTAGACTAACCCAATTGCGTCAAATACTCGGTTCAGCCTCTTCTTCCTTCGGCCTCCGAAGGCTACTGACAATGCAGTATCTTCGGCCTTTGAATATACCCCAAGCAGTTCATCACTTACAGTCTCAATGCTTTTTAGCCAGTCGTCATCTGGCTCAACGAATTTATCTCCGAACTTAAATGTGTATTTTAGCCTGACTAGACCACCTTCGTCAGTCTCTTTAATGGTCTCCTGTGGCATTTCCCACTTTTCCACAAGTGGCCATACTCTGAAGGCAATGTGTTCTTGCACCAAATCCCTCGTTCCAATAAAAGAGCAAACAACACCCAAGGCTCTCTGGCATTCTTCGGCTGCTTCATTCATTTCCACCTTCGGCCTCCGCAGGCCGAAGCGTTGCCAGATGGGGCGCATAATGATTTTCTTTATATCTTCTCGTGATTTCAAGTCATTCTTCACGTAAAACCATTCCGTCATCCAGTCGCTAGGCCACCTCTTTCGAAAGGTCGGCACGGGGCAGCTTGACCCAGACCGGGAGCCGAAGCTGTAGCAACCAAAATTGTTGTGATACTGTTCCTTACCCCAGGGTTTTGTTTCGTACAACAATTCATGTATGTTGCAGAAGCTTTTCGCATCAGGTTCCAAGCCTTGGCTTCTCACGGCCCACACGAAGATATTCATCCTTATGATTGCTTCGGGGGTAAGTTGGTGAAGATAGATTTCAAAAATCTTCAGCACCTCTACAACAAAGATGCTTAAGGGAAATCGTAGTCCAGCTTTCAGGAAGCTTCGGAATACCACGACTTCATTTTCCTCAGGAGTTGGACAAGTCTTCTCTCCTTCATCAGCCCTCACAACGGACAAGTCCCGGAAATATCTGCCCCTCATGTTGACAAGATGATTTTCTTTAATACTAGATTTGCCAAAAACCGCATGGCTTGGTCGCCAAGGTCGATCTTCAGAGTCTTCACCACCACTATCCACATCATAGCTGTCACTGTCACCAGTATCTTCAGATAAACCCTCCAAAATTTCTTTAGTAATCTTCTCTGTATTAGTCTTCGACATCGATTGAAGAAAACCCAAATGCATCTCCTCAGAAAGACTTAGCTTCGAATCACCAACAGCTTTTTTATCTTCAGACATCCTTGCAAACGTTGAGAAAGTGCTCTCTAAACCGAAGCTTTAAAATCTAAAAGGCCAAGCAAGTGTTGTTGTGCGCAGGCTAAAAGTTGGGTGAGTAAAAGCAGTTGGCAAGAGAGCGTACCAAATAAACTCGGGATGAGCTCTTATTTATACGCCCAGAGCGTTGAAACTGGAGGGTCCCGCTTGTCAAAGACTGTTGCTATTCTAGCAAAGAGAAGGTGTTTTTTCGGACCTTCGGCTTAAGGCCTTCGTCCATATCGCAATATGAATTTATCATTACAGCAAATTAATATTGCGAGGGGCTATTGTTGGGGGCCTTCGGCTTCCGAAGGTCCTCAAAAACGTGATTTGACAATATTTTCTAAGTATGCAAGCAGGTATCTTCGGAATCAAGTTGCGGGTATACAAAAGCATGGCCAAGACGAAGCTTGACTGAAATGGAAGACGATCATGACGAAGGATGAAACAATCACAAAGTTATGTGCAGAGGAGCTTTGGCATGATAGCAGAAAGGGGAAACCGACTTAAAGATGAAAAGCCAAATCAGCCCTCGAAGAATTACTATAGAGTTATTGATAAAAGTGAAGGGCATTAATGTAATTTTATACGGGCTGCGTCCCGTGCCTATAAATAGGTGAACAGTATTCCTGTACTGTTCACGCTGACTTGGCTTTGGCATCGCGCTTGTACCCTTACTTTCCTTCAAGCCGAAGGTACATTTGTAATATTGTCATCATTTATATAAGAAAAATGAATAGAAATAAATTAATAAGTAATGTTTAAAGTAGTTATGTTATTTTCCATATTATGTACATAAATCTTTTCTTAATCTTTTATTGTGATTATGAAGGTATGACCTTCATAACCTTCGTCCGAAATCCATTATACCCAAGGGGAAATAATGTTTCGATGGACGAAGGACTTTAATATTTAATATTGTGTGTTGCCTTGTTCTTGATTCATAGCATTTGAGAACAAGTCCCCAACACGGAGCAATCGACTTAAGTCGGTAGTGACTTAAGGCGGTGCGACATGCTCACGCTTACTTAACTTAGGGTGACCACTATACCCTACTAATGGAGCAATCGACTTAAGTTGGCAGTGACTTAAGGCGATGCAACATGCTCACATCTACCCGACCTAGTATAAACATGCTTACGATCACTCATCCTAGGGCGGTCTCTATGCCTCACAAAAATAGGAAGAAGTTTCGAAACTAGCATAATGCATTTACTTCTGCAATTGTAACAACTGTTGAATTCAAACAACAGAAAAACAAAAACAGCATTCAGTATCAAGAACACGTTCCAACATAGTATTCGGGCACATTAATCACATACACATATGGTTCATGAATGTATTCAGTATTTCTACTTGGCAATGTTTTTTCTCAGGAGCAACCGATGAAGAAGGGCGACTGGAGGAGTCAGAAGCAGCTTTGACATCGGCGAATATATCATCAGGAACGATCACGCGAGGCCTTCTCATCAAAATCCGCCCCGCGCGAATGTCTTTATCCATAGCTTTGTTGCGCTGGGCCTTCAGAATGGTGGAATTGTCTTCGGCAATCTTGGTAGCCAGTTGAGCAGCTTCTAGCTCATGGACGACCGATCTCTTGGAGGCACGCAGATCCTTAATGACGGAGTCTTTACTCGACACCAACTGCCTAAGACGAAGGACTTCATCCTGGGATACTTGCAGCTTGCAACGGTGGTGTTCCAAGTCTGCCATGGTAAAACGATGGCTCCTCTCTAGGATAGTCAAAGAATTGTTAGCGTCATGATACAACCTATCAAGATTATCGCGAGAGGCTGCAAGTACACATTTTTCCTCCTATAGACAAGAATCAGCTCTCAAACACCTAGTGAGCAGTGAAAACACAGCAGAGAAAGTCAAGTAAGCTTATTTCATTAGCCGCCTTTTCAGAGTCAAGCTGAGCACTGAGAGAGGAATTCAATGAGTTGCCATCATCTAAGGAAGCAGAAACCCGAGCCAGGTCGGTTTGACCTTGAGAATACTTCTCCTCGAGTTCAGTGTACCGTCGGGCCATATCTAACAAAAAACAGTCGAAGAAGGGCACACAGTTAAAAACAGACTAATCAAGATGCCAAGAAAGAAACAAAGACACTAACCAACATTTGTCATTTTCAAATCAGATATCTGCTTCTGAAGTAGCAACGGATTCCACTGCATCAGAAACAGAGCTCCTTCGGGGATAGACGCACCTTGTGATCTCAATTGATCAGTCATCTTGTCGACCAAAGCCTGATATTGAGAATAAATGAGTACAAATACGGTAACTTACCAGAAGTATTGCCAGAACCAGAAAAGCCAAATTACTTGAAGATTAGAGAAGAATGACGGAAATCCCAAGTCACACGAAGCTAGGTGGTGGCTCGATGAAGGAATATCAACCGGGGCAATTTGAAGAACATCACTAGGGATCAACTCAGCACCACCAGCAGGCATCAGAACTCTAGCACCCGGTGCGCCGACCTCTAAGGCGACTTCCTCATTTGAAGCATGCGCTGTTACCATGCCATCGGAATGTGGAGGAGAAGACCCAACGTGGATATCCATGGAGGTATGAGAAGGGGAGCCCGCTAGGACACCCTCGGGGGCTGGGTTGCAGCCCGCACTGCCCATCGGAGCCAGATCACCACTGGCAACACCCTCGGGGCTGGGTCGCAGCTCGCGCTACCCACCTGAGCCGGATCATTACCGGCAACACCCTTGAGGGCTAGGCAACCGCTGGCACCATCCTTGAGGACTGGGTTCTCCACAACAGCCACCTCTAAGGCTGAAGGACTCTCAGTCACCTCTATGAGAATCGAACTACCTTGACCAACCTCTTGACTCCGAAGACCGCCTTCCAAGGTCGACGAGGCACGAGACGCTGCTCAGGATAACTCTAACCCCACCTTTGGGATGTCAGAATAAACGTCCATCATATCACCATCAGCTGGCTCGGACAGCATATCTTCAGGAACGACATCTTTGAGAGCCTGATCAAAATTTGCTATGGATAATTCTTGCAGACCAACAAGAGCAGACAAAGCTGGAGAAGGAATATCGCTACTCCCCCCACTGACTCTGTAACGCCGACTGTTCTATCGAACTAAGGGGACTTCCTCTTCTTCTTCCTCGTCCTCGTCAACAATACGGACAATATACGATATAGGGTCACACCCATTGGGATCAGCATTAGCAGGGACACACCTATTGGCATCAACATCAGTAGGGACACACCCATTGGGATCAGCATCAGCAGGGCCACACCCATTGAGTTCAGCATCAGCAGGGCCACACCCATTGGGATCAACATCAGCAGGAACACACCCATTGGGATCAGCTCCAGTAAAGAGTTCCACTGATACTTCTTCGGCAACAGGAATAGAAGGGCCGACATCATGATCCAAGCACAACACTCGCTGAAGCCGTCTCTTTTCTTTTTCTTCCCCTCGACAGGATCAGCTGGATGACTGACTTGGTGAAGACGTTTTGGGCGAGCACCTTCAGGTCTTCGAGTATCCACGATTTTCTCAGGCTCTGGGATAGTTGCAACAACCATTGTTTCAGCAGGGACTGAGTTAGAAGAATCCCCAGCCAACATGTCCAGCATAGCGCTTATCTCTGCATCACCCGGACTCATAGGCATCTCAAAGTGAACTTATGAAAGGGAAATGTGCCCTTGGGCTATTTCTAAGTGTTTTGGTGATTTAGTGTCCAACACGAGTGCCTAAGTGTCAAATGGTGGACAAAGTACAAATCAAGTATAAAGGTATGTTTCTCAGACTTAGTACATTGTTTTAGAGACTAATGTATTGTGTCTAAGTGCTAGAAACAGGAGAAAGCAAATTGGAGAGAGATAGCTTTATTTCAGCCAAAGCCAGCTCTGTCTGGGTGCACCGAACTGTCCGGTGGTGCACCGGACAGTATCCGGTGCGCCAGGCTGGCTCAGGCGAACTTGCTGCTCTCGGGAAGGAATTAAGGGCGTACGACTATAATTCACCGGACTGTCCGGTGAGCCAACGGTCGGCCGGGCCAACGGTCGGCTGCGCGATCCGCGCGAGACACGTGGCCGTGCCAACGGTCGGGAGGGGGCACCGGACTGTCCGGTGTGCACCGGACAGTGTCCGGTGCGCCAACGGCTCCAGGCTGCCAACGGTAGGCTTCGCCAAATAAGGAAGGAAATCCGCACCGGACAGTGTCCGGTGGTGCACCGGACTGTCCGGTGCGCCAGGCGACAGAAGGCAAGAATTGCCTTCCCGGATTGCTCTCAACGGCTCCTAGCTGCCTTGGGGCTATAAAAGGAACCCCTAGGCGCATGGAGGAGGAACACCAAGCATTCTTTGAGCACTCTTGATCACTCACACTCCATTCTTGCGCACTTGTTTCGACATTCTAGGGATTTGAGCTCCGTTCTAGTGTGCTAGTCTTTTGAGCTTAAGTCTGGGTCTTGTGTGTGCGTATTTGCTGTGATCTTTGTGTCTTGTGTGAGTTGCTAATCCCTCCCTTACTCCGTGCTTCTTTGTGAACATCTTTGTAAGGGTGAGAGACTCCAAGTTGTGGAGATTCCTCGCGAACGGGATATAGAAAAGAAAAGCAAACACCGTGGTATTCAAGTGGGTCTTTGGACCGCTTGAGAGGGGTTGATTGCAACCCTCGTCCGTTGGGACGCCAGAACATGGAAGTAGGCAAGTGTTGTACTTGGCCGAACCATGGGATAAACCATTGTGTCTACCTGTGTTGATTCTCTTGTGGTTATTGTGTTTCGTTAAGACTCTTCTCTAGCCACTTGGCAACACTGTGCTAACGCTTAACCAAGTTTTTGTGGCATTAAGTTTAATCTTTACAGGATCACCTATTCACCCCCCTCTAGGTGCACTCAATTGGTATCGGAGCCGTTCTCTTGAAGAAAGGGACTAACCGCCCGAAGAGATGGATCCTAAGGGCAAGGGGATTGTGATCAATGACAAGGAGAAGGAGTCATTCGTCAACGAGCCCAAGGATGACAAGCCTACCGACTCGGGCTCGGGCCACAAACGCAAAGATGGGAAGAAGAAGAAGACAAGACGCATCAAGGAGATCGTCTACTACGACGACAGCGATGAGTCCATTTCTTCCCAAAAAGACAACGACGACAACGACTACGAGAGAAGGAAACCGGTTAATTCGAACTTTTCTTTTGACTACTCTCGTATTCCGCAAAGTACAAATGCTCATTTGCTCTCCATTCCACTAGGCAAACATCATCACTTTGATGGAGAGGACTATGGATTTTGGAGCCACAAAATGCGTAGTCACCTATTCTCCCTCCATCCGAGCATATGGGAGATTGTGGAAAGTGGAATGAAATTTGATAGCTCGAATAGTGCTATGTTTATCAATGAACAGATTCATAGAAATGCACAAGCTACTACTGTGTTGTTAGCCTCTTTGTGCAGGGACGAGTATCATAAGGTGAGCGGCTTGGACAATGCCAAGCAGATCTGGGACACCCTCAGGATCTCACATGAGGGAAACGAGGTCACCTTACTCACCAAAATGGAGTTGGTGGAGGGCGAGCTTGGAAGATTCGCAATGATCAGGGGAGAGGAGCCAACCCAAACATACAACCGGCTCAAGACCCTCATCAACAAGATAAGGAGCTACGGAAGCACACGATGGACGAACCACGACGTCGTTCGTCTAATGCTAAGGTCCTTCACTGTACTTGATCCACATTTGGTGAACAATATCCGTGAAAATCCTAGGTACACTAAGATGTCGCCCGAAGAAGTTCTTGGGAAATTCGTAAGCGGGCGAATGATGATCAAGGAGGCGAGATATGTCGACGATGCGTTGAACGGTCCAATCCATGAGCCTCAACCCATTGCTCTCAAGGCAATGAGGAGCAAGGAGGCGCTACCTAGCAAGGTGGCGCAAGTTGAGGCGGCCGGGCTCAATGATGAAGATATGACCCTCATCATCAAGCGCTTCAAGACGGCGCTAAAGGGTCGCAAGGGGCAGCCAAGCAAGACCAAGACAAAGGGGAAGCGCTCATGTTTCAAATGTGGTAAGGTTGGTCATTTTATTGCTAACTGTCCCGACAATGATAGTGACCAGGAACAAGGGAACAAGAGGGAGAAGAAGAAGAACTATAAGAAGGCAAAAGGCGAGGCACATCTTGGCAAGGAGTGGGACTCAGATTGTTCGTCGTCCGACTCTGACAACGAAGGACTCGCCGCCACTGCCTTCAACAAGTCATCCCTGTTCCCCAACGAGCATCACACTTGCCTCATGGCAAGGGAAAAGAAGGTAAGCGCTCGTAACACTAGTACTTATGCTTCTTCAAGTGAGGATGAGTCTAGTGATGATGATGAAATAGATTATTCATGTTTATTCAAGGGTCTAGATAGAACAAAGGTGGATAAAATAAATGAATTGATTGATGCTTTGAATGATAAGAATAGATTGCTAGAAAAGCAAGAGGATCTCTTATATGATGAACATGATAAGTTTGTAGAAGCTCAAAAATCCCTTGCTTTAGAAATAAAGAGGAATGAAATGCTTTCTTGTGAATTGTCTACATGCCACGACTCTATTTCTAGTTTAAAAAGCATAAATGATGACTTGAATGCTAAGTTAGAAATAGCTAATAAATTAACATCTTGTGTAGAACATGTTGTGGTTTGCACTAGGTGTAAAGATTTTAATATTGATGCGTGTAGTGAACACCTAGTGTCAATTTCTAAATTGAATGATGAAGTGGCTAGTCTTAATGCCCAACTTAAGACTAGCAAAAGCGAATTTGATAAGTTAAAATTTGCAAGGGATGCCTACACGATTGGTAGACACCCCTCAATTAAGGATGGACTTGGTTTCAAGAGGGAAGCCAAGAACTTAACAAGCCATAAGGCTCCCATCCCCGACAAGGAGAAAGGAAAGGCCCCTATGGCTAGTAGTGCTAAAAAGAACCATGCTTTTATGTATCATGAGAGGAGACATGCTAGAAATGCAAATAGAAGTTATGATGCTTTTGATTCACATGTTTATGATTCATACGCTATGTTTGCTTCTATTTCTTCCTATATGCATGGTAGAAATGTAGCTAGGAGAAATGCTACTAATCACATGTCTAGGAGAAATGGTGTTAATGTTCCTAGGAAAATTAATGAACCTTCTACAATATATCATGCTTGCAATGCGTCATTTGCCATTTGTAGAAAGGATAGGAAGGTAATTGCTAGGAAATTAGGGGCAAAATGCAAGGGAGACAAAACTTGCATTTGGGTCCCTAAGGATATTTGTGCTAACCTTGTAGGACCCAACAAGAGTTGGGTACCTAAGACCCAAGCCTAAATTTGCCTTGCAGGTTTATGCATCCGGGGGTTCAAGCTGGATTATCGATAGTGGATGCACAAACCATATGACGGGGGAGAAGAAGATGTTCACCTCCTACGTCAAAAACAAGGATTCCCAAGATTCAATAATATTCGGTGATGGGAATCAAGGCAAGGTAAAAGGGTTAGGTAAAATTGCTATTTCATCCGAGCACTCTATATCTAATGTGTTTTTAGTTGAGTCTCTTGGATATAATTTGTTATATGTTAGTCAATTATGCAATATGGGATATAACTGTTTATTCACTAATATAGATGTGTCTGTCTTTAGAAGAAGTGATGGTTCATTAGCCTTTAAGGGTGTATTAGACGGCAAACTTTACTTAGTTGATTTTGCAAAAGAGGAGGCCGGTCTAGATGCATGCTTAATTGATAAGACTAGCATGGGCTGGCTGTGGCATCATCGCTTAGCACATGTGGGGATGAAGAACCTTCACAAGCTTCTAAAGGGAGAACACGTGATAGGTTTAACTAATGTTACCTTCGAAAAAGATAGACCTTGTGCAGCTTGTCAAGCAGGTAAACAAGTGGGAGGAGCGCATCACAGCAAGAATGTGATGACCACATCAAGACCACTGGAGCTGCTACATATGGACCTCTTCGGACCCGTCGCCTATCTAAGCATAGGACGAAGTAAGTATGGTTTAGTTATTGTTGATGACTTTTCCCGCTTCACTTGGGTGTTCTTTTTGCAGGATAAGTCTGAAACCCAAGGGACCCTCAAGCGCTTCCTAAGGAGAGCTCAAAAGGTGAAAAAGATAAGGAGCGACAATGGGTCCGAGTTCAAGAACCTTCAAGTGGAGGAGTACCTTGAGGAGGAAGGGATCAAGCACGAGTTCTCCGCTCCCTACACACCACAACAAAATGGTGTGGTAGAGAGGAAGAACAGGACGCTTATAGACATGGCGAGGACGATGCTTGGAGAGTTCAAGACCCCCGAGCGCTTTTGGTCGGAAGCCGTGAACATGGCTTGCCACGCCATCAACAGGGTCTACCTTCATCGCCTCCTCAAGAAGACGTCGTATGAGCTACTAACCGGTAACAAACCCAATGTTTCGTATTTTCGAGTTTTTGGGAGTAAATGCTACATTCTAGTGAAGAAGGGTAGGAATGCCAAATTTGCTCCCAAAGCCGTAGAAGGGTTTTTGTTAGGTTATAACTCAAATACAAAGGCGTATAGAGTCTTCAACAAATCATCGGGGTTGGTTGAAGTCTCTAGCGACGTTGTATTTGATGAGACTAATGGCTCTCCAAGAGAGCAAGTTGTTGATTGTGATGATGTAGATGAAGAAGAAGTTCCAACGGCCGCAATACGCACCATGGCGATTGGAGATGTGCGGCCACAGGAACAAGATGTGCGAGATCAACCTTCTTCCTCAACAATGGTGCATCCCCCAACTCAAGACGATGAACATGTTCATCAAAAGGAGGCGTGTGATCAAGGGGGAGCACAAGATGATCATGTGATGGAGGAAGAAGCACAACCGGCACCTCCAACCCAAGTTCGAGCGATGATTCAAAGGGATCATCCCGTCGACCAGATTTTGGGTGACATTAGCAAGGGAGTAACTACTCGGTCTCGATTAGTTAATTTTTGTGAGCATTACTCCTTTGTCTCTTCTATTGAGCCTTTCAGGGTAGAAGAGGCCTTGCTAGATCCGGACTGGGTGTTGGCTATGCAGGAGGAGCTCAACAACTTCAAAAGAAATGAAGTTTGGACACTGGTGCCTCGTCCTAAGCAAAATGTTGTGGGAACCAAGTGGGTGTTCCGCAACAAACAAGACGAGCATGGAGTGGTGACGAGGAACAAGGCTCGACTTGTGGCAAAAGGTTATGCCCAAGTCGCAGGTGTGGGGGACAGATATCCCCCGGGTCCACTGGAAGGGTAAAAGACCTCACGAGAGGCCCAAGGGCCCAATAAATCGTAAGGCCATTCCTTCGTGGGCCTGGAGAGGGACAATCAGTAAAGCAGGTTGACGTAAGGCCGGATTGGTGCAAGCCCGGACGGCCCACAGCGTTGAGCAAGCGACCACAACAAAGATCCGACTTTCCCACGCTGGAGCCCCATGCAACGGAACCAGGCGAGGATAGGTCGGCAGAACCATAGGAAGATAGACTCAAACAGTTCACTATCTTTTAGGTGCATATCCACATGCAATGCCCCACGGTCGGATATATAAGGCCTAGGGGGCACCCCTTCAGAACGATCGATCCCATCACTCAGCCATCCACCTCAATTCTCTACGTTCTCGTCTTAGAGAACTACCTTGTAACCCATTACACAAAGCATACTCACCAGGACATAGGGTGTTACGCATCTCTAAGCGGCCCGAACCTGTAAACACTGTCCATCGTCCCTCGTGCATCTAGCACGAACCATTTTGCTACAGTCGGCGACACCGTCCTACTCCTAAAAACACATAGAGGGCAACCCCGGGTGTGCGGTCGGACCCAAAACACCGACAGCTGGCGCGCCAGGTAGGGGGTGTGTCGACGATCCAGGCTAGCTCAATGGCCGTCACCTTCCACAGCAAGATCACCCTCCGTCCTAGATCCATATTCTGCTTCGGAACAATCTCATCCATAGCAGATGAAGAGGGAACTCTACACCGCATTGCAGATCCACCGAAAAAGAAGTCTCCTCCAACAAACTCCGAAAATACCGGAGAAGCGCAACCTCCAGCTCTCCGAAAAAAGATTGCCTTCAGAAAGTCAGGGGCTAAGGGCCCGCTGACCTGAAGAACTCCACTGTCTACTTCCCCGACGAAAGAATGGACACAGGTCGCAAGGAAGAAAAAGGCCGGGAGAAAGCAAGTTGTTCTTTCCGTTCCTCTGCCCTCAAAGGAGAACAGAAAAAAGATCGTCACGACCGCCGTACCATTCTACCCCGACGCCCTCTTCATCGGGAGAGTGGAGTCGCCCCCCGTCTCCGACGACGAGCCGACCGCGCCCGGAGAAGAACCACCTCAGCGGGAATCCCGCCGACGGAGAAACCGACGCCGAAACATTCGGCGACACCACGAGGCCGGAGAACGGGATCTGGAGCAACCTGTTTCGCGGGACGAGGTTTCGGAGATAGGAGAAACTCCGGAGGAACGCGTCTTCAGAGAACGAAGGAACTCCCGACGACGTGATCGCCGCCGGGCTCAGGAACAAGCCGAGCAAGATGCAAGGCAACGCCGGGAGAATCCACTCTTCGGGCGCAACCTGAATCCCGACTTCGCTCGAGCCATGAACACGCCGAGTGAAGTCGGAGGAGTACTAGCTCGGATAGCTGATGGACTCCCTCGGACTCCTGACGCCGAGGGCTACCGACGACTGTTCACTCAGGCGGCCAACCATCTTCTACCGCTCGCTCACCCGTCGAACGATCTACGACACGCTATCAACAGCCGTCGGGACGCGCGAACCTCCATCAATGCTTCGCGTGAACGACGGCATGAGAACGAGATCCGCCGCCGGGAGGAGTACGACAGGGATCATGGCATCCCAGCTCGGAGCTAGGCCACCAGAACTGAGTCGGCAACAGCCTCAACTGGCGGTACTACCCGGGGACGGTCGAGGAACCACCACAACTACTCCCCTCCCCGGGACAGACATCATCCCCGATGACAGGAGGACACGTGTGGAGTGTCTGCTCTTACTCCACGCCTTAGGGCCATCCAATGGCCCCCTAACTTCAAGGTATCCAATGTCGATAAATATGAACCTAAGCAGGATCCAGGGGGCTGGCTAGCCGTCTACACCACCGCTGCTCGGGCCGCCGGGCGTCCGAGGACGTGATGACCGCATACTTACCCATTGTCCTCAGGCAAGACGCGCTGCAATGGCTGCGACATCTACCCCGACACTGCATCGACGACTGGGGCGACTTCAGTCGACGCTTCACCGCCAATTTTCAGTCCCTCTCCGACAAACCAGCGTAACCGTGGGACCTCAAATCCATCAAGCGCCGGGGTGACGAAACTCTCCGGTCATACCTCAAAAGGTTCCAGACCATGAGAAATCGTATCCCTGAGGTCACGGAGGTGGCCGTGATCGAGGACTTCTACAGAGGATCCAATGACTCGGCCTTCGTCCGAGCCATATTGCAGAAGGCGCCGACTACCTCCGAGGAGCTGTTCCGAGAAGCCGACCTCTACATCACCGCCGACGAGCGAGCCCAGGACCTCATCAGAGGAACGAAGCCCGCACCGGCAGCACCACGACGCGACGTGAACCAGCAACCCGACAAACGCTGGGAGAAGAGACCTCGCGAAGAAGTACACGCCGCCGGATCACCAGCCTCTCGCGCCCGGGGAGGACCTCGCGCCCGGGGAGGCATGCTGGATGACATCCTCGACGCCCAGTGCCCGTACCACAAGGACATGCGCCACACTCTTCGGAACTGCCGGGACTTCAAGCACTCCGTCGGGCACGGCCGACCCTTCCAACCTCTACCTCCTCCGCCGCCGAGAGGAGGGCCAGAAGAACCACGACAACCCCAGCAGCAGGAGGAGGGAGGAGGAGCAGCTTTCCCGCGCGTTGACAGGGAGGTCAACGTCATCTTCGGCGGACACGGATCGCAAGAGAATAGAAGACAACAAAAGCTCAACGATCGCCAGATATTGGTGGCGACCACCGGTCCTCCCGCCCCATACCGGTGGTCGGAGCACCCGATCACTTTCACTCGGGTGGATCAATGGCTCAACTTCGACCACCCAGGCAAATACCCGCTCCTCGTCGATCCGGTGATCCGAGAGAGCAGGGTGAAGAAGGTGTTAGTGGACGGGGGGAGCAGCATCAACGTCACCTTCCCCCGGACACTCTAAGGCTTGGGAGTTCACCTCAAAGAGCTCCACGAGTCCGACACTCCTTTCTTCGGCATCGTGCCGACTGAAGGAGAATACCCGCTGGGCCACATCTACATGCCCATCACCTTCGGAACTCCGGATAACTACAGAACCGAGTTCTTGAGGTTCGAAGTGGCGAACTTCGACTGCGGGTACAACTCCATCATCGGGAGGCCAGGATTGGTAAAATTCATGGCCATTCCGCATTACATGTACATGATACTGAAGATGCCAGGACCACAAGGAATCATAACTGTGCGCGCTGACTTCAAGGCGCCGCAGAGTGTTTCCGAGTGGCCATCCAAGCGGCCCTCACCACCAAACCGCCTACGACTTCTTCGGCGCAGGCGAACTCTAAGCCTGAGGAAGACTTCACAGCACCGGCGAACGAAGCTCAAGCCACGACCTCTATGCGGCCGACTGAAGAAACTAAAAGGATCAACCTGGGGTTCGCTGATGAACGCAAGACTGCCATCATCAGCTCCAGCCTGGACGACAAATAGGAAGACGCGCTCGTCCAGTTTCTGCAAGATAACCGAGACGTATTCGCATGGCAACCTACCGATATGCCGGGAGTCCCAAGAGAACTGGCCAAGCACAAACTGAAGGTCTATCCCCAGGCAAGGCCGATCCGGCAAAAACTACGTCGTTTCACGCCCGACAAGAGAGAGGCCATTCGTGCCGAGCTAGCTCGCCTGGTCGCGACTGGATTTATTAGAGAGGTGTTACACCCCGAGTGGTTAGCCAACCCTGTTCTTGTACTCAAAAAGAATAAAGTGGATTGGCGCATGTGCGTCGACTATACTGATCTCAACAAACATTGTCCAAAGGACCCTTCGGGCTCCCAAGGATAGATCAGGTGGTAGACTTCACCGCTGGATGTTCTATGCTATCTTTCCTGGATTGCTATTCCGGATACCATCAGATTAGCTTGGCGAAGGAAGACGAGGAAAAAACAGCGTTCATCACTCCGTTTGGTGCTTTCTGTTACACCTCCATGCCGTTTGGCCTCAAAAACGCTGGGGCGACTTATCAGAGAGCCATTCAAACATGCTTAGCCGATCACTGGGGCAAGCGTGTGGAAGCCTACATAGATGATGTGGTAATCAAAACGAGAACTCGGAAAACTTCATTGAAGACTTACAGCTGGTTTTCAACAGTCTATGGCGGTATCGATGGAAGCTTAATCCCGAAAAATGTGTTTTTGGGGTACCAGCAGGAAAGTTACTCGGATTTATTGTCAGCCACCGGGGAATTGAGGCTAATCCGGATAAGATTGAAGCTATCATGAAAATGGAAGCACCACGATCACAAAAGAAGGTTCAACGACTTACTGGATGTATGGCAGCTCTGAGCAGATTTATATCCAGGTTGGGAGAAAAAGGTTTACCATTTTACAAGCTACTCAAGAAAGTGGATAAGTTTCAGTGGACCTCGGAAGCACAGGAAGCTCTAGATGCATTAAAAAAATTCTTGACAACACCACCAGTACTGAAGCCGCCACGGCGAGCCACGTCAACTCAACCAGCTGAAGATCTGCTGTTGTATATCTCTTGCACGACTCACGTGGTAAGCACCGTGTTGGTAGTCGAGCGAGCAGAAGAAGGACATGCCTACCCAGTGCAACATCCTGTTTACTTCATCAGTGAAGTTCTAGGTCCCTCGAAGAAAAAGTATCCTCAAGTTCAGAAGCTATTATATGCAGTACTTCTAACTGCCCGCAAGCTACGTCACTACTTTGACGACCACAAAGTCATAGTAGTCACTGGTTTTCCAATAGGGGATATTCTTCACAACAAGGAAGCCATTGGCCGAATAGCCAAGTGGGCCTGTGAGCTGGGATCTCATGACATTGAATTTCGACCTCGCACTGCCATCAAAACTCAAGCATTGGTTGACTTCGTATCAGAGTGGACTGAACAGCAAGTACCAGATAACCCAGAGACTGCAGAAGTATGGCGAATGTATTTTGATGGCTCGCTGAAGCTGCAGGGAGCAGGAGCAGGAATTCTCTTCACCGCACCTTGAGGCGAGCACCTCAAATATGCCCTCCAGTTGCTGTTTCCAGCCTCCAACAATGCAGCCGAGTATGAAGCTCTGATCCATGGATTGAACATCGCCATATCATTGGGCGTCAAGAGACTGATGGTGTACGGAGACTCTCTGGTAGTCATAAGCCAGATAAACAAAGAATGGGATCGTTCAAGCGATTCAATGGGAAAGTACTGCACCGCCGTCCGAAAACTGGAAGATAAATTTGAGGGTCTGGAATTTCATCATGTAGAAAGAGATCGGAACACGGCAGCCGATGTATTGTCCAAGCTAGGATCCAGTCGAACTCAGGTCCCACCAAGAATCTTTGTACAAGAAATACTACAGCTGAGCATCTCAATGGATCAAGCAGAAGAGTGTAATATTGTGAATCAACCAGAGTCAGACTCTGATGACTGGAGAAGGCCAATCATCAGGTATATAAAAAATGAAGAGGAACCAGATGACAAAAGTGTAGCCGAGCGTATCGCCAGACAGTCGGCTCACTACACACTCATTGGGGAGACATTATACAGAAGGGGTGCATCAGGCGTCTTCATGAAGTGCATTCTCTCATCTACCGGGAAGCGACTTCTGGATGAGGTCCATGCTGGGCAATGTGGAATACACGCAGCATCCAAGACACTAGTCGGGAAGGTCTTCAGGTCAGGATTCTATTGGCCAACAACGAAGAATGACGCAGCCGAGTTAGTTCAGAGGTGCGAAGCTTGCCAGTACTTGTCGAAGCAACAACATCTACCAGCACAGCAATTGCAGACCATACCGGTGACTTGGCCCTTCGCATGCTGGGGACTGGATATGATTGGACCTTTCAAGAAAGCTCAAGGAGGATACACTCATGTACTGGTAGCAATCGACAAATTCACCAAATGGATAGAGTTCAAACTCATCGCTTCTTTAACCTCAGCTAAGGCCGTGGAATTCATACAAGACATAATATTCAGATTCGGGATACCAAACAGCATCATAACTAACCTAGGATCCAACTTCACAAGTTCAGAGTTCTTCGATTTCTGCGAGCAAAAAAGCATTCAGATCAAGTATGCTTCTGTAGCACACCCAAGAGCCAACGGGCAGGTTGAGCGAGCCAACGGGATGATACTGGAGGCACTCAGGAAAAAGGTCTTCGATAAGAATGAAAAGTTCGCAGGAAAGTGGATAAGGGAATTGCCCTACGTCGTTTGGAGCCTAAGAACCCAACCTAGCCGAGCTCTGCATGGAAACACTCCTTTCTTCATGGTCTATGGGTCGGAGGCAGTGTTACCCGCTGATCTCAAGTTCGGGGCGCCAAGGTTGATCTTCGAAAGCATAGCAGAAGCCGAAGCTACTAGGATGGAGGACATCGATATACTCGAGGAAGAACGGCTGAATGCAGTAATCCAATCAGCACGGTACCAGCAGACTCTAAGGCGCTATCACGACAAGGCCGTGCGACAGCGATCCTTCTCAGTAGGAGATCTCGTCCTCCGCCGAATTCTAACGGGGGAGGGACGGCACAAGTTATCGCCCTTATGGGAAGGACCCTTCATAGTAGCAGAAGTCACTCGGCCAGGATCATATCGTCTCACTCAGATGGATGGCACAGAAATTGGGAACTCCAGGAATATAGAACACCTCAGGAAGTTTTATCCCTAGCTGTATTTCAAAAGCTATCGGGACGATGATGTACTCTGTAAAATGGGAAATATGTCATCAATAAAAAAGGCTTCAAAGATACTCAGTTTGTTCATGATTGACTTGCATTCTTACTTAACTCGGGGTGACCACTATACCCTGCTAACGGAGCAATCGGCTTAAGTCGGCAACGACTTAAGGCGGTGCAACATGCTCACGCTTACTTAACTCGGGGTGACCACTATACCCTGCTAACGGAGCAATCGGCTTAAGTCAGCAACGACTTAAGGCGGTGCAACATGCTCACGCTTACTTAACTCGCGGTGACCACTATACCCTGCTAAACGGAGCAATCGACTTAAGTCGGCAACGACTTAAGGCAGTGCAACATGCTCACGCTTACTTAACTCGGGGTGACCACTATACCCTGCTAACAGAGCAATCGGCTTAAGTCGGCAACGACTTAAGGTGGTGCAACATGCTCACGCTTACTTAACTCGGGGTGACCACTATACCCTGCTAACGGAGCAATCGGCTTAAGTCGGCAACGACTTAAGACGGTGCAACACGCTCACGCCTACCTAACTTGGGATGACCACTATGCCCTATTAATAGAAGCGATCGACTTAAGTCAGCAGCAACTTAAGGCAATTTGACGCGCTTGCAATTACTCATATAGGGATGACTTCTATATCCCGTAAACAAGTTTCAAAACCATCACACAACATTTTACTACTGCAAATTTACGTACTGTTGAATTCTGAAACAATAGGAGAATAACAATATCATTCAAGTGCTAAACTGGTGTCCTCTAACAAATGTCTGACCATGCTAACCGCGCGCTCAAAGCACGCAAAATATTTCTCTATTTCGTGATATCTTTCTCAGGGGCAACCGACGAGGAAGGGCGACTTGAGGAATTAGGAGCAGCATTCACGTCAGCCCTTATATCTTCAGGAACAACCACGCCAGGTCTCCTCATCAAGATTCGCCCCGCCCGAATGGCCTTATCCATGGCTCTGTCGCGCTGGGCTCTCAGAGTAATGGAAGTTTCTTCAGCAACCTTGGCAGCCAACTGAGCGGTTTCTAGCTCTTGGGTGATGGATTTCTTGGAAGCACGGAGTTCTTTGATAGTAGCATCCTTCGCCGATATCAATTGCTTAAGCCGGATCACCTCATCCGTAGATTCCTGCAGCTTACAGCGATGGTTGTCTAACTCCTCCATGGTAAAGCGATGACTCCTCTCTAGGATGGTCAACGAGTTGCTAGAGTCGCGATACAGTATGTCAAGATTGTCGCGAGAAGCAGCAAGGATACGTTTTTCTTCCTACAAACAAAAATCAACTCCTTCAAACATCAAGCAAGCAATAGGAACACAATAATGCAAGGCACAGTTCCATAAGTCACCTTTTCAGAATCAAGCTGAGTGCGAAGGGAAGAGCTCAGTGCATTGGCGTCATCTAGGGCAACAGAGACCTGAGCTAGTTCAGTCTGGCTTTGAGAATGCTTTTCTTCAAAATCAGAGCACCGCTGGACCAGTTCAGCCTGATCTCGAGAATGTTTTTCTTCAAGAGTGGAAATCTGCCGAGTCATATCTAGCAGGAGACAATCAAACAAAAAGGGTCAGAATGTAAGGCAGTTCAATAATGAAGACAAAGAGAAGCAAAAAAGCACTAACCAACATTGGTCGCCTCCAAGTCAGAGACACGATGTTGAAGTAACACTGGATTCCAACGTGCAAGAGACAAAGCTCCTTCTGGAACAGGAGGACCCTGCAACCTCAGCTGGCTAGCCATCCCGTCCACCAAAGCCTGATAAGGAGAACAGATGAGTGTAATGATAGCAGGTCATGCGGTGTAAGAATCAAGCTAAAATATATCACAGTACCTGGAGGTTGGAAAAGAACGAAGGGACTCCCAAATCATGAGAGATCAATTGATGACCGGGCATAAGGTCGCCACCCGAAGCAGCTTGCAATGAACCAGCAAGAACCAACTCAGTGCCATCAACAGAACCCAAAACTGGGTCAACGGGGACGCTGCCCTCTAAAGCGACTCCCTGGTCCAAAGCTTGGGCTACCACCATGCAGCCGGAATGCGGAGGCGATCCCGCATGAACGTCCATGGAAGTACAAGAGGGAGACCCCGCTCGGACACCCTCGGGGGCTGGGTCACGGTTTGCGCTGCCCACTTGAGCCGGATCATCTCCGGCAGTACCCTCGAGGGCTGGGCAGTGGCTTGCACTTTCCACCCGAGCCGAGTCATCCCCGGCAACATCCTCGGGGGCTAGGCAAGTGTCAACACCGTCCTTGAGGACCAAGTTCTCTGCAGTAGCCACCTCTAAGGCTGATGGACCCTCAGTTACTTCCATGGGACCAAGATGATCCAAGTCAGTCTCCTGACCCTCAAGACCGCGTTCTAAGGTCGATGAGGCACGAGATGACCTCAACCCAGCATCGAGCACATCAGCACAAACCTCCATCACACCATCATCTACTGGCTCTGATAACAGATCCTCTGAAACCATATCCTCAAGAGTCTCATCAAAATTCGCCACAGACAATTCTTGCAGACCAATGAGAGCAGACAAAGCAGGAGAAGGAACTCCACTACTTTCACCACTGACAACGTACTGCCGACTGTTCTTTCGAGTCAGAGGGACCTCGTCCTCTTCCTCCCCGTCGTCTTCACCAGCAACACAGGCAACACCCCCATTAGGGTCAGCAGCAGATGGAGCACCCCCATTGGGATCAGCAACAGATGGAGCACAACCATCGGGGTCAGCGTCAGTAAATTCAGGCACAGACACTTCTTCAGCAACAGGAACCGAAGTACCAACGTCCTGATCCAAACTAGATACTCGCCGGAGGCGTCTCTTTTTCTTTTTCTGCTCATCTGCAGAAGGATCAAGTTGATTGGCTCGGCAAGGGCGTCTCGGGCGAGTACTGGCAGGCTTCTGGATATCCAAGGTTGTACCAGTTTCTGGGAGAGGCGCCACCACCATTGTCCCAGCAGGAGCAGCATCAGAAGAGTCCTCAGCCAGCAAATCAAGCATAGCACCTATTTCTGCGTCACTAGGATCCAAAGGCACCTCAAAATGGACCTGCCGTTCATCATCAGGAATTTCCCCGAGCGAGGCAACCAAGACGCTGACTTCTTCAGCAGAGGGTCACACTCTAAGGCCCAAACTACCATCAGTGACAGGCGGATTCGACACAAAAAGAGTGAAGGCCTTGGGAGGAGGCAAGTTCCAGGCTGAGTATGCCACTGGGGCACCAACATTTGATACCTTGCCTCTAAGAATCATCTCAAGTCGGTTCACCAAGTCTACAGAGGGAATTCTTCTGTTGGTAACCCGAGTTGAGTCAGCTAGGCCTCGGTACAGATAAGCCGGGTATGCCCTGTCTTTCAACGGCTGAATATTCTTGAAAACAAAATCAGCAACCACAGCCTCAGCAGTCAGACCCCTCTCCTTCAGCAGCCCAACTTCAGCCAGCAAAGCACCTGCCTCAGCTACCTCCTGATCAGTGGGGGATTCGGTCCAACTTGGAGTGCGAACATCCGACTGTCTTCCCGACCTAGGGGGGAGAGAATTTCCATGGTTCTCAACAATAAACCACTCCAAGCGCCATCCCTTGATACTGTCTTTGAGAGGGATTTCAAGATATTCAGTCTTCCTCCCGCGACGCATCTCTAAACTAGCACCCCCAACCAGCTGATGCTGCCCCCCGGCCATCCCAGGGCGACAGTGATACAAGTACTTCCACAACCCAAAATGTGGCAGCACGCCAAGAAAAGCTTCGCACAAATGAATGTAAATGGAAATTTGCAGAATGGAATTGGGATTCAGATGGGTCAGGTTAAGGCGATAGAAATCAAGGAGGCCGCGGAAAAAGGGAGAAATGGGAAGACCGAGACCGCAGAGAAGAAAAGGAATGTAAATTACGGATTCATGGGTATCCTTTGTCGGGACAGTGACCCCATGACAAATCCGCCAAGAACACAGCTCCCTCGGGGGAAGGACCCCGATGGACACGAGGTGGAGAAGGTCGGGCTCGGAGACAACAAACATGTGGTTACCTGCGAAAGGCAACTGACTGCTGGGGTCGATTGGGGGAATCACCGCGGTGGATGAACTCGAGGCCTTCCTCTTGGGCGCCATCTCAATTCTACCGGCGAACAGAGTGGAAGGCGAATTGCAGAGAGGATTTGGAGGCAAGAAAGCAAGAACTAGGGCACGGAAAGTAGAGGCGGCTAAAAGCGTAGTACTTATGGGATATTCCCGAGTCAGATACCGTTTCTAAAAGCACCCAGTCAGCACCCGGCAGTTACTTTCAAAACACAAGTGCGCCACGTTGTCACCCGGCGGTCACTTCCACATCATCGCTCGGCAGTTACCTCTAACACGCCGACGTCGTCTTCAAGTCACTCGGCGTTACCTCTAAAACTTTGACGTCGTCCTTAGTCGCTCGGCAGTTACCTCTAAAACACGTCGACGTCGTCTTCAGTCGCTCGGCAGTTATCTCTAAAACTCCGATGTCGTCTTCAAGTCCCTCGGCGTTACCTCTAAAACTCCGATGTCGTCTTCAAGTCACTCGGCGTTACCTCTAAAACTCCAACGTCGTCCTCAGTCACTCGGCGTTACCTCTAAAACTCCGACGTCGTCCTCAGTCACTCGGCGTTACCTCTAAAACTACGACGTCGTCCTCAGTTGCTCGGCAGATACCTCTAAAACTCCGACATCGTGTTCAGTCGCTCGGCAGTTATGTCTAAAACTCCGACGTCGTTTTCAAGTCACTCGGCAGCTACCTCTAAAAGCGTCGATGTGATGCCCGAGTTATTTAATTACTATCCCAAAGGAGTCAACGTCATAAATAAGGCGGGCGGAGAAATGATTCAAAAACTCTAAGTTATGCCACAAACACAACAGCAAGACAATCGGCACAGAGAAGGCAACGTCATTCTTCATTAAAGGGAAGTAACAGTACTTACAAATCAACTCATTATGAGTTGATACTTCCCTACTAATACTACTACGCTACATTATACTACTCTACACTACTAATACTACTACATTATTTCACTATACTACTTCTAATCTATACTAATATCTAAAAACCAGTGGCATTTAGCCATTGGCCCTGTTGCTGCCTCTGCCGCTGCCGCCCCTGTTGCTGCCCCTGCTGCTGCCGCCGTCGCCATCCTTGCTGCCGCCCCTGCCGCCGCCGTCACCGTCATCGCCGTCGTCACCGTCATTGCCGTCACCGCCTTCGTCGTCGTCGTCATCTCCATCGCCGCCACCGCCCTCGGACGAGTCGTCCTCGTCCGAGGAGTACTCCGACTCATCCGAGCCCTCGAGCCCGGAGCGCTCGACGGCCCGGATATAAGTCCAGACCTCCACCGCAAGCCCCTGGGAGTCGTCTGAATCGTCAGACGACTCACGCAGAGGGATGGGAGCCGGAGACCCCTCGGACTCAGAGGAGAACTACTCCTCTGAGTACTCCGAATCACCGAAGTCCTCTGATGGAGGAGTCGGCTCACGCTTGCGCTTGTTGTTCTTGCCCATGGTGGAAGCGCGAGAAGGAGAAGAAAGCAAGCAGCGGAGAACACCAAGAGATGTGAAAAAACCAGAGAGGCAAAGGCACTATTTATAGAAGAAGAAAGCAACCGCTGACCTCCAACCACGGTCACTGAACAGTGTGAAGCATTCAATACACACTTCAACCCGTCTGAAGACACGTCAGGCGGCTGACGCCGTTTCACGCAACGCAACACCCATTGGGACTCCAGTCAACCGCGCGGGCGATATGATTACACCCGCCATCACATCACATTACCACTCAGAAGCAGCCGGCTAAAACACTCAGCGTACCAAGCCGTCCCTTGCCCACACCCATTGGGGGGGGACGCCCAGGAATTATCAGTATATTTTTCAAAACTGTCACATCTGTGCAGGGCATGCAATGAATACCTCAAGACAAAAATGAGATATCAGCAAGGATCAAAGGAAAGCCAAATATAGCCAGTGAAGTACAAAATCTGACCGACAGAAGCGACGTGAAGACTAGCCAGGGAACGTCCATCAAATGTCCAATCAGTTGTAGAGCAAATAAATTGCACTACCTAGCAAGATATGGGCGGATCACGAACTCGGCTGCAAAAGACAAAATACATGCTGACCTCTGAAGCATAATATTGATGACATAATGCTGACCTCTAAAGCATAATGTGGATGACATAATGCCGACTTCTAAGGCAGAAAAGATAACTTTCAACAAAAAGACACGAAAGGAAGACCTTCGAGTGGATTATCCTAAAAAATCCACTCGAAGCTCGGGGGCTACACCCATTGGGTGCACCTTCGGTGCACCCCATGAAATACCATTTCAAGCCAAGATAGTGCCGACTTCTAAGGCATAGAACAAGATTAAAGACAAGGCTGGCCCTCAACCAAAGTACAAGAGTAAAATAAAAATAATTTCTGATGAAGACCTTCGAGCAGATTGTTTTCCAAAATCTACTCGAAGCTCGGGGGCTACACCCATTGGGTGCACCTCCGGTGCACCCAATGAAGTCCAGGGTCCCACAAAAAGAAATGCCGTCTGAAAGGGAATTAGGCTTACACCTAGTCCCTAATTAATTTTGGTGGTTGAATTGCCCAACATAAACAATTGGACTAACTAGTTTGCCCAAGTGTATAGATTATACAGGTATAAAAGGTTCACACTCAGCCAATAAAAAGACCAAGTTTTGGATTCAACAAAGGAGCAAAGTGGCAACCGAAGGCCCTCTGGTCTGGGAGCACCGGACTGTCCGGTGTACACCGGACAGTGTCCGGTGCGCCACCGGACAGTGTCCGGTGCACCAGAGGACTCCAACTTGGAGGCACTCGCGCTATAATTCACCGGACTGTCCGATGTACATCGGACAGTGTCTGGTGCACCAAGGAAGAGCAGCCTCAGGAACTCGCCAGCTTCGGGAATCTCCAACGGCTAGTCCGCTATAATTCACCGGACATGTCCGGTGTGCACCGGACTGTCCGGTGCAACTCCGGAGCAACGGCTACTTCGCGCCAACGGCTACCTGCAGAACATTTAATGCACGCGCAACGCGCGCAGAAGGCAGGCGCGCCCATACCGGCGCACCGGACACTGAACAGTTCATGTCCGGTGCGCCACCGGACATCGAGGCGGGCCCAGAAGTCAGAACTCCAACGGTCAGAATCCAAAGGAACTGGTGACGTGGCTGGGGCACCGGACATGTCCGGTGTGCACCGGACTGTCCGGTGTGCACCGGACTGTCCGGTGTGCCATCGAACAGACAACCTCCACCAACGGTCAAGTTTGGTGGTTGGGGCTATAAATACCCCAACCACCCCACCATTCATTGCATCCAAGTTTTTCACTTCTCAACCACTTACAAGAGCTAGGCATTCAATTCTAGACACACCAAAGAGATCAAATCCTCTCCCAATTCCACAAAAGCATTAGTGACTAGTGAGAGTGATTTGCCGTGTTCTTTTGAGCTCTTGCGCTTGGATTGCTTCTTTTCTTTCTCACTTGTTCTTGAGATCAAAACTCCATTGTAATCAAGGCAAGAGGCACCAATTGTGTGGTGGCCCTTGTGGGGAAGTTTTGTTCCCGGCTTTGATTTGAAAAGAAAAGCTCACTCGGTCCGAGGGACCGTTTGAGGGAGGGAAGGGTTGAAAGAGACCCGGCCTTTGTGGCCTCCTCAACGGGGAGTAGGTTTGCGAGAACCGAACCTCGATAAAACAAATCCACGTATCTCACTTGTTTATTCGCTTGCGATTTGTTTTGCGCCCTCTCTAGCGGACTCGATTGTATTTCTAACGCTAACACCGGCTTGTAGTTGTGTTTATATTTGTAAATTTCAGTTTCGCCCTATTCACCCCCCCTCTAGGCGACTATCAATTGGTATCAGAGCCCGGTGCTTCATTAGAGCCTAACTGCTCGAAGTGATGTCGAAAGATCACGCCAAGAAGGAGATGGAGACCGGCGAAAAGCCCACTACAAGCCACGGGAGCACTTCATCGGAAGAGTCCCGCACCAAGAGGAAGGAGAAGAAGAAGAGCTCCTCCAACAAAGGGAAGGAGAAGAAATCTTCTTCTCACCACAAAGAGAAGAAGGAAAAATCTTCTTCCCACAAGCCGCATCGAAGTGGAGACAAGCAAAAGAGGATGAGGAAAGTGGTCTACTACGAGACCGACACTTCATCAACATCGACCTCCGACTCCGATGCGCCCTCCGTAACTTCTAAACGCCAAGAGCGTAAGAAGTTTAGTAAGATCCCCTTACACTACTCTCGTACATCTAGACATACTCCATTACTTTCTGTTCCATTAGGCAAACCGCCAACTTTTGACGGTGAAGATTATGCTAGGTGGAGTGATTTAATGAAATTTCATCTAACCTCACTCCACAAAAGTATATGGAATGTTGTTGAGTTTGGAGCACAGGTACCATCCATAGGGGATAAGGATTATGATGAGGATGAGGTGGCCCAAATCGAGCACTTCAACTCTCAAGCAACAACGATACTCCTCGCCTCCTTAAGTAGAGAGGAGTATAACAAAGTTCAAGGGTTGAAGAGCGCCAAGGAGGTTTGGGATGTGCTCAAAACCGCGCACGAGGGAGATGAGCTCACAAAGATCACCAAGCGGGAAACGATCGAGGGGGAGCTCGGTCGGTTCCGGCTTCGGAAAGGGGAAGAGCCACAACACATGTACAACCGGCTCAAGACCTTGGTGAACCAAGTGCGCAACCTCGGGAGCGTGAAGTGGGACGACCACGAAATGGTTAAGGTTATTCTAAGATCTCTCATTTTCCTTAACCCCACTCAAGTTCAATTAATTCGTGGTAATCCTAGATATACTAAAATGACCCCTGAGGAAGTTATCGGGAATTTTGTAAGTTTTGAGTGCATGATCGAAGGCTCAAGGAAGATCAACGAGCTTGATGATCCCTCCACTTCCGAAGCTCAACCCGTCGCATTCAAGGCGACGGAGGAAAAGAAGGAGGAATCACCAAGTCGACAACCAATCGACGCCTCCAAGCTCGACAATGAGGAAATGGGGCTCGTCATCAAGAGCTTCCGCCAAATCCTCAAACAAAGGAGAGGGAAAGATTACAAGTCCCGCTCCAAGAAGGTTTGCTACAAGTGTGGTAAGCCCGGTCATTTTATTGCTAAATGTCCTATATCTAGTGACAGTGACCGAGGCGACGACAAGAAGGGGAGAAGAAAGGAGAAAAAGAGGTACTACAAGAAGAAGGGCGGCGATGTCCATGTTTGTCGGGAGTGGGACTCCGACGAAAGTTCAAGCGACTCCTCCGACGACGAGGACGCCGCCAACATCGCCGTCACCAAGGGACTCCTCTTCCCCAACGTCGGCCACAAGTGTCTCATGGCCAAGGACGGCAAAAAGAAGGTTAAATCTAAATCCTCCACTAAATATGAATCCTCTAGTGATGATAATGTTAGTGATGAGGAAGATAACTTGCGCTCTCTTTTTGCCAACCTCAACATGCAACAAAAGGAGAAACTTAATGAATTAATTAGTGCCATTCATGAAAAGGATGATCTCTTGGACTCTCAAGAGGACTTCCTTATTAAAGAAAACAAAAAGCATGTTAAGGTTAAAAATGCTTATGCTCTAGAAATAGAAAAATGTCAAAAACTATCTAGTGAGCTAAGCACTTGCCGTGAGATGATTGACAACCTTAGGAATGAAAATGCTACTTTAAATGCTAAGGTTGATTCACATGTTTGTAATGTTTCAATTCCCAATCCTAGAAATAATAATGATGATTTGTTTGCTAGGATTGAAGAATTGAACATTTCTCTTGCTAGCCTTAGAGTAGAAAATGAAAATTTAATTGCTAAGGATAAAGAACTAGATGTTTGCAATGCTACCATTTCTGATCTTAGAGATAAAAATGATATTCTACATGCTAAGATTGTTGAACTTAATTCTTGCAAACCCTCTACATCTATTGTTGAGCATGTATCTATTTGCACTAGATGTAGAGATGTTAACATTGATGCTATTCATGATCACATGGCTTTAATTAAACAACAAAATGATCATATAGCTAAATTAGATGCTAAAATTGCCGAGCATAACTTAGAAAATGAAAAATTCAAATTTGCTCATAGTATGCTTTATAATGGGAGAAGCCCTGGCATCAAGGATGGCATTGGCTTCCAAAGGGGAGACAATGTCAAACTTAATGCCCCTCCTAAAAGATTGTCCAACTTCGTTAAGGGCAAGGCTCCCATGCCTCAGGATAACGAGGGTTACATTTTATACCCTGCCGGTTATCCCGAGGACAAAATTAGGAGAATTCATTCTAGGAAGTCTCACTCTGGCCCTAACCATGCTTTTATGTATAAGGGTGAGACATCTAGTTCTAGGCAACCAACCCGTGCTAAGTTGCCTAAGAAGAAAATTCCTAATGCATCAAATGAACATAGCATTTCATTTAAAACTTTTGATGCATCTTATGTGTTGACTAACAAATCCGGCAAAGTAGTTGCCAAATATGTTGGGGGCAAGCACAAGGGGTCAAAGACTTGTGTTTGGGTACCCAAAGTTCTTGTATCTAATGCCAAAGGACCCAAAACCATTTGGGTACCTAAAGTCAAGAACTAAACTTGTTTTGTAGGTTTATGCATCCGGGGGCTCAAGTTGGATACTCGACAGCGGGTGCACGAACCACATGACAGGGGAGAAGAAGATGTTCTCCTCCTACGAGAAAAACCAAGATCCCCAAAGAGCGATCACATTCGGGGATGGAAATCAAGGTTTGGTCAAAGGTTTGGGTAAAATTGCTATTTCACCTGACCATTCAATTTCAAATGTTTTTCTTGTTGATTCATTAGACTACAATTTGCTTTCTGTATCTCAATTATGTGAAATGGGCTACAACTGTCTTTTCACTGATATAGGTGTCACTGTCTTTAGAAGAAGTGATGATTCAATAGCATTTAAGGGAGTGTTAGAGGGTCAGCTATACTTGGTAGATTTTGATAGAGCTGAACTTGACACTTGCTTAATTGCTAAGACTAACATGGGTTGGCTCTGGCACCGCCGACTAGCCCATGTTGGGATGAAGAATCTTCATAAGCTTCTAAAGGGAGAACACATTTTAGGACTAACAAATGTTCATTTTGAGAAAGACAGGATTTGTAGCGCATGCCAAGCAGGAAAGCAAGTTGGTTCTCATCATCCGCATAAGAACATAATGACGACCGACAGGCCACTGGAGCTCCTACACATGGATCTATTCGGCCTGATCGCTTACTTAAGCATCGGCGGGAGTAAGTACTGTCTAGTTATTGTGGATGATTATTCTCGCTTCACTTGGGTATTCTTTTTACAGGAAAAATCTCAAACCCAAGAGACCTTAAAGGGATTCTTGAGACGGGCTCAAAATGAGTTCGGCTTAAGGATCAAGAAAATAAGAAGCGACAACGGGACGGAGTTCAAGAACTCTCAAATTGAAGGCTTCCTTGAGGAGGAGGGCATCAAGCATGAGTTCTCTTCTCCCTACACGCCTCAACAAAATGGTGTAGTGGAGAGGAAGAATCGAACTCTATTGGACATGGCAAGAACCATGCTTGATGAGTACAAGACTTCGGATCGGTTTTGGGCCGAGGCGGTCAACACCGCTTGCTACGCCATCAACCGGTTGTATCTACACCGAATCCTCAAGAAGACATCATATGAACTCCTAACCGGTAAAAAGCCCAACATTTCATATTTTAGAGTCTTTGGTAGCAAATGCTTTATTCTTGTTAAAAGAGGTAGAAAATCTAAATTTGCTCCTAAGACTGTAGAAGGCTTTTTACTTGGTTATGACTCAAACACAAGGGCATATAGGGTCTTTAACAAGTCCACTGGACTAGTTGAAGTCTCATGTGACGTTGTGTTTGATGAGACTAACGGCTCTCAAGTAGAGCAAGTTGATCTTGATGAGATAGGTGAAGAAGAGGCTCCATGCATCGCGCTAAGGAACATGTCCATTGGGGATGTGTGTCCTAAGGAATCCAAAGAGCCTCCAAATGTACAAGATCAACCATCCTCCTCCATGCAAGCATCTCCACCGACTCAAAATGAGGATGAAGCTCAAGTTGATGAAGTAGAAGATCAAGCAAATGAGCCTCCTCAAGATGATGGCATTGATCAAGGGGGAGATGCAAATGAGGAAGACAAGGAGGATGAGGAACAAAGGCCGCCACACCCAAGAGTCCACCAAGCAATCCAACGAGATCACCCCGTCGACACCATCCTCGGCAACATTCATAAGGGGGTAACCACTAGATCTCGTGTTGCACATTTTTGTGAACATTACTCGTTTGTTTCCTCTATCGAGCCACACAGGGTAGAGGAAGCACTACAAGATTCGGATTGGGTGGTGGCAATGCAAGAGGAGCTCAACAACTTCACAAGGAATGAGGTATGGCATTTAGTTCCACGTCCTAATCAAAATGTTGTAGGAACCAAATGGGTCTTCCGCAACAAGCAAGACGAGCATGGTGTGGTGACAAGGAACAAAGCTCGACTTGTGGCCAAGGGATACTCCCAAGTCGAAGGTTTGGATTTCGGTGAAACATATGCACCCGTAGCTAGGCTTGAGTCAATTCGAATATTATTAGCCTATGCTACTTACCATGGCTTTAAGCTTTATCAAATGGACGTGAAAAGTGCCTTCCTCAATGGACCAATCAAGGAAGAGGTCTATGTTGAGCAACCTCCCGGCTTTGAAGACAGTGAGTATCCTAACCATGTCTATAAGCTCTCTAAGGCGCTTTATGGGCTCAAGCAAGCCCCAAGAGCATGGTATGAATGCCTTAGAGATTTTCTTATTGCAAATGGATTCAAAGTCGGAAAGGCCGATCCTACACTCTTTACCAAAACTCTTGAAAATGACTTGTTTGTATGCCAAATTTATGTTGATGATATTATATTTGGGTCTACTAACGAGTCTACATATGAAGAGTTTAGTAGGATCATGACACAGAAGTTCGAGATGTCTATGATGGGGGAGTTGAAGTACTTCTTAGGATTTCAAGTGAAGCAACTCCAAGAAGGCACCTTCCTGAGCCAAACGAAGTACACTCAAGACATTCTAAACAAGTTTGGAATGAAGGATGCCAAACCCATCAAGACACCCATGGGAACAAATGGGCATCTCGACCTCGACACGGGAGGTAAGTCCGTGGATCAAAAGGTATATCGGTCGATGATATGTTCTTTACTCTATTTATGTGCATCTCGACCGGATATTATGCTTTCTGTATGCATGTGTGCAAGATTCCAAGCCGACCCTAAGGAAGCTCACCTTACGGCCGTAAAACGAATCTTGAGATATTTGGCTTATACTCCTAAGTTTGGGCTTTGGTATCCTAGGGGATCCACATTTGATTTAATTGGTTATTCAGATGCCGATTGGGCGGGGTGTAAAATCAATAGGAAGAGCACATCGGGAACTTGCCAGTTCTTGGGAAGATCCTTGGTGTCTTGGGCTTCAAAGAAGCAAAATTCGGTTGCTCTTTCCACCGCCGAAGCCGAGTATATTGCCGCAGGTCATTGTTGCGCGCAATTGCTTTGGATGAGGCAAACCCTGCGGGACTACGGTTACAAATTGACCAAAGTTCCTTTGCTATGTGATAATGAGAGTGCAATCAAGATGGTGGATAATCCCGTCGAGCATAGCCGCACTAAACACATAGCCATTCGGTATCATTTTCTTAGGGATCACCAACAAAAGGGAGATATCGAGATTTCTTACATTAATACTAAAGAATAATTAGCCGATATCTTTACCAAGCCTCTTGATGAACAAACTTTTAACAAACTTAGGCATGAGCTAAATATTCTTGATTCTCGGAATTTCTTTTGTTAACTTGCACTCACAGCTCATTTATATACCTTTGATCATGTCTCTTTCATATGCTATGACTAATGTGTTTTCAAAGTCTATTTCAAACCAAGTCATAGGTGTATTGAACGGGAATTGGAGTCTTCGGCAAAGACAAAGGCTTCCACTACGTAACTCATCCTTCGCCGTCGCTCCAAGCAACTCTCCGTTCTAGGGGGAGAAAACATGAGCACCAAGCAAAAGGACTTCGTCTTTGGTATAATCTTAACTCATTTATTTATGACCAAAGGGGAAGAAAGCACCTAAAGGGCTCTAATGATTCCGTTTTTGGCGATTCATGCCAAAGGGGGAGAAAGTAAGAGCCCAAAGCAAAAGGACCGCACCACCACCAATTTCAAAAACTTAGTGTTGAATATTTTCAATTGGTATCCTTTTGTGTTCAAAAAGGGGGAGAAAGTAGTATTTCAAAAAGGATATATCAAAACCCTCTTGAACACTAAGAGGAGGATCTCATTTAGGGGGAGTTTTGTTTAGTCAAAGGAAAAGCATTTGAAACAGGGGGAGAAAATTTCAAATCTTGAAAATGCTTTGCAAATCTTATTCATTTACCTTTGACTATTTGCAAAAGAACTTTGAAAAGGATTTACAAAAGAATTTACAAAAACAAAACTCGTGGTGCAAGCGTGGTCCAAAATGTTATATAAGAAAGAAACAATCCATGCATATCTTGTAAGTATTTGTATTGGCTCAATTCCAAGCAACCTTTGCACTTACATTATGCAAACTAGTTCAATTATGCATTTCTATACTTGCTTTGGTTTGTGTTGGCATCAATCACCAAAAAGGGGGAGATTGAAAGGGAATTAGGCTTACACCTAGTCCCTAATTAATTTTGGTGGTTGAATTGCCCAACATAAACAATTGGACTAACTAGTTTGCCCAAGTGTATAGATTATACAGGTATAAAAGGTTCACACTCAGCCAATAAAAAGACCAAGTTTTGGATTCAACAAAGGAGCAAAGTGCCAACCGAAGGCCCTCTGGTCTGGGAGCACCGGACTGTCCGGTGTACACCGGACAGTGTCCGGTGCGCCACCGGACAGTGTCCGGTGCACCAGAGGACTCCAACTTGGAGGCACTCGCGCTATAATTCACCGGACTGTCCGGTGTACACCGGACAGTGTCCGGTGCACCAAGGAAGAGCAGCCTCAGGAACTCGCCAGCTTCGGGAATCTCCAACGGCTAGTCCGCTATAATTCACCGGACATGTCCGGTGTGCACCGGACTGTCCGGTGCAACTCCGGAGCAACGGCTACTTCGCGCCAACGGCTACCTGCAGAACATTTAATGCACGCGCAGCGCGCGCAGAAGGCAGGCGCGCCCATACCGGCGCACCGGACACTGAACAGTTCATGTCCGGTGCGCCACCGGACATCGAGGCGGGCCCAGAAGTCAGAACTCCAACGGTCAGAATCCAACGGAACTGGTGACGTGGCTGGGGCACCGGACATGTCCGGTGTGCACCGGACTGTCCGGTGCGCCATCGAACAGACAGCCTCCACCAACGGTCAAGTTTGGTGGTTGGGGCTATAAATACCCCAACCACCCCACCATTCATTGCATCCAAGTTTTTCACTTCTCAACCACTTACAAGAGCTAGGCATTCAATTCTAGACACACCAAAGAGATCAAATCCTCTCCCAATTCCACAAAAGCATTAGTGACTAGTGAGAGTGATTTGCCGTGTTCTTTTGAGCTCTTGCGCTTGGATTGCTTCTTTTCTTTCTCACTTGTTCTTGAGATCAAAACTCCATTGTAATCAAGGCAAGAGGCACCAATTGTGTGGTGGCCCTTGCGGGGAAGTTTTGTTCCCGGCTTTGATTTGAAAAGAAAAGCTCACTCTGTCCGAGGGACCGTTTGAGAGAGGGAAGGGTTGAAAGAGACCCGACCTTTGTGGCCTCCTCAACGGGGAGTAGGTTTGCGAGAACCGAACCTCGGTAAAACAAATCCGCGTATCTCACTTGTTTATTCGCTTGCGATTTGTTTTGCGCCCTCTCTAGCGGACTCGATTGTATTTCTAACGCTAACACCGGCGTTGTGTTTATATTTGTAAATTTCAGTTTCACCCTATTCACCCCCCCTCTAGGCGACTATCACCGACCTCTAAGGCACAAACATGAAGCAAGGCTCCAGTCTACGAGTGATCTAAGCATAAGGAGACAGTAAAAAATCATTTTAACCGGACTGCTTGGAAAGCATCTCTTATCATAAATAAAGACTGCAAGCTAGACCTAGGATCTTTGGGCTGATTATCTCAAAATCAGCCCGAAGATCGGGGGCTTGTGGGGGACAGATATCCCCCGGGTCCACTGGAAGGGTAAAAGACCTCACGAGAGGCCCAAGGGCCCAATAAATCGTAAGGCCATTCCTTCGTGGGCCTGGGGAGGGACAATCAGTAAAGCAGGTTGACGTAAGGCCAGATTGGTGCAAGCCCGGACGGCCCACAGCGTTGAGCAAGCGACCACAACAAAGATCCGACTTTCCCGCGCTGGAGCCCCATGCAACGGAACCAGGCGAGGATAGGTCGGCAGAACCATAGGAAGATAGACTCAAACAGTTCACTATCTTTTAGGTGCATATCCACATGCAATGCCCCACAGTCGGATATATAAGGCCTAGGGGGCACCCCTTAAGAACGATCGATCCCATCACTCAGCCATCCACCTCAATTCTCTACGTTCTCGTATTAGAGAACTACCTTGTAACCCATTACACAAAGCATACTCACCAGGACGTAGGGTGTTACGCATCTCTAAGCGGCCCGAACCTGTAAACACTGTCCATCGTCCCTCGTGCATCTGGCACGAACCATTTTGCTACAGTCGGCGACACCGTCCTACTCCTAAAAACACCTAGAGGGGCAACCCCGGGTGTGCGGTCGGACCCAAAACACCGACAGCAAGTTTGGACTTTGAGGAGACCTTTGCTCCTGTGGCTAGGCTAGAGTCAATTCGTATTTTGCTAGCATATGCCGCTCAACATTCTTTCAGGTTGTTCCAAATGAATGTGAAGAGCGCTTTCCTCAACGGGCCAATTAAGGAGGAGGTGTACGTGGAGCAACCCCCTGGCTTCGAGGATGAACTGTACCCCGACCACGTGTGTAAGCTCTCTAAGGCGCTCTATGGACTTAAGCAAGCCCCAAGAGCATGGTATGAATGCCTTAGAGACTTTTTAATTGCTAATGCTTTCAAGGTTGGGAAAGCCGATCCAACTCTTTTTACTAAGACTTGTGATGGTGATCTTTTTGTGTGCCAAATTTATGTCGATGACATAATATTTGGTTCTACTAACCAAAAGTCTTGTGAAGAGTTTAGCAGGGTGATGACTCAGAAATTCGAGATGTCGATGATGAGCGAGTTAAGCTACTTCCTTGGGTTCCAAGTGAGGCAAATCAAGGATGGAACCTTCATCTCTCAAACCAAGTACACGCAAGACTTGATCAAGCGGTTTGGGATGAAGGACGCCAAGCCCGCAAAGACTCCGACGGGAACCGACGGACACACCGACCTCAACAAAGGAGGTAAGTCCGTTGATCAAAAAGCATACCAGTCTATGATAGGGTCTTTACTTTATTTATGTGCTAGTAGACCGGATATTATGCTTAGCGTATGCATGTGTGCTAGATTTCAATCCGATCCTAAGGAGTGTCACTTAGTGGCTGTGAAGCGAATTCTTAGATATTTAGTCGCTACGCCTTGTTTCGGGATCTGGTATCCAAAGGGGTCTACCTTTGACTTGATTGGATATTCAGACTCCGACTATGCTGGGTGTAAGGTCGATAGGAATAGTACATCGGGGACGTGCCAATTCTTAGGAAGGTCCCTGGTGTCATGGAGTTCTAAGAAACAAACTTCTGTTGCCCTATCCACCGCTGAGGCCGAGTACGTTGCTGCAGGACAGTGTTGCGCGCAACTACTTTGGATGAGGCAAACCCTCAGGGACTTTGGCTACAATCTGAGCAAAGTCCCACTCCTATGTGATAATGATAGTGCTATCCGCATGGCGGATAATCCTGTTGAACACAGCCGCACAAAGCACATAGACATCCGGCATCACTTTTTGAGAGACCACCAGCAAAAGGGAGATATCGAAGTGTTTCATGTTAGCTCTGAGAACCAGCTAGCCGATATATTTACCAAGCCTTTAGATGAACAGACCTTTTGCAAGTTGCGTAGTGAGCTAAATGTCTTAGATTCGCGGAACTTGGATTGATTTATAGCATACATGTGTTTATGCCTTTGATCATGTTCCTTATGCATATTGTTGTTTATTTATGGTGCTCAAATTGTACAAGCACTCCCCGGACCTTGCAAGTCCATTTGCAAGTGATGCACAAATTTAGGGGGAGATGTGCTACAACTTGACCCCTTGAGACTAACTGTGTGCTTGAGTTTGCTTAATTTAGTCTCAAAGGAGGATTGAAAGGGAAAAGGTGAACTTGAACCATGCAAGACTTCCACTGCACTCCGATGAAAGAGTAAATTTTTCCAAGTTCATCTTTGTACTCTTATAGCCTTTTTACTCTTAGTTGAAGATTTTTGGTGAGGCAATGGGGTTAAAGGGCCAAAATTGATCTCGTTTTGGTGCTTGATGCCAAAGGGGGAGAAAATAAGGCTAAAGCAATAAATGGATCAGCTACCACTTGAGAATTTTGAAAGAGTAGAGTTAGAGTTTTTGTTTGTCAAAATACTCTTGATTGCTTCTTATTATCAAAAGTTAGTCTCTTGTGGGGAGAATGGTGGATTATGGGAAATAGGGGGAGTTTTTGATACTGTGATCAATTTCTATTGGAACAACTTTATGTCTCTACAAGTGTGTTTGACTTAGAGTTAGGAAATTGAAGTCGATTTGCAAAAACAAACCAAGTGGTGGCAAAGAATGATCCATATATGCCAAATTTGATTCAAAACAAATTTGAGTTCTTATTTGAATTGATTTTGTACTTGTTCTACTTGCTTTATGTTGTGTTGGCATTAATCACAAAAAAGGGGGAGATTGAAAGGGAAATGTGCCCTTGGGCTATTTCTAAGTGTTTTGGTGATTTAGTGTCCAACACGAGTGCCTAAGTGTCAAATGGTGGACAAAGTACAAATCAAGTATAAAGGTATGTTTCTCAGACTTATTACATTGTTTTAGAGACTAATGTATTGTGTCTAAGTGCTGGAAACAGGAGAAAGCAAATTGGAGAGAGATAGCTTTGTTTTAGCCAAAGCCAGCTCTATCTGGGTGCACCGGACTGTCCGGTGCTGCACCGGACAGTGTCCGGTGCGCCAGGCTAGCTCAGGCGAACTTGCTGCTCTCAGGAAGGAATTAACGGCGTACGGCTATGATTCACCGGACTGTCCGGTGAGCCAACGGTCGGCCGGGCCAACGGTCGGCTGCGCGATCCGCGCGAGACACGTGGCCATGCCAACGGTCGGGAGGGGGCACCGGACTGTCCGGTGTGCACTGGACAGTGTCCGGTGCGCCAACGGCTCCAGGCTGCCAGCGGTAGGCTTCGCCAAATAAGGAAGGAAATCCGCACCGGACTGTCCGGTGCGCCAGGCGACAGAAGGCAAGAATTGCCTTCCCGGATTGCTCTCAACTTCTCCTAGCTGCCTTGGGGCTATAAAAGGAACCCCTAGGCGCATGGAGGAGGAACACCAAGCATTCCTTGAGCAATCTTGATCACTCACACTCCATTCTTGCGCACTTGTTTCAACATTCTAGTGATTTGAGCTCCGTTCTAGTGTGCTAGTCTTTTGAGCTTAAGTCTGGGTCTTGTGTGTGCGTATTTGCTGTGATCTTTGTGTCTTGTGTGAGTTGCTAATCCCTCCCTTACTCTGTGCTTCTTTGTGAACATCTTTGTAAGGGTGAGAGACTCCAAGTTGTGGAGATTCCTCGCGAACGAGATATAGAAAAGAAAAGCAAACACTGTGGTATTCAAGTGGGTCTTTGGACCGCTTGAGAGGGGTTGATTGCAACCCTCGTCCGTTGGGACGCCACAACATGGAAGTAGGCAAGTGTTGTACTTGGCCGAACCACAGGATAAACCACTGTGTCTACCTGTGTTGATTCTCTTGTGGTTATTGTGTTTCGTTAAGACTCTTCTCTAGCCACTTGGCAACACTGTGCTAACGCTTAACCAAGTTTTTGTGGCATTAAGTTTAATCTTTACAGGATCACCTATTCACCCCCCTCTAGGTGCACTCAACTTGCCTCTCATCATTAGGAAGATCTCCAAGTGAAGCAACCAGAAACTCAACTTCTTCAAGAGAGGGTCACACTCTAAGACCCAAACCACTGTCACTAGCAGGAGGATTTGACACAAAATCGAAAAAGAACTTGGAAGGCGGCAGATTCCAGGCAGAATATGCAACAGGAGCACCAATGTTCGATACCTTGCCTCTAAGGATCATTTCCAGTCAACTCACCAAATCCACTGCATGAATCCTCTTGTTGGTAACCTGGGTTGAATCGGTGACACCACTATACAAATAAGCTGGGTATGCCCTATCCTTCAGTGGCTGAATATTCTTAAAAACAAAGCAGCGGTCAGACCTCTCTCCTTCAACAAGCAAATTTTAGCAAGTATAACTTTGGCTTCTGCTATCTCCAAGTCTATGTGAGACTCAATCCAACTTGGAGCGCGAACATCCGGCTGTCTCCCTGACCGAGGGGGAGAGACTTGCCATGGTTTTCCACAATGAACCACTCTAAGCGCCATCCTTTAATGCTATCCTTGAGTGGGATGTCAAGGTATTCCGTTTTCCTCCCACGGCGCATCTCCAGACTCGCACCACCCACGAGCTGATGCTGCCCCCCAGCCATCCCAAGGCGACAATGATACAAGTACTTCCACAAACCGAAGTGAGGGAGAATTCCAAGGTAAGCTTCGCACAGGTGAACAAAGACAGAAATTTGCAGAATAGAGTTGGGATTCAAGTGAGTCAGATTTAGATGGTAAAAGTCAAGGAGACCGCGAAAGAAGGGAGAAATGGGAAGAGCAAGGCCGTGGATAAGAAAAGGGATGTAAACAACGGACTCGTGGGTATCCCCTGTCGGGACAGTAACCCCACGACAAATCTGCCAAGAGCAAAGCTCCTTCGGAGGAAGAACTCCGACGGAGACAAGATGGAGAAGGTCTGACTCAGAAACAACATACATATGATTACCTACGAAGGGCAATTGACTGTTGAAATCGATAGGAGGAATGATCGTTGTAGCAGAATTCTGACTCTTCCGCTTGGGCGCCATCACAATCTCGTTGGTGGGCTGAGCGGAAGCGAAATCAAAGGGAAACAGAGGAAATTCGGAGGCAAAAGTGAGGATAGGGCTTAGAATGCAGAGGGGTGCGGCGACGTGATACAAATGGGGTTTTCCTGAGTCAGACACCGTTTCTAAAAAGTGCTTAGTCATCACTCGGCCGTTATTTCTAAAACGCCGACGTGGCCTGATATGACTCGGCTGTTACCTCTAAAAACGCTAACGTCGCCAGTCGTCACTCGACCGTTATTTCTAAAACTCCGATGTGGCTCGAAACGACTCGGTGGTTACCTCTAAAACGCCGACGTCGCCAAGCACCACTCGGCTGTTACTTCTATAACGCCGACGTGGCTCAGCAGAACTCGGATGTTACAATCTAAAACGCTGATGTCGCCAAGAACCATTCAGTTGCTACCTCTGAAGACACCGGTGGTAACTCAGTCGTTCTTTCTCCACGTAAATGCAAGCAGAATTAAAATGCGACATAGCAATCGCAAGTCATTACTCGAGCGTTATCCCTGAGAACAACGGCTACGTTGGACACAAATACAAACTGTCGATCGACTATAAAAAGACGATGGAAAGCTGAGAGATGTGCACAAAACGGGCCGAAATTTTCTTCATTATATAAAAAGGGAAGTTCTTCGACAAACTTAAAGGCCGACTCATTATGAGTCGGTCTTCTTCCCACTTTTCGACACATTACATTACCTCATTACATTACTACATTACATTACTACATTACATTACTACATCACATTACATTACACTATGCTATACTATTAACTACTACTACATTATTCCACTAATACTACTTCTACTACTATTTATCTATACTAATATCTAAGCCAACGACGCTTTGCCACTGGCCTTGCCGCTGCTGCCCTTGCCGCCGTCGCCGTCACCATCGCCGTCGCCTCTGTCGTCGCCGTCGCCCTCACCGTCGTCGTCACCGCCGCTCCCCTCCTCGGACGAGTAAGAGGAGTTATCCTCGTCCGAGGAGACCTCCGACTCATCCGAGCCCTCGAGCCCGGAGTGCTCGACGGCCCAGATGTATGTCCACACCTCGGACGATGCTGGGGGAGAGGCGTGGACTGGCGACCCCTCGGACTCGGAGGAGAACTCCTCCTCCGAGTACTCGGAATCGCCAAAGTCCTTCGAGGGAGGAGTCGGCTCGCGCTTCCGCTTGTCGCCGGAATGGTGCGATGAGCTTCCGCCTTTCTTGCTCTTGCCCATGGGGGAGTAGAAGGGAAGAGAAGAGAAGGGAGTAAGCAACAAGCGGTAGAGAGATGTGTGAAGACGCCAGTGCAACAAGCGCTCTATTTATAGAGGAAGAAGGCAACCGCTCATCTCCTACCACGGTCACTGAACAGTCGCAAATATTCAATAAGCAATTCAAATCGTCTGGAAACAAGTCAGGCGGCTGACGCCGTTTCACGTAACACGACACCCATTGGGACTCAAGTCAACTGCTTGGACGATATGATTACACCCGCGGTCACGTCAAGTTACTACTCAGGGGCAGTTTGCTAAACGCTCAGCGCACCAAGCCGTCCCTTGCCCACACCCATTGGGGAGGGACGTCCAGGAATTTTCAATAGATTTTCCAAGCAGTCACATCCATACAGTATACGCAATGAATGTATCAAGACAGAAGGAAGATATCGATGGAGATCGGAGGAAAGACAAAAATAGCTGATGAAGTACAAGTCTAATCAACAGGAGCATTGAAGCACAAAGCGAAATGAAGACCAGCCAAAAGCCATCTACCGGATGTCCAATTTGTCGCAGATCAAATAAATTTCAAAACCTAATAGGACATGGGTAGACCGTGTTGTTGATCTCAAAGACAAAACTGTATGCTGATTTCTAAAGCATAAAGCTGGCAATATAATGCTGAACTCTAAGGCATTCGACGAAGATAAAAGGATGATTTCTAAAAAGCATGAGATGAAGACCTTTGAGTGGATTATTTTTAGTAATCCACTCAAAGCTCGGGGGCTACACCCATTGGGTGCACCTCTGGTGCACCTAATGAATCATCAACCCCAAAAGATAGAATGCTGATCTCTAAAGCATGAACTAATGATAAAATGCTGATTTCTAAAGCCTGAGATGAAGACAAGACAATGCTGATTTCTAAAGCACGAGATGAAGATGAAAATGATTTCTAAAAAAACTTGAGATGAAGACCTTCGAGCGGATTATTTTCAGTAATCCACTCGAAGCTCGGGGGCTACACCCATTGGGTGCACCTTCGGTGCACCCAATAAATCCTGAACCCCAGAGAGCAGAATGTTGTTCTCCAAGGCGTAAGCACGAGACAAAGCATTGACCTCTGAAGAATAAAGCGAAGATCGATGAATAAAGACAGTAGAGGGTAATAGAAGATCGATTTCACTAAGTTACTCAGAGCTCAGAAGCAACAACTCGATAAGCCCATTTTTCATGGTATTCTTTATCCAATTCAAAAATAGCAAGCTGGACCTAGAATCCTTGGGCCGATTATTTCAAAATCAACTCAAAGATTGGGGGCTTGTGGGGGACATATATCCCCCGGGTCCACTAGAAGGTTAGAATACCTCACGAAAGGCTCTGGGCCCGATGTTTCGCAAGGCCATCCCTTCGTGGGCCTGGGAGGAACGCTTGGCGAAATGGATCAACACAAGATCGGATCAACTTGAGCTCAGACGGCCCAACAGATTCGAGCAACATCCACAGCAGTAACCCGACTTTCCCGCGCTGCATCCTCAGGCATCGGAACTGAATGGCGATAAGTCGGCAGAATTATAGGAAGATAGGCTCAGTCGGTTCACTATTACTTAGGCACACGTTGTTATCATATCCGCATGTAACGCCCCACGGTCGAGTATATAAGCCTAGGGGGCATCCCCTCAAAAACATCTCACTCCTTAGTCGTCTACTCAACTCTCTAGCATCTCCCATACTAGAGAACTCCCTTGTAACCCATCACGTGAAAGATCCACACCAGGACGTAGCGTATTACGCATCTCAAAGCGGCCCGAACCTGTACAAGATTGTCTACTGTTTCTCGTGCATTCGACATGAACCATCGAGCTACAGTCGGTAACACCGTCCTACTCCAAAAAGCACCTCGAGGGACAATCCCGGGTGCGCGGTCGGACCCAAAACACCGACAGTCTCGGGCGAGTCAGAAATGCGCTGCTCGTGTGAGGTTGGTCTTGGACAAGCTGTGACTGCATCTCCTACCCGAGGATGATCTCGGGCGAGCCGTAACTGCGTTTCCCGCTTGAGGTTGGTTTTGAACGAGGCGTGAATGCGTCTCGCACTCGAGAATGGTCTAAGGTGAGTTGTGACTACGTCCCTGCAGACTTGAGAGTGGTTTCGGGTGATTGATCGAGTCGGCACTAGGCCATCGACATGCCGGGCCTCCAGCCGTCCGATGGATCTGGCCCATATGGACATCTATACATGTGCCCCATTCGCAATTGTACCGGCGGTGAGGTCGCCCGCATAGGACAGAGGACACCGGTGCGGTCCTTGCGAGCAGAGTTTTACGTACGACTAGGCTCTAGCTAGGTTACATGTAGCGCTGCACCCACGAGTCCACGACCTACCGGCCGGCGGGGCTCTGCCAGTGCATGTCCACCGCGTCGCGCGGCGCCATACCACCTCTTTCTGATTGCTGCTGCGTAATGATAAGCGCGCTTTCCAGCACTTCCGATCCTCCTCCTGTTTATAAATGCAATGTCTACCAGTAACTACTAGAACAGTAGCGGGCGGGTAGGCCGCCGGTACCAGTACGGCCTCAGCCAGCCTCCTGTACTTGCATAGGGGAGGCTAGGGGCTAGTAGTGCAAGTAATCCATTGCTCCTCCTTTCCTTCTCTTCCTTCATTCCATTCTCCTCCTCAACTCCATCGCATTGCTATTCCAGTCCTCACAGAGAAGAATCCCGCGAGCGAGCGAGCGAGCGCGCGAGGCGGCAAGGACGAACCCAAGACGTACGATGGCGAGGAGGCTGGCGTACACGACGGCGCTGACCACGCTCTTCAGCTACGGGCTGCTCTTCGCCTTCGGCCAGCTCAGGGATCTCTTCCGCCACCTGCTCGGCTGCTTCAGACCCAACAAGGACGACGACGTCAAGCAGGTCGGCCGGACCCCGGACGGTTTAATTTCCTCCGCGCGCCGGGGGAGAGAGAAAGAGAGATCTCGTCCCGCAGCAGTTTTAAATTTGGCTGCTCCAACTTTTCTGAGGTGGTAGTGGTAGGTGGCCTGATCCCGGCGGCATTGCCTCTGCCTTCAATTCATGCAGGGGTACGCGCCGATCTGCGTCGGCCTGGAGGATTTCTTCGTGCGACGCCTCTACCTGCGGGTTCAGGTGAGGTGACGAATGATGCTAGCGCGATCGGTTTTCGTTGCTCAATATGGGTAATGTGATTTGTTATGATAGTCACTAACTAGCCTGATTATATTATTAGTCTACGCGAAGATCTTACTTTTGCTTTTTTTCCCCCTCTAGAAATTAAAACAGGTTTTCCCTCCGCTTTAGCTGCGTAATAAAGCGCAAAACATCCAATCATATTCTAACGTAGACGTGCCTGCCAAATTTCTTTGCATCGGGTTACGCACTCATAGTCATAGGCTATGCATGTACTCATTCTGTCCTAGACTATAGTTTGTTGCTTTGGTATTTATGTCGGTGCGTTATTTTTGAGTAGATTCGTAGAAAACTTTAATAATACTTATCACTCCAAATAAGTCTATATCATAGTATCTGTCTTGTATATATCTGATCAAAATAGCAAACGATTGATTTCTCAAAAACAATTGACTATTTTGGCACGGAGGAGTGTATTGTAATCTATGGTGTCCCATAAATATCACATAAATGTTATGTGTATAGTGTACTCCCTCCGTCCTAAGGGCACGTGCAATCCTAAGACTAAGTATCGGTTTTCTAAGCATAAGACATAGCTAGAGATATGTATAATCTATGTTACGGTTCTCCGAGCGCTAGATATATCTAAGAAATTCATTCATATAAATGTATTTAAGCATTATATTTTATTCACTAGAACCCCTCAAGGAACAACTTATTTATGTGGTTGTAACTGTATTTTAGACATAGAGAACCATGTTAGAGATGTTCCTTCACCAAAATAAGTATCTTGTGTTTTTCTGTACTTACCTCTCTAGATACCCCTTTGTACATATATACCCTAAGACTATCTCTAGCAGCTTACTCATCCTCATACGCATATTCAAACTCTACTCTGCGAACAGTACAGAACATTGCAAAAACAGTGTTTTGGGTAAACTGCTAAACACGGTCTAAAAGGCTCTATCCACACAACACAATGTATCTAAATCATAATTGTATTAGCTCTAATGATAGCTCAAAAGATAGGTATTAACTTGGGTTGTACACAAGCTAAACTTTTTATGCATGAAAATTTTTGCGTGCGAGATGGGCACTTCATGATGAGTCTGTCTGTTGAGTTTTTTTTTCACTTAAGTCATATTCCTAGTCAAAGTATCATACTACAATACCCAAAAATGCCACATATGATGAAAAGTATGATACGGCTAGAAAGATACACTCTCCACAATGTATAGTATCATAATTATATGTTTAAACTAGTCCATTGATATGATGTTGTGTCTATGACAATGAACCCAAACATTAATTTTTATGGCACAAACTAAGACACCGTGCCAAAGCAGTATCTTGTCTATGATACAACTTTTTTTTCTCCCTTCTATTAAATGTCTTACCACATTTGCAAAAAAAACTATGTGGCATCTAATTAATAATGAGCATGATAGAGATAGCCTTTACTCTTGTAGACTCCTCAAAAGACCTTCTAATTAATGAGTTTGTACATGTCCCAATATATAACACTATTTGCAATGCAGAAACTGCATTAATTTCTATGATCATTTATTGCCCTGCCACATCGCTAACGTACAACGAAAAGTAAGAAAAGAGAAGAAGACTGTTTGTTACGGCAACGACTACTATGCAAGCAGTTCTTCTGTACAAGCGTGAAAGCAAACCATCTTATCCATTAGATCATGATCCAACCACAGATACAGTCATGATTTGTTAGGGGTTTTTTATAAAGATTATTGAGCTGATGGTGGAAGTGTTTAAGTGTTAAATGTGATATACGGTTGGATCACGATATAATGGATCAGATGGTTTGCTTGCACAAAAGGGCTGCTTGCATAGCGGTCGTTACCGTTTGTTACTACGTTTAGAAACCAAATTAACCAGGTGTGCGTGCGTGCAAAACAAGGGAGCTTCCTTGTTCCTATATGCCGGGCCTTGCGCAGGTCGACCGCGCGCCCAACCTCAAGCCGTCGCGTGCAGAGCTCGCCACACCAGCTGTGTGGTGGAGGAAGAAAGCGTGAGCAGAGGCAGAGGATCGGAGACAGGACGACTGGATGGACCTAAGGTGCAGCCGTGCAGGAGGAAACACTCGCACTGTTTGTGCATTGGGAGTGCATTTCACGTAACCACCTCCTGTTCAAAGATTAATTAAGGTTCAGTGTCTCAACACCAACACTAATGTACGTAAGCTAGCCTTTTTGGTTGGTGGTCTGCCACACAGATCCCCCCAGCAGCCCATCGACATGGATCCCACAACAGCCTGCAGGTCTCCCAATTCTGTAAGCTAGCTTGTTCATCGATCCTGCCTCTGAACGTCTCACGCAGCTGACACTTAGCTAGTGAACTCGGACGGTTCCTGTCTGTTTTTTTATTGAGCCACTCAGCTAGCTACTTCGTTCTCTTTCATATATAGTCCCTTTTTTTCTCTGGCTTTGTGCAGGATTGCTTCGGCAGGCCAATCGCTAGCGCACCGGACTCATGGTTCGATGTGGTGGAGCGTACCTCAGACGACAACAACAAGACATTGCAGTAAGCTAGCACTTGTGTTCTGCCATCCTAATCGCAGCTGCGGCCTGCGGCTGATATGCCTCCGGACATGCATGGCTGAAGCAAATGGAGTGAAAGGCATGTCTCAGCTCAGCTGTGGTGGCTAACGCAGTGTAGTGCTCGCTGCTGTTGCAGGCGCACCTCAAAGACCACTAGATGCCTGAACCTGACGTCCTACAACTACCTCGGGTTCGCCGCGGCCGATGAGTACTGCGTCCCACGCGTTGTCGACTCCCTCAAGAAATACTCGGCGAGCACCTGCAGTGCTCGAGTTGATGGCGGTACGACTGCCATTACTATCTTCCACATGCTTCTCTCTCTCTCTCTCTCTCTTTTTAGGAATCTACAGCGAGCTTCACACCGAGCTTTGTCATCTGGTACTGCTGGTAACATAACAACAGGCACGACCAAGCTTCACACCGAGCTGGAGGAGCTGGTTGCGCGTTTTGTCGGGAAGCCTGCTGCTGTCGTCTTCGGCATGGGTTACGTTACAAACTCTGCCACCATTCCCTGCCTAATCGGAAAGGTTTGTAATGCTCATATATACAATACAATTGCCAGATGTCTGAATTATCAGCTGTTTTTTCTCTCTCCCTTTTTGCGACGTTTGACAGGGTGGGCTGATTATCAGTGACTCACTGAACCACAACTCGATCGTCAATGGCGCAAGAGGATCCGATGCGACTGTCAGGGTTTTCCGGCACAACTGTAAGCTGCTTAATTGTGCCTCTGAACAAGAACAAGAACAATGCGGATGACCACCGGCCGGCCGCAAAGCGCAAACGTCACTCTCTTGCATGCATGCAGGCCCTGCCCATCTGGAGAAGGTCCTGAGAGAGCAGGTAGCTGGTGGCCAGCCGCGGACGCACAGAGCGTGGAAGAAGATCGTCGTCGTCGTCGAGGGGATCTACAGCATGGAAGGGGAGCTGTGCAAACTCCCCGAGATCATAGCCGTCTGCAAGAAGTACAAGGTCCGAGAGAGAGAGAGAGAGAACTGATTTGAGTGCGCACAGCTCAAGGCAGTACGTCACCAGTATATATCTACTCCTTGTTGTGTCCTGCCAAACAGGCCTACACGTACCTGGACGAGGCTCACAGCATCGGCGCCGTCGGACGGTCGGGCCGCGGCGTCTGCGAGCTCCTCGGCGTCGACCCGGCCGACGTCGACGTAATGATGGGCACTTTCACCAAGTCTTTCGGATCATGCGGTGGATATATCGCTGCATCCGAGGTGTGCATACTGCATACTACTACTACTACTGAAAAAGCAAAGCATGCATGTCGCAATCCGTGTACTGTCGTAGCGCTTCCGTTCCGTTTGACTGCCATCTTTCAGGAGATAGTCCAGCACTTGAAGCACACCTGTCCGGGCCATCTGTACGCTACCTCCATGTCGCCGCCTGCAGTGCAGCAGGTCATCTCGGCTATTAGAGTTGTCCTTGGGGAGGATGGCTCCAGCAGAGGTCCCTCCCCTTTTCGTTCGCGACTATATATGTGTCCAACTAGAATAATGTTGTACTGAATAATCCTTTTTTTTTTGTTTTTTTGCTTGCTTGGGATGTGTTGCTTGCAGGTGCCCAGAAACTGGCGCGCATCCGTGAGAACAGCAACTTCTTCAGGTCAGAGCTCAAGAAGATGGGCTTTGAGGTTCTTGGTGACAACGACTCTCCTGTCATGCCCATAATGCTCTACAATCCGGCCAAGATTCCTGCGTTTTCTCGGGAGTGCTTTAGACAAAAGGTTATTAGTGCTAGAGTTTGTCGACGAAACACTCTGAAGATCCGAATAGCAATTGACAGAATTTTTTGTGCTAGCTGCAGGTTGCCGTTATCACTGTGGCGTTTCCTGTGACTCCTCTCCTTCTCGCAAGAGCACGTTTCTGCATTTCAGCTTCGCACACTAGGGAGGACCTGACGAAAGCCCTCGATGTGAGCGTTAATTTTTTTTTTTGGGTCTCTGCTGTAAATGCTTCGTTTTATTCGTTGGCACATATATAAATAGAGCCGAACTGACGTGTTTCCTGTCTGTGCAACCCCCATATATTACCAGGTTATCAGCAGAGTTGGTGACCTCGTGGGCATCAAGTACTTCCCTGCACAACGACCAAAGATTGCTGAAGCTGGTCACGGCAATTGAGGCGGTAGAGAGGAATGAGCCCTGAAATTACCCCATGAGTGGCTGAAGTTGTTAAGAGTCCTTTTAAAAGTTATCAAATAAATAGATTATCATGGAAACAAGCACGCGCGCATTGATCAGTTTCGTCGGGATTCTGTCGTATTAGCTGTGTTGAGCCTGCTTTTGAGCCGGCGGACGGTTCGGCACTGAGGCCGGACGGTCCGCGGTCCGGACAGTTCGCGCCTGTGGGCCGGACGGTCCGCGCATGCGCAGAGCAGTTTAGGGTTCCGAGTTTTGTGCTACGATTGTTAGCTATATTCGCGGGATTAGCTCGGAATCAGTTGTGTAAAGAGTTCAGGCTCCCTCCTCTATAAATAGAGAGGTCTACGGCCGATTTGTAAGGAACAATCGAATCAATACAACTTCTATTTCGCATTTTATTCTAGGAGTAGTTCTAGTCTAGTTTAGGTTTAGCCTTCCAATCCCCAATTCTTCGTCTCTCTTCGACTCTACGTCGATTAGAGGAGTCTAGGTCGGCCGGCCCGAGCCTAGACACCACCTAGGATCTCTCCTCCCCGACGGGGTCCCTCCCGGGAGCGAGATCCAGGCGCCGTCGGCGGTCTTCCGCCGCCCCTGCGCACGCGCGGACCGTCCGGCCGTCAGGCAGGGAACTCGGGCTCCTGCACCAGGCCGCGGACCGTTCGGCCCTGTGCCGCGGACCGTCCGCGCCTGACCAGAAAGCACCGCCGCCTCGCACCAGGCCGCGGACCGTTCGGCCCCCGCGCGCGGACCGTCCGCCCCTGTGCAGAGAGCACCGCCGCTGGTTCTCTTGAGTAATTGGTGCATCCAAAAAGGCGTCAACATACTTTTTGGCGACTCCGCTGGGGAAGACAAATATAGACGCATCAAATCGGCCCTCAATGGCCGGTTCAAGAGATAGCTCTGATATTTCCCTAAGCAACATCATAGAGCCGACTTGGGAGACCTTGCCGGTTGACGAACAGCTCCAATTCGAGGAGCACAAGGAGCGTATGATCCAGGAGGCAAAAGCAAAATTCTTGGCCGACTTCAAAGTGGACAGGAACAACAAGGTCGTCCGACATCGGGCGACGGATCCGGCTTCGCTCCAACCCACACCAAATATCCCCAATGTAAGTAATACCAACGAGCTACAATCTCTTAGAAATTATGTAGAAGAGCAACGTGAGCAAATGCAGAACATCATAGGGGGTATGCAAAGCGATTTTAGGAGACTAGTACGTGCATTTGATAAATCTAGTATCGCCAATTTTCCTTCGCACGAGGTTGAGTTAGGAGGTAACACGCGTAACACATCGGCTACAGTTTGTCACGACCAGTCACAACCCCTTTTTGGGATGCCGATGGACACGTACCCTGAGCAACCGCAAATCGGCAGCAAATCAGCCGATCTGCACATGCCCGGACCGTCCGCTCGTCAGCGCGGACCGTCCGGACCAACAACAGTCGGGCCTATTTTTAATGAGTTACCTAGATATGCACCCGAGCCACCACAATTGACACAGAACCCAAACTACCCAGTCGGACGGTCCGCATGCAACGACGGACGGTCCGCATATAACCACGGACGGTCCGGGTACGTATCCGGACAGTCCGCACATGACCTTTTTGAGGAGGATTGTTACCGGAATCCCCACCCGTCCCAGCAGCACTTCCCATCACATTATGCAATGCACCAGCCCATTAATTCAGGATCCAGAGCCCAGGAAAGCTTTCCGGCCCCACCTAAAAGGCTGGAAAGAAACGATCAAACCTATGAGCCGTATAGGGCAAATGGAAATGCACCACGTAGCTCAAACCAATGGGGGGAACGACAACATACTAATATGCAACCAGCCCCACCTATGTTTGACCAAAGAGCCGGTGGTCTTGCACCGGCTGCCATTGATATAGTGAGGGAAGAAATAGCCGGGGCGTTCCGAGATAAGCTCGGAGTAAGCATGGTCCCTGGGGGGGCAATCGTATCGGAAACCTTATGACAGCCGATTTGATCACCACCCGTACCCACAGGGCACTAGAATACCCGAATTCGCAAAATTTTCGGGTGATCAAGGGAAAAACACGCGCGAACATATAGGCCAGTTCTTGGCACAATTGGGAGAATTCGCAGACACAGAGGCATTTCGCGTGCGTTTATTTTCATTATCGCTAACAGGAACCGCGTTTGCATGGTATGCCACTTTACCTCCTAATTCCATTTCATCATGGGGGGATCTAGAACAAAAATTTCATGATCATTTTTTCTCCGGTGATTATGAATTGGATTTGGTAGATTTAGTGTCATTGCGACAGACAAAAGACGAATCGGTTAATGATTACATCCGGAGATTCCGCGATACAAGAAACCGATGCTTTCAAATTCATTTAGCAGAAAAACAGCTAGTAGGATTAGCCTTTAATGGTCTACGATATTATTTAAAAGAAAGATTAGAAGGCATCCAATTTTTTACACTAGCACAGTTACACCAGAGGGCTTTGGCTTGCGAAAGCCGGAGCAAAGAAACTGCTAAAACAATGCGTCACAACGTACATATAGTAGAATGCGACCAAAGTAGCTCAGATGACGAATCAGCAGAAGTATATGCTGCTGAAATGGTTTGGCCAAAACAGGCCAAATCTTCGGCTTGTTCCTCCTTGCAGCCGGTTCAAAAGAAACGACAAGAGGAGGTTAAGTTTACGTTTAATGTTGGTAAGTGCGATAAAATATTTGACGAATTACTCAAAAATGGCAATATTAAAATAAATCACACTGTTCCATCCGCCGACGAGCTAAAACGTCGTGCATACTGCAAGTGGCATAACTCATTTTCTCATGCCACTAATGATTGTAATGTATTCCGACGACAGATTCAATCGGCCATTAATGAGGGACGATTGAAATTTCAGGAAATGAAGGTGGATACAGAGCCCTTTCCAATGAACATGATCGACTTTGAGGGCAAGAAAGTCCTGGTTCGGCCAAACACGGCCGATAAAGGCAAAGGCAAAGAGGCAATCATCGGCAATTCTAAAAGGGCCGATGAGGATCATAAAGTTTCTTGCAGGAAAGTGGTAGCCGAGAAGACTCCCGATGGAGGGGAGACCCTAAAGGTGACCATCACAGCCTCCAGTACTGGGGGGCAAGCGCAGACATGGAGACAGATGCAGGAACCCGTGTTGCGTATCCCGGACGGTCCGGCACGTAGGCGCGGACGGTCCGGGACCCCACCGGACGGCCCGAAGGACTCTGGCGGACGGTCCGGCCATGCTCAGGACTCGCAACGACCACGTACCTTCAAACCACGACGACCAGAGATAGGTACGTGGAAAACAAATACATTTAAAGCAGCTGGTCGACTGATCAAGCCTGGCCCGACTTTCGATCAATTGTTGTCTAAATATGTGAAAAAGAAGGCCGGCCCCAGTGACCGGCCACCGAAGCGACCCCGCTCACCCATTCATGAGCAACGTCAGGTTAGGCCGATTGGACCACCTCACCAATCGGAAGAAATGAAAGGTCCTATTGTACAATTGAGACCTAACATGCCGACATGGACCCCTCCACCTCCTTATCCATCTATGCCATATCCATACACATACTTACCTCCACCATATGTCCCAAATCAAATGTGGGGCATGCCACCATATCCATTTGGGATGCCACAGTACCCCGCCTGGGGGGCACCCCAAACATCCGTTTTTGATAGGTTGACACCGCCAGTGCAAGACCGATTGAGCACTGCTGAATCCGGTCACCAGGCACAGGCCCAACAAGAGTGCCGGACTACTCGGCCTCCTAGGCCGACCAATCCGGCAGGGGGGCATATGCCTGTAGCAACTCAAAGAACAACAAAAAAGGACATCATCAAAATAGGCACTGCAGATGTTGTCATACAGGGAGACAATAAAGGGCCGATGATTTTCGGCGAGGCCAACACAACCGAAAAGGATACGGCTACCATCAAAACAGCCGATCCAAAATACTCCATGCCTCGATGGTGCCCAGCGGGATTGACACGATCCCAAAAGAGAAAATTACAGCGCCTAAGAGCAAAGGAGAGCCAGAAGAAGGAGGCGGAAAAGACATTTAATGACACACATCCACTATACCCGCCACCGCAAAAGAAATGGAGACCGAAGGCCGTTGAGAAAAAACAAACGGCCACAGAAATAGAAAGTCAACCTGCACCAGGCGCAGACCGTCCGGCCCCCGCGCACGGACCGTCCGCCGTTCACCAGGAAGCCTATGGACAACCTGCACCAGGCGCGGACCGTCCGACCCCCGCGTGCGGACCATCCGCCGTTCACCAGGAGGCCTCCAACGACACGACAACATCAATGGAAGAGGACGACTTGCTGGGAGAAGACCTGGTCGACTACGAGGCTTCTCCAGAACGCCCAGGTATGGATGTAAATATTATTACATTTTCTGCCGATTGTACTATCATCGGTGACGATGAACCTGTTGTTGCCCAGTTTGATTTTGGTCCTAAAGAAGCCGCCTTTACTAAACCAGAGGAATCGGTAAATCATTTAAAGCCGCTCTTCGTGCGCGGTCACATTGATGGGATACCGATTGCTAAGATGTTGGTAGACGGAGGGGCGGCTGTAAATCTAATGCCTTATTCATTATACAGAAAATTAGGTAAACAAGATGACGAACTTGTCAAGACCAACATGACCCTCAGCGGTGTTGGAACTGATAGTTCGATCAAAGCCAGGGGAGTCACGTCCGTTGAATTAACCATCGGGACTAAGACCCTTGCTGCTGCATTCTTCGTCGCTGATGTAGAAGGAAATTACAGTTTAATTCTAGGCAGAGATTGGATTCACGCCAATCAATGTATACCTTCTACATTACATCAAATGCTAATACAATGGGTAGGCGATGACATAGAACAAGTACATGCTGATGTATCGGCCTGCATCGCTGTGGCCGATGCCCCTATACTCTGGACTTATGAGACTGCTACATGTCTCACAGGAGTAGATTTTTCTGATTATCAATTCATAAGTATAGATAAGAAAGGTTTCATTCCTGTAATGCTAGAGCCGATGGAGAATCGGCTAAATCCTAAATAAAGTTTAAATGATGAATACACACAAAGTTCATGAGTCGTTGATCACGGACAATTCGGCTCTCAAAGCCGGATGGTCCAGTCTTTCACAAAACAGTTCGTACTTTAAGACTGAACATCTACCACAGCGAAAAGACAGTATTACGGATGATCCGGTCCCCGAGACCGGAAAGTCTGCCATCACACAAAGATCATCTGATTCCTCTGTGGGGAACATGATAGAGGAATTCAGAGATCTTGATAAACTAGGACAGGGGTTTACATCGGCCGATCCTTTGGAGGAGATTGACATAGGAGATGGTAAAACTCCAAGGCCGACTTTCGTAAACAAGACCCTGGAGACCGATTCTAGAAATGAGATGATCGGTCTATTGAAGGAATATTCAGATTGTTTTGCTTGGAATTACACTGAAATGCCTGGACTAAGCCGAGAGATTGTCGAACATCGGCTGCCTATTAAGTTTGGTTTCAGACCTTTCAAGCAAAAAGCTAGAACATTTCGTCCAGATCTTTTCCCACGAATCAAGGACGAAATCCACCGGCTGCTAGAAGCTAATTTTATTAGACCTTGCAGATACGCAGAGTGGGTCTCCAATATTGTGCCGGTGGAGAAGAAGGAGTCAGGTAAGCTTAGGGTATGCATTGATTTTCGCAATTTAAATAGAGCAACTCCTAAAGATGAATATCCCATGCCCATAGCCGACACATTAATCAATAATGCATCAGGAAATAGAATTATTAGCTTTCTTGATGGTAATGCCGGATATAACCAGATTTTCATGGCCGAAGAGGATACGTCTAAAACGGCCTTTATATGTCCAGGCTTCATTGGTTTATTTGAATGGGTTGTCATGACATTCGGTCTTAAAAATGCTGGTGCTACTTATCAGAGGGCTATGAATCTGATCTTTCATGAGTTGTTAGGAAACACTGTGGAAGTCTACATTGATGATATTGTAGTCAAATCGGCTGAGTTTAGTCCTCATATAGCTGATTTGCGCAAAGCCTTTGATAAAATGCGTCGGTATGGTTTGAAAATGAACCCACGTAAATGTGCTTTTGGAGTGTCGGCTGGTAAGTTTTTAGGATTTGTCATCCATGAACATGGTATAGAAATAGACCCTGACCGAATCAAGTCTATTCGGAATGTGGGACCTCCAACTTGTAAGGTCGAAGTGCAGAAGTTTCTCAGCAAGGTGAATTATTTACGAAGGTTTATTTCTAACCTAGCCGGGAAGATTGATGCCTTCACCCCTATCCTTCGGCTCAAGAATGATGCCGAATTCACTTGGGGGGCAGAGCAGCAGGAAGCATTTGATCTCATTCAAAAATACTTGTCTTCGGCTCCCGTGTTAAAAGCACCACAAGTAGGAGCACCATTCAGATTATACATTGCAGCTGAAGACAAGGTTATTGGAGCTGTTCTAACACAAGAAACTGAAAGGAAGGAGCATGTGGTGACATATCTAAGCCGAAGGTTGGTGGATGCTGAAACAAGGTACACTTTTATTGAGAAGTTATGCTTATGCTTGTTTTATGCATGCACCAAATGTAGATGTTATTTACTGTCTAGTCATTGCACTGTTTCTGGTCAAGCCGATGTGATCAAATACATGTTGCATAACCCAATTATGAGTGGTAGAATTGGTAAGTGGGCTTATGCACTCATAGAATATGACTTGGCCTATGAACCATTGAAATCGATGAAAGGCCAAGTCGTAGCGGATTTCATTGTAGAACATCGGATTAATGATATTCATGAACTAGACATGTCATACCTCACTATTACTCCTTGGACTTTATATTTTGATGGATCGGTTTGCAATGAAGGGCAAGGAATTGGCATTGTACTTGTTTCACCAAGTAATGTCTCCTTTGACTTCTCTAGCCGATTGAAAATTTATTGCACTAATAATCAAGCTAAATATGAGGCCCTCCTATTCGGTTTAGAACTTTTAAATGATATGGGAGTAAAACATGTGATGGTATTTGGTGATTCTCAGCTGGTTGTCCAACAAGTGTTAGAAGAATATCAATGTTTTGATGGTACTCTAAATAGTTACCTTGAGAAATGTTGGAGCATAATCCATTCTTTTGATGAATTCAGTATTCGGCATATCTCTAGAGTTGAGAATCATAGAGCTAATGATTTGGCACAAGATGCATCAGGTTATCGGATAAAGAGAGGGAAATTTCACAAAACTGAAAGTCTGATAACCGGTGCAGAGCCAAATTCCCAGGTCGCGGACCGTCCGCGTGGTGACGCCGGACCGTCCGGAGTTACCAGAAATATTCTCTTAATTGATTCGGCTGACAATGAAGCCGATGCAAGTGATTGGAGGACACCTATACTTAATTATTTGCGAAATCCCAATATCAGGACAGATAAGAACATTCGGCGAACAGCTTTCAAGTATGTTTTGATGAGTGATGAACTCTACCGCCGAACAGTCAACGACGTCCTGCTTAAGTGCTTGGGCCCAGATGATGCTATATTGGCCATGGCCGAAGTACATGAAGGAATTTGCGGTACCCACCAATCGGCTCCAAAGATGAAATGGCTGTTGCGAAGATCTGGTTTTTATTGGCCTAACATGATAGCTGATTGTTTCAAGTACTACAAGGGTTGCCAGGTGTGTCAAAAATTCGGCGACCTACAGTTGGTCCCTGCAGCTGAATTACATCCTATCATCAAGCCTTGGCCTTTCAGAGGATGGGGATTAGACTTTATTGGAGAAATTCATCCTTCATCATCAAAGGGGCATCGGTTTGTGTTAGTTGCCACTGACTATTTCACCAAATGGACTGAAGCCGTTGCTCTGAAGAACATGACACACAAGGAGGTAATTGAGTTCATAACTGAGCATATTATTCATAGATTCGGCATTCCGCAGACCTTGACTACAGATCAAGGTACTTCTTTTATGTCAAAGGAGGTACGTGAATTTGCCGAATTTTACAGGATTAAGCTACTTTATTCATCTCCATATTATGCTCAGGCCAATGGACAGGCCGAGTCTAGTAATAGGACATTGATTAATTTAATAAAAAAGAAGATATCTGATAATCCTAAACATTGGCATAAGATTTTGTCTGAAGCTTTATGGGCTCATAGAATATCTAGACATAGGGCTACTAAAGTATCTCCTTTTGAGCTTGTCTATGGGCAGGAAGCAGTGTTGCCTGTGGAAATAAGTTTGAATGCTATCAGGTTTGCCAGACAAAATGATCTAACTGTTACTGACTATTATAATGCAATGATGGATAATATTGATGAAGTGACCGACAAGAGGATGATAGCTTTGGAAGCAATAGAAAAGGACAAGATCATGGTAGCCAGGGCCTACAACAAGAAGGTCAAAGCAAAATCATTTCAAGTAGGGGACCTGGTGTGGAAGACCATTCTGCCTCTAAGGAATAAGGACCGGAAGTTTGGGAAATGGTCACCAAGCTGGGAGGGTCCTTATAAAGTAAGACAGGTGATGTCTGGCAACGCCTATTTGCTACAAACATTACAAGGCAAGGATTTGCCTAAGGCTTTGAATGGGCGTTTCCTCAAACAATACCATCCTAGTATGTGGCAAGATGCCTAAGAGAACCGATGTAATCACATCGAGTTAGTTGCTTTTGGTTTGCTCAGCTCCACCAAAAGGCAGGGGGGCATATGTTGAGCCTGCTTTTGAGCCGGCGGACGGTCCGGCCCTGAGGCCGGACGGTCCGCGGTCCGGACAGTCCGCGCCTGTGGGCCGGACGGTCCGCGCATGCGCAGAGCAGTTTAGGGTTCCGAGTTTTGTGCTACGATTGTTAGCTATATTCGCGGGATTGGCTCGGAATCAGTTGTGTAAAGGGTCCAGCCCCCTCCTCTATAAATAGAGAGGTCTACGGCCGATTTGTAAGGAACAATCGAATCAATACAACTTCTATTTCGCATTTTATCCTAGGAGTAGTTCTAGTCAAGTTTAGGTTTAGCCTTCCAATCCCCAATTCTTCGTCTCTCTTCGACTCTACGTCGATTAGAGGAGTCTAGGTCGGCCGGCCCGAGCCTAGACACCACCTAGGATCTCTCCTCCCCGACGGGGTCCCTCCCGGGAGCGAGATCCAGGCGCCGTCGGCGGTCTTCCGCCGCCCCTGCGCACGCGCGGACCGTCCGGCCGTCAGGCAGGGAACTCGGGCTCCTGCACCAGGCCGCGGACCGTCCGGCCCTGTGCCGCGGACCGTCCGCGCCTGACCAGAAAGCACCGCCGCCTCGCACCAGGCCGCGGACCGTCCGGCCCCCGCGCGCGGACCGTCCGCCCCTGTGCAGAGAGCACCGCCGCTGGTTCTCTTGAGTAATTGACGCATCCAAAAAGGCGTCAACAAGCTGAATAGTTTGTTCCTGATCTTACAATTACCTCTCCAACTCCGAATTTGTATAACTGGTTAAGTTCAATCTGAGTTGTGGTAAACATCGAGGTCGTCTTTTTTTTACTTTCATTTTTAGCTACTACTTTCCTTTTGGATAAAATAAATAATGGTGTCCTCGAATACTACCCGGTGAAGTGCTACAACATCTTTTTTTTATGTCCGTTTACATAATTCTTTACTAGCTAGCATACAAACTACCTACAAGCAGTTCTAGCGTCGTTGCCAAGAAAAAAAACATAAGCCTGCGAAATTTTAATAAATTTGAATTTTAAGCTTTCCACCAAATTAGTTATCAAAGTTATAAAGGTTTACCATTGTCTTTCGTTTTCTTTGCTGTAAATTAGCAAGGTACTAAATGAGCAATTTCCAATTACCGAGCAACTATATTAAAAATCCTGAAAAGTTTCTAAGGTGTTCTAGTTAGACGCCATATAGTACCTCTCGAATAACCATTTCAAATTTGGATCCATTCAAGGAAGGAGGTTATACACCAACAGCGTTATGAAAGTTCTTTAGGACATTGTATGAAAGGCTTGTTACTTAGAATCTTGAAACGGTTCTTGAGAGTGAAAAATGCTCGTTCAACTGTTGTCCTAAGTGAGGAATGTCGATGATTGAAAAGTTCTTTAGGACATTTTGGATCGTTGGGGCCATGGAACTCTTGAGGGTGTGTTCGTTTGTTCCGGAATCGTGATCTGGAACCAATCCAACCAGGAATGCTTATCTAATTTGTATAGGCTTTGATCATCTGGAACCATTTCTGCCCCCAATCCTGAACAAACGAATGCAGCTTGAAGGTGATAGCGAATACCATGATATGGTGGTAGACTGGTAGTATTCCTGGCCCCACAGCGTACCCGACATCAGCCAAGTAAAATTCCCCTACAACCATGTACATGTGTTATCTAATGCCAAAGTTAATATGAGAGATTAAGTGTTCATTGGACATTGTATAAATACCTTAGGGCCCGTTTGTTTGATTGGAATTGGGCTGAATTAGAATTTAATTCTTGGGCTGACCTGTTTGGCAAACTATAGAATTGGAAACTAACTTTCCATCTATTTCTTGGGCCTGAATTAGAAGTCTCTAAAACTTTCTTAACCTAAAATCAGGAAACAGATTCCTGAATCGTCGTCCTGGTCCTCAGCGCCGCCTCACCGCCTCCTGATTCGTCTCCTCCCCGAGCGCCGCACCGTCGCCTCCTCCTCCCCGAGCGCCGCGCCGTCGCCTCCTCCTCCCCGAGATCTCCTGCGGTAATGTCGCTTGCTCCCCACCCCTTCTCCTCTTCTCTGATATTCCCGTTTGGGCCACCGTGGGGGTAGCGCCTCCTGTACTCGGGGCAGCTCAACGGCCCGTCGCCTACTCCTGCTTGCTCAAGTAAGGGATTGGATAGATGCGTGTCCCCGGGCTCCTGCAGGTGCACTCGAAGCCGATCGCGACTCGATCGGGCGCGCGGCCGGAATAGCGATCGAGAGCTCCATATATGAGTCTGGCGTAGAAATGTCCCAGGGAAAACGACGACATGGAAGTAATGGAACAGTCCGAGTGACCGCGGCCGGCCGGCAGATGAATTCTCGCTTCCCGGCCTGTACGACGTCCGTTTCCAGGCCACAGCTTGGTGGCATCGGCCGGCCATTGCTTCGCTTTCTTCGTCCTTCATGTATTTACTTACCAGTCAGTAATTGTACTGGTATTAGTCATAGGAGACATTGAGATTATTGTCCTCGATGGATCCATCGTTATTATTGAACAGCATGTAGCGCGCATCTCCGTCGCAGGTTGCACGGATAAAAGAATACTAGATAGTTGCACTGATAAAGTATAGAGATGCTTGTTGTTTCTGGCCACCAAGGCTTGGTTTTCGTTGTCGCATATTGTTGTGTTGCGACCTCCTCATCTAAACTGAAGTAACACACGCTAGCTTAGGTCTCGTCAGCTTGCTCAAGTGCAGCCATTATTTTAGGCAGGTGATCTTGATCTCAGGGTCAGGTTCACCTGCAGTGTGATTTCCAAAATGCCTTCATGGAACCGACATCTGGTTTGCTAGGACAGGTTTCTTTTCGTTGGTCACGGGGAATATCTGGAACTGCTGGAAGTACCCTCTGTAGCTTCTCCCTATGCTTCCTGAACTAATGAAAGATATAGCATTTACCTTCCTGAACATCATAAGATTCTCTACTCTCTAGATTTGCTCTTTCAGGCAAATCGGACGCCTGGGATGGATAGGCAGCTTTTTGCAGCCTCCAATCCAGCCGCCTAGTCATGTTGTGTTTGATGTTTGGCACCTGTAATCTCTTTGAAGATTGGACGTGTGACTATTAAGGTGCCATATCATTCACATGACCTGTTCAAGTCCAACCTAAATATGTTTTCTTTGACAGTTGACACACATGTAATCAAGCCATTGGCCTGTCTGCTACTTGATTGACTGGTGCACCACCACCACCACACTAAAAAATCTTCCCAGAAGGAATCGTCGTTGCCTTGCCTCGGACGTCCGGCAGACCGGCACAGGGTCATCAGTCATCGTCATTTTTTACAAGTCGTCGTCGTTTTTTTCTGAGTCCAGTCGTCGTCGTTTTATACATATCATTTTGTTCTCTTGTTCTTCTTTGAATTAGTGATATATATATATATATGTTTTCTCAAGTGTGCTTATGATGTATGGTTTATCTGCTGTAGATGCCTCACAACAACTTAGAATTGGTTAGAAGAAATTTGGAGGAAATGAGAGAGAGGCGTAGGAAGAAGAGGCTGAGAGTAGCATCCTTATTTGTTGCAACTGTCATGGGCATGATTGCGGAATATTATTATCGGAAAAGACCTAGACATCTTATGGATCCCTCTGAGGTGATAGAGAGAGATGTAGCTGGTCGGAAACAAATGCTAAGGAATCTGTATCAAGGATCAAATGTTTATTGCTATGACAGTTTGCGTCTAACTAAGAGATCCTTTTCGGACCTATGCACTATCTTACGTGAGAGGTGCGATATGTGTGACACCTTGAATGTGTCGGTAGAAGAAAAGGTTGCTATCTTTTTGCTTGTAGTGGGTCATGGCACTAAGATGAGGATGATTCGTAGCTCATACGGGTGGTCACTTGAACCAATTAGCCGCTATTTCAATGAGGTGTTGAGAGGTGTTCTATCATTATGCCATGAATTTATCAAGCTTCCTGATCCTTTAGCTGTACAACCTGAAGATTCTAAGTGGAGGTGGTTTGAAGATTGCCTTGGAGCACTAGATGGTACACACATTGATGGTATTTGAGATCATTTGGACGAGAAAGGGCATCATGTCATGCATGTGCAGGTCCCTTCAACACAGCTAGGACGTAGGTGAACCGAAGGTCAAAGTCAATAACAGCTAGTACATTTTGTGTTGGGTATGACTTGCGACCTCTAAATCTATCCACCATTTTAGCAAGCACACATGATGCCCTGATGTGGGTGCCATCTATTAGTGCTCCTAAGCATCCCTATGTCAGAAATAATAAAATAGAAGATAATGTCATTTTTTAAAAATAATTTAGTTAAGTATAAAATGCGCCAACATATATTAATTTGATATACCTCGGAGTAAGGGTAAAATCGGTTTAGAATGCTGGTAATTTTAGCATGTGTATCAGTAGATCTCACATAAACAGGTTCACGAGCCAACTATCCAATGACAAATAGCACAATATTAAAATATCTGCTCACCGTCTCACCGGACCGCCACATGGAAAATCCTACGCCTGCATTGGTATGACGTTGTCCAACAATTTTAGAAACATTGCAACTTGCTCCGATCCTCTACGAAAACATGAAAGGTGTCCCCTAAAGGCCCTCTTTGCCTAAGGCGAGCGCATAGAGTGTAGCACAAAGCTCGACATATCCTGAACTGACTAATGCACGTCCTATCAGAGGTGTCAATTAAGGGCCCGTTCGGTTGTACCGGAATAAACCAGGATTCGTTCCAGCTTATCAAAATCTATATAAATTAGAGAAGTAATCCGGCTAGGAACCAATCCGAGGCTCTAATCCCTAAAAACCGAACATGGCCTAACCTAATTAGTTCACTGTTCCTCCGTACATCCCTAGAAAGTAGAAGGCCATACTTGACACCCTTGCATTAAAACTTCCTACCATCTCTACTTCTCCATCATAGGACCAACATAATTACGAGAACAAGTGACTTCTGATAGAATTTAGTGGATCTAACAGTGTCCAATACTTAGTAATCCGAGATCACTGATTAAACAGGGAGTTGGTCTAATCCATCTAGTAATTAAAACACATAAGCACATGAATACACAGAGGGCTTTGGGCATACCGCCGTCTTGCCCTTGATGCTACTAAGCGTGCCTTCAAATGTGTTGACTTCAGTGAGCCATCAAAACTGGAAGTGGCGACACCGGATGCAGACGCGTTGGCGCGGGATGCGTCGGGCGACACAGAGAGGTGTTGTGTGTGGCGTGGTGAGCGTGGGCAGCTCGCGGTGGAGGACCTGGGCGATATGATAGTGGTCTATTTGGTTCAGTTTTTTTTTAATGAGCTTATCTGAGAATCTAGCTGTGAGAAAAATCGTCTGTAGAGAGAATATGAGTATCGTGTAGATTACGTATGGAGTAAGATAAAAGAGTTTATAGGGTTTAGAATGTAAAAAGTGATGGATTTCTACTATCGCAATGATTCAGCCGATTCTGTATTCACGTTGATTTGGATGGTTTGATTAAAGCGATTCTTATAGAAACGGACTGAAAAGCTGGTCATCTGGCAGTCTGCGGTAGCTTCTGGTGAACAGAAGCTGAAACAAACAGGGCTCAAGGTGAGGGGTGACGACGCTGGTGGAGAGTGATGATGGTGCGGTGCGACGACGACAGTGGGGGGAGGGGGGGCAACAGTGATAGAATGGACGGAGTGGAGGCATAACTTTTTATATATGCCATGAAGCAGTGGCCTGGCCAAATTATATTTTGATGGCTGATTTGCCCGCCAAAGATTTGGCGCAGAATTGGTACACATTTGTATTGGCATGGTCAAAATTTCGTGTGCACAACCAAAATTCGGTCTCCAACTAAACACGGAGTAAATTCCCTTGACAAAGGCCAATATTAGGCTTGGCGCCCTTGGGCTTCCATCCAAACTGTCCCAGACACACATAGTTGTAAATGCAAATGTGATCTGTACGTGTGCGTCGTACTCTCTCCGTTTCTTTTTATTTGTCGCCGGATAGTGCAATTTTACACTATCCAGCGACAAATAAAAAGAAACGGAGGGAGTATATATCACGACGAGGTCACTAGCAGGGGCGGACCGATGTTATGGCGAGTGGTTCCAGTGAACTTCCTGTCTTAATTATTGTAGTTATAAAAGGACATTAGTTAGTAAGCCTCTATTTAGGTCCCTACTCGGTAGATGGGCCCCACTTAAATTTTGGGCTAGGTCTAGTCACTAGTGTCCCCACAAAATAAAAGCATACATGGGAATGCAGATGTGGTTAGGGATGGCAATGGATGTGATTTATCCGCGTACCCGCAGATAAAAAACCCGTTGGGCACGGTTTTGGATACGAGACTGTACCCGTGGATATAGATACGGGTAACATTTGATATCCGTGGATTTTTTTTTAAAACGGGTACGAAAAAACAGTATCCATACCTGAATACCAGAATATCCGTTAAAGTAACCTGACATGTGGGGTCACTGGAATTTGGAACCACTTCACGGACCACAGCCAGCCCAAGTCCCGTCGCGGCCCGCCCATTTCCTGACCGTCTAGCCTCCCCAAATCCCCAATCGTGTTTTTATCATATTTAAATTTGCTGGACAAATATGTTATCATATTTGAATTTGCTGGATTCAAATATGTTGTATGTGTAGTGGGCAATAGGATATATCCGTGGATATCCATTACCTGCGTGTAACGGATGTGGATACTATTTTTTATTTGTAGCGGGTAACGGGTACGGGTTCGGATATCGGATATAAGTCGTGGATATGGATGTCTAGAGACACTATCCGTGGATAGTTTATCTGTTGCCATCCCTAGATGCGGTGCTTGCAGGAATTAGTACGTAGTGCGATCGATCTGGATTGGTGTTGGAATTGGAATCCATTCATATATGTCGTGGGCTATTGGGCTTGATCGTGCCTTGCCTACAACACTCTAGATCAGCTGTGGCCCTTGCTCGTAGCGATGGCAATGATACTCGAAACCCAATACTCGTTGGGTAAAAACCCTATTAGGGTACCGGTATGACGAATTTTGATACTCATAGTTATTTTATTGGATCATTTGTTATACCCATCGGGTATGATGGGCATGTTCTCTCTAGCCTTATATCCGCTACCCGACAGAAAACCTGTTAACATATGACATGTGGGTTTGGATTAAGGGGCTTATTCTCTCTTTTGCATGGGTTTGTAGTATGGTGTTACCATAATGCTGAATGTTGTTGACCTTGTGATAAAATTATGTTGGGTTCAATGAATTTTCCATGTTGGTTTAAAGATAATAGGTAATTTTAGCATCTTTCAATATTTCGATGAGGTGTGGGGTTTCGATATTTTGTATTTGATACTTACTTTTGCGATTTAAATGATCATGTCTATTATAATGTTAATGGGTATGAGTACTCGATGTGTGTCCGTTACTAGTGGTAGATATGAGTATGGCGTGGTTTTACACTCATGATGGATAGTCGGTATGGATATATGGTTTTCTTTTTCTTTAGTGGGTATGGGTATGACTTTATATGTCTATTGTGTAGCTTACCTAGTGTCATATCTAGTGGTTGCTCGTCGTTGACAGACGTGCTTCTTCGTCGAATCGGATCGGAATCGCTCCATCATCAGCCGTTGATCGGCCAGCCGCAGATCTTTCGATCGATAATGATTTAATTTGACGACGTCCCACCTGACCCGCCAACTAACTAAACTGCATCATTTCGTCCGGTCCTTTTTAGCAAAAGTCTAGCTAGCTAACTAAACTGCATGCATGGACGAAACACATGACGACCGTACGCCGGAGACTATCTTGTTGTCATGGATGGCATGCATGGGTGGGTACGTAGTTGCCATCCGTAACGTAACCGACCGGCACGATGCATGGTCCAACAACATGGGGGTACTATGGTGTTGTCGTACCTGTCTCGATGATCTATTTGGACTGATGATAGATGAGCACACCAAAATATCAAAAAGAGCTGATACTAATAGTTAGTCGCATTGTGCATGTTTTGCTCTCTAGCTAATCTACGATCGAGCACAGCTTGGAACCACGTCAACAACAACCGCTTTTCAACTTGAGCGAAGAAGAGAGGAATATATCATCATCAGTTCCAATATATATGGTCGCTCTAGCTACTATTTGACTGACACGGAATCTATATACATGCACAGTGCAAGTTCAATAATCTTTTGCACACTGTGCTACCTAGCTAGTATTTGGCATGGAATATATTCCTTGTCGCCAGGCACCGTTCGATTGATTAAGACATATAACCTGTGGCAGACAATTAATCGGTTCCAGCAATAATGCACCCTCTCAGTCATGCTTATATAATTGCCTCGTATTTTATAGGAGGTATCAAGAGATTAAGGGGGTGTTTGGTTTGTAGGGACTAATGTTTAGTCCCTACATTTTATTCCATTTTAGTGCCAAAATTGCCAAATATAGAAACTAAAACTTTATTTTATTTTCTATATTTAGCAATTTATATACTAAAAAGGAATAAAATGAAGGGACTAAACATTAGTCCCTAGAAACCAAACACCCCCTAAGTGCAAAAAAAAAGTAAGAGACATATCGTGGTCAAGGAACGTTTCTAGTACAAACGGTTCTCTAAATCTAGATATGATTTGTCTCATACAACTCACATAAATTAGCCGTATCTTTAGGAGGTTCTAGTCAATAAGATACAAAACTCAGATATATTAGATTGTATGAAGGAGTTTTTTAATTAATTAGGTGTATCTAGTGCTTGGAGAACCGTAATATAGTAGTACCTACATTTTTTTATTTGACGCTCAACAGTGTAACTTTACACTAACAAACGTTAATAAAAAAATTGAAGAGTACGTACCTAGGTTTTACATGCCCTCACCTGCTACGATCCGCGCCAGTGTCCTTAGTTTTGTCTTATGCCTCGGATTAGAACGGATGGCCGCATCATGAGCATGTGCGTTCATGCATGCCTTTGGTCCATCACGCGTCCTCACAAGATATCAACAATTATTAATTAGGTAGTATATGCGTGCTAGCTATCGTCCATGCATGCAAGAATTATTGAAGCAGGTACGAAGTTTTTATTCAACTTTTTTTTTCCCGGGGAATTATTTCCATCAGTTAACCTGTACCGTTGTACGTCAATAATGCATGAAGAAATAAAATTCCTTCGGAAGAGGCTACTTGAGGACGTAGATTAATTTAATTAGAGCAAAATTGCAAAGCAGCAAGAGCATCCGTGTGGTCTTTGTTCTCGATCGATCCCACGCAAAGCGCTTATGTGTTCAAGCAACTTTGCACGGGCGGCTATATATGCAAAGGGGGGAAAAAACACAGGCGCTTCCGGCAGCTTTCCGTTGCACCAGCCGCGCCCGCGCGCTAGGGAAAGCGATGGGTCGCGCGCTAGCTACGATCGAGGTCTATTTGCCTATGCAACGTCTGGTCATGCATGGCCGAGCCCGAGCGTACGTACTACGTACCCCAACGTCGTTTTCTAGCTGGAGCCAACATTTTTGGCCTTTATAGGGGTGTTTGGGACGCGTATCTGGCTGGCTCAGCCCGTTCGCAAATAAGTCTGGCTCAAGTGAGCCGATGTTTGTCACACGTAGACAGCCAGGTTAAAAGTCACTTTTGTTTCTTAGGAGCAACCATGAGCAGCTGGTTTGCACCACGACCAGGAGAGCTCAAAAAAAACGGAGTCTGCCTTCGTTTCTTGGAAGCCAGTCTGAAGAGCCACTTTTGCATGCGCAGAACCGAGCTCCAAAGCAAGTCAGGCCACACAAACACATGCGTTGCATCCCGCGAGCACAGCCAGGCCGTCGGGCCAAGGTCACAAACGTGCCCTATATATCTTCGTCGGGTTTTATCTCCTCATCCCCATCTCCAGATGAAAAAATTCTCCGCGAGGTTTTCACGAATGCTTCTGGGGATATTTCTTCACCATCTCCATTCCTCACACGGATAAATTCTCGTCGGGGTTCCCGTCACCACTTAAATTATAATTAGGATGCAATTCTTTTGTTACTAATATAAAACATTATCACTTATACACATTGTCAGATATAAAAAATCATTATCTATATATCGAAATGAACACATTTGTACAACGAGTGGTCTCTTGACAAGGTATTTATTTATTTTTATTATTAACTATTACATGAAAACATCATCACCTGCAAGTTTAATGGGTCCTCACGGGGAACAGGGATGGAGAATGCTTCCCCGTCCCCGTTTACCTATAGAGAGAATTTTTCCATGTTTACATCCTCGTGGGGGAAGAAACTTTCTCATCCTCATTCCCTAAGGCTTGGTTTGGATACTTTAGTATTGACTCCAATTCAACTCAATACATATGAATTGGAGTCAATACTAGACTACCCAAACCAGGACGAATGGAAGAATCCCCACGGTGAATCGGAATCGAGGCACATTGCTATCTCTAGCTCGTATTGTCTGTTTCCCTTAATTAATTCGACGCCCAGATAAGTGCTACTATAGCTACCTTTGACTGGATGGTGTTCTTGGGACAACTTATTTTTGGAAGGATTAACTAAGGACATGTCTTCGTCCCTATAGGGTGCGAAACTAATAGAGAAAAGGTCAGGTTGGAAACCGACTATAATGTTAGATTATCAACCATCTAAACAACTACGACTAAGGGTATGTTTGGTGTGCTGCTTCACACGACACACCGCCCCCACACTTCATGCCATAGGTGTTGCAGCCGATTTGGCCATCGTAGGTTAGGCGCGGTGTGGTGGCATAGATGCCACACCAAACAGGCCCTAAAGGCGTCAATACATAGTCCTTGTTGCATGGTCTGATATTAAAGTGGGGTCTTTAGTGCTAGTTCTTCGCTCGAATCGATACTAAAAGATGCTAGTTTAGTATTGGATCGTAGCTTGAACGAGTACTAAAGAGTGACTTCTAGAAACAATTTTGAGCACAAAACCACTAGTAAAGTGACTATTGTGTGTTTTGTAGGGATAATATAAGTTAGGTCATGATAATGACAATTGATTGGGTTTATATGGATTTTATGTCCCTAATGCTAGTATTCAATTTTGATTTTCAAAAGAATGAGTGAGAAGGTTAAGCATCCTCTAGTTCTAAGTGTCAATGGAGTTAATGGACACAGATTAGCTACATGACTTCTATTTATCCTTTGGTTGTATAAAAGGGAGGATGGATGGATAGCTTGACCTATGTAAGTCTAGTAATGAGTGCTGACACACACTTATGAAGTCTAGTACTTGGTAGCTCTATGCAAGCCCACAATAAGTTCGAGATCAACCTAAATCAAGGTGTGTTTGAAATATATAAGTTGGTGGTGTTGCGGATGCACCGAACACGTTCGATGCGCACTTGATATAGAGCATCAGACAAAAAATTCCATATTGCACAGAGAACTAGCATCGATGTGTCCGATGTGCATAAGTTATGGTGCATATGCTCATGAGTAAAACAAGCCATTCAATCAACAAAGCAGCTGGTGCTTCTCATCTACTTGGCACATCGCCATCCCATCCATAAGGATCTTTCCAAGGTAAGTGCCATGCTGTGCCGATGTAATCTCTGATCACATCAGGGCAACATGGTGTCACCACCTTACCACTGTAGATCTTGTTCTAAGCGTTGTTGTTGGCAAGATCTACTAGTTATCATGTTTACTTTTAATTTATACATTTATCTCTGCACTTCATGTTATTAGATTGATTTTACACCACCACATGTATATCGCTTTACCGGTTGCTACATTCCGTGACATGCTAGCTGCACATGTGCACATGAGAACTCAGAAGTCTGATACATATTTCTTACCCTTCCTTACATGCTTCGTCTCATTGCTTGCTCTAGTTAGACTTCTTTGGAGGTCCTGATCCATGTTCATGTGTCTGGTCAGTAGTTCTTATTAGCGAATGTTCCTAGGTTTATTAGTATGATGCATCCAATAGATTGGATCTAGGATGTTTCTATAGATGGATTACTGCCTATCTGGCCCTAGATTTGGTTAACGATGTGGGTAATCACAGTGATCCTCTGGCCTGCCACTCCCTTCTTGGCCATGCATGTATCCTACATCGCTCCAAAGTAGGCAACCGACTTTAGCATGCTTTAGGTGAGTTTTTACTTCCGTCGTCGGTCGCTTTCAGTGCATGATCACATTTATTATTATATCAATAGTCGACCTAGAAAAGAAACAAACATTGACTCAACGAGCCGATCATGGCAAACAACACAGGTTGATCCTCGTGATTTGACCGGAATTTAACGTTTAACTGATTGTTATGCATACGCAGAGCGGTATCCCTTCCTAGTTGTAGGTCAAGCTAGGTAAACATCATGAACCCTCGTACCTGGAGCCACAGTCAGGAGGGATGACTGCAGCAACAAACACACCTCTTAGCTCCTCTCATGTGTCGGCTGCCAAGGCAACCACTAGCAGGTTCCCACCACAATAGTATGGAGCTATAAATGTCCCTCTATCTCATCCATTTAAGGTTTCCTACTCTTTTGTTCAGCTGAAGAACCCCATATAAGAGAAAGGGGAGCCTTTGCCTAGTGAGGTGTTTGAGATTTGATAATTGCAAGATTAAGACCTCATTAGTGCATATTAAGTAGCTAGTATGCATCCATTATACTGAAAGGGAAATGTGCCTTTGGGCCATTTCTATAATGTTTTGGTGATTAAGTGCCAACACATAATCTTTGAGTTGATTATGTGCCAATCAAGCAAGAAGTGCAAATCATGTAACAAGGTATGTTTCTAGACTTAGTACATTGTTTTGAGTACTAACATATATTGTCTAAGTGCTAGAAATGGAGAAAAGAAGAGAAGAAAAGAAATCCCAAATACTTGGCTTGGTACAGCCAAAGTCCAGCTCGGCTTGGCACACCGGACAGTGTCCGGTGCGCCAGGCCAGCCTCCGGTGAACAGGCCACTCTCGGGAAAAATCGGCGGCGTACGGCTATATTTCACCAGACTGTTCGGTGGTGCACCGGACTGTCCGGTGAGCCAACAGCCGCCAGCGCAACAGTCGGCTGCGCAATCCGCGGGCGACGCGTGGCCCGCGCCAACGGTCGGTAGGGGGCACCAGACTGTCCGGTGTGCACCGGACAGTGTCTGGTGCACCAACTGCCACGAATCTGCAACGGTCATCTACGCCAGAAAAGGAAACAGATTCGCACCGGACCGTCTACAGTGACTGTCCGGTGGTGCACCAGACTGTCCGGTGCACCACCCGACAGAAGGCAACGTTGGCCTTCCTTGTTGGCCTCCAACGGCTCCTAACTGCCTTGGGGCTATAAAAGGGACCCCTAGGCGCATGGAGGAGTCACTCAAGCATTCAAGAAACATTCTAAGACTTCTAGACTCCAACTTCGCGCATTTGATTCTTTGAGATAGTGACTTGAGCTCCTTTGAGTTGTGAACTCCGAGAGTTGTGTTTTGAGCTCAAGTTGTAACTTGTGTGCGTGATTGTGCTGTGATTTGAGTCTTGTGTGTGTTGCTCTCCCCTCCCTTACTTTCGTACATCTTTTGTGATCTTCATTGTAAGGGCGAGAGGCTCCAAGTTGTGGATATTCCTCGCAAACGGGAGAAAGACAAAGAAAGGAAAAACCGTGGTATTCAAGTTGATCATCGGATCACTTGAAAGGGGTTGAGTGCAACCCTCGTCCATTGGGATGCCACAACGTGGAAGTAGGCAAGTGTTACTTGGCCGAACCACGGGATAAAAATCGCGTGTCTCTTGTGTGCTTTACCTTTGATTATCTGTGTTCACAAGAACTCGTTTCAAGCTACTTAGCCGTTCTAACTTACATAACAAAGTTTTGTGGCTATTAGTGTTGAATTTTACAGGATCACCTATTCACCCCCCCCTCTAGGTGCTCTCAATTGGTATCAGAGCCGTTCTCTTCACGTAAGGGACTAATCGCCCGAAGAGATGGATCCTAAGGGAAAGGGGATGGTGGTCAAGGACAAGGAAAAGGAGTCCTTCCTCAACGATCCTAGAGACGACAAGCCCACTGACTCTGGCTCGAGTCACAAGAAGAAGGACGGGAAGAAGAAGAGGCGCATCAAGAAGATCGTCTACTACGACAGCGATGAATCTTCTTCTTCACCAAGAGACGACGACGATTCTTCTTCAAAGAAAAAGACGATTAATCAAAATTACTTTTTTGACTATTCTCGCATGCCGTACAATACAAATGCACATCTACTCTCTATTCCACTAGGAAAACCTCCACACTTTGATGAAGAGGACTACTCATTTTGGAGTCATAAAATGTGTAGTCATCTATTTTCTCTCCATCCTAGCATTTGGGAAATAGTGGAAAATGGGATGCATTTTGATAGCACTGATAACCATGTATTCATTAATGAACAAATTGAGAGCACCTAGAGGGGGGGGGGTGAATAGGTGATCCTGTAAAACTTAAAACTTATTGCCACAAAAACTTGGTTAAGTGTTAGTGCAATAGGATCAAGTAGCTGGAGAGAAGTACTTGTGGAACACAGAAACCACAGAGAGAAACAACACAGTAGACACAGTGGTTTATCCTGTGGTTCGGCTAAGTACAAAACTTGCCTACTCCACGTTGTGGCGTCCCAATGGACGAGGGTTGCACTCAACCCCTCTCAAATGATCCAATGATCAAATTGAATACCACGGTGTTCCTTTTTCTTATCACTTTTCCCGTTTGCGAGGAATCTCCACAAGTTGGAGTCTCTCGCCCTTACAACAAATATCAAAGTGAAAGCACTAGAGTAAGGGAGGGAAGCAACACACACAAATCCCAGCAATACGCACACACACAAGCCAAGACTTGAGCTCAAATGAAACACAACAAGTTCACCACTAGAACGGAGCTCAAATCACTAAGAATGTCAATCGAGTGTGCGAAGATGGAGTGTGAATGATTAAGAATGCTAAAAGTATGCTTGGATATGTCCTCCATGCTCCTAGGGGTCCCTTTTATAGCCCCAAGGCAGCTAGGAGCCGTTGGAGGAATTCCAGGAAGGCAATTCTTGCCTTCTGTCGGGTGGCGCACCGGACAGTCCGGTGCACCACCGGACATCCCCTCTTCACTGTCCAGTGCAGATCGCCTTCCTAAATTGGCGCAGCCGACCGTTGAAGAATTGGAGCCATTGGCGCACCGGACACTGTCCGGTGCACACCGGACGGTCCGGTGCCCCCATCAGACCGTTGGCTTGGCCACGCGTCACGCGCGGATTGCGCGGCCGACCGTTGGCGCGGCCGACCGTTGGCTCACCGGACAGTCCGGTGAATTTTAGCCATACGCCGCCGACGAATTCCCGAGAGCGGCCAGTTGACCAGACGCCAGCCTGGCGCACCGGACACTGTCTGGTGCACCACTGGACAGTCCGGTGCACCCAAACTGCGCAGAGTCTTGGCTGCTCCAGCCAAGTCTTTTTCCTTCTGTATTTTCTCTGATTCTAGCACTTAGACAAATATGTTAGTACACAAAAAACAATGTACTAAGTCTAGAATCATACCTTGTATCTTGATTTTCACTTTGTGAGTCTTTGGCACAATTTAACACTTAAACCATTTGTGTTGGACACTTAATCACCAAAATACTTTAGAAATGGCCTAAGGGCACATTTTCCTTTCAATCTCCCCCTTTTTGGTGATTTATGCCAACACAACAAAAAGCAACACATAGAAGTGCAACATTAATGCAAATGAGAACAAGATTTGTTTTTGATTCAAATTTGGCCTATTTGGATCATTCTTTGCCACCGCTTGGTTTGTTTTTACAAATCAAATTCAATTTCCTATCTCTAAGTCAAACACACTTGTTGAGACATAAAGAGAGGTATTCCAAGAGAAATTGATCAAAGATTCAAAAACTCCCCCTTTTTCCCATAATCAAACATTCTCCCCACAAGAGACCAACTTTTGACAATAAGAGACACTAAGTGAAGAGAATTTTGACAAAACAAAAGTTCTAACTCTACTATTTTCAAAATTCTCAAGTGGTAGCTGATCCATTTCTTGCTTTGGCCTTAATTTCCCCCCCTTTGGCATCAAGCACCAAAACGGGATCATTTTTGGCCCTTTAACCCCATTGCCTTACCAAAATTGTCAATTAAGAGCAACAAGGCAACAAGAGCATGGAGATGAACTTGGAGTTAATTACCCTCTCATCGGAGTGCAGTGGAAGTCTTTCATGGTCCAAGTCCACCTTTCCCTTTCAATCCACTTTTGAGACTAAAACAAGTAATCTCAAACACACGGTTAGTCTCAAAGTGTCAAGTTGTAGCATGCCTCCCCCTAAATAAGTGCATCACTTGCAAATGGACTTGTGAGGTCCGGGGATCATGTGTACAACTTGAGCACCATAAATAAGCAACAATATGCATAAAGGAACATGATCAAAGGCATAAACACATGTATGCTATAGATCAATCCAAGTTACGCGAATCTAGGACATTTAGCTCACTACACAGCCTGCAAAAGGTTGACTCATCTAGAGGCTTGGTAAAGATATCGGCTAGCTAGTTCTCGGTGCTAACATAAAACACTTCGATATCTCCCTTTTGCTGGTGGTCTCTCAAAAAGTGATGTCGGATGTCAATGTGCTTCGTGCGACTGTGTTCAACAGGATTATCTGCCATACGGATTGCACTCTCATTATCACATAGGAGTGGGACTTTGCTCAGATTGTAGCCAAAGTCCTGGAGGGTTTGCCTCATCCAAAGTAGTTGCGCACAACACTGTCCTGCGGCAACATACTCGTCCTCAGCGGTGGATAGGGCAACAGAAGTTTGTTTCTTAGAACTCCAAGACATCAGGGACCTTCCTAAGAATTGGTATGTCCCTGATGTACTCTTCTTATCAACCTTGCATCCAGCATAATCGGAGTCTGAGTATCCAATCAAGTCAAAGGTTGACCCCTTTGGATACCAGATCCCGAAGCAAGGCGTATCAACTAAATATCTAAGTATTCGCTTAACGGCCACAAGGTGACACTACCTTGGGTCGAATTGAAATCTAGCACACATGCATACGCTTAGCATAATATCCGGTCTACTAGCACATAAATAAAGCAAAGAACCTATCATAGACCGGTATGCCTTTTGATCAACGGACTTACCTCCTTTGTTGAGGTCGACATGTCTGTCGGTTCCCATTGGAGTCTTTGCAGGCTTGGCGTCCTTCATCCCAAACCGCTTGATCAAATCTTGTGTGTACTTCGTTTGGGAGATGAAGGTGTCGTCCTTGAGTTGCTTCACTTGGAACCCAAGGAAGTAGTTCAACTCGCCCATCATCGACATCTCAAATTTTTGAGTCATCACCCTGCTAAACTCTTCACAAGACTTTTGGTTAGTAGAACCAAATATTATGTCATCGACATAAATTTGGCACACAAATAAGTCACTGTCACATGTCTTAGTGAAAAGAGTTGGATCGGCTTTTCCAACCTTGAAAGCATTAGCAATTAGAAAGTCTCTAAGGCATTCATACCATGCTCTTGGGGCTTGCTTAAGTCCATAGAGCGCCTTAGAGAGCTTACACACGTGGTCGGGGTACCGTTCATCTTCAAAGCCAGGGGGTTGCTCTACGTACACCTCCTCCTTGATTGGCCCGTTGAGGAAAGCGCTCTTGACATCCATTTGGAACAACCTGAAGGAATGGTGAGCGGCATAGGCTAGCAAAATACGAATAGACTCTAGCCTGGCCACAGGAGCAAAAGTCTCCTCAAAGTCCAAACCTACGACTTGGGCATAACCTTTTGCCACAAGTCTAGCCTTGTTCCTTGTCACCACCCCGTGCTCGTCCTGTTTGTTGCGGAACACCCACTTGGTTTCCACAACGTTTTGCTTGGGACGTGGCACCAGTGTCCAAACTTCATTTCGCTTGAAGTTATTAAGCTCTTCCTGCATGGCCAACACCCAGTCCGGATCTAGCAAGGCCTCTTCTACCCTGAAAGGCTCAATAGAAGAGACAAAAGAGTAATGCTCATAAAAATTAGCTAATCTAGAGCGAGTAGTTACTCCCTTGCTTATATCACCCAATATCTGGTCGACGGGATGATTCCTTTGAATCGTCGCTCGAACTTGAGTTGGAGGGGCCTGTGGTGCTTCTTCCTCCATAACATGATCATCTTGTGCCCCCCCTTGATCACACACCTCCTTGAGATGAACTTGTTCATCAGTTTGAGTTAGGAGATGCACCATTGTTGAGGAAGAGAGTTGATCTTGCTCCTTTTGTTCCTGTGGTCGCACATCTCCGATTGCCATGGTGCGTATTGCGGCCGCTGGAACATCTTCTTCATCTACATCATCAAGATCAACTTGCTCTCTTGGAGAGCCATTAGTCTCATCAAATACAACGTTGCTAGAGACTTCAACCAAACCCAATGATTTGTTGAAGACTCTATACGCCTTTGTATTTGAGTCAGCACCTAACAAAAACCCTTCTACGACTTTGGGAGCAAATTTTGAATTTCAACCTTTCTTCACTAGAATATAACATTTACTCCCAAATACACGAAAGTATGACACATTGGGTTTGTTACTAGTTAGGAGTTCGTATGACGTCTTCTTGAGGAGGCGATGAAGGTAGACCCGGTTTATGGCATGGCAAGCCATGTTCACAGCTTCCGTCCAAAACCGTTCGGGCGTCTTGAATTCACCAAGCATCGTCCTTGCCATGTCTAAAAGTGTCCTGTTCTTCCTCTCTACCATACCGTTTTGCTGTGGTGTGTAGAGAGCGGAGAACTCGTGCTTGACTCCTTCCTCCTCAAGGTACTCCTCCACTTGAAGATTCTTGAATTCGGACCCGTTGTCGCTCCTTATCTTTTTCACCTTGAGCTCAAATTCATTTTGAGCTCTCCTTAAGAAGCGCTTTAGGGTCCCTTGGGTTTCTGTTTTATCCTGCAAAAAGAATACCCAAGTGAAGCGAGAAAAATCATTAACAATAATAAGACCATACTTACTTCCCCCGATGCTGAGGTAGGCGACGGGTCCGAAGAGGTCCATGTGAAGTAGCTCCAAAGGTCTTGATGTGGTCATCACATTTTTGCTATGATGAGAGCTTCCCACCTGTTTTCCTGCTTGACAAGCTGCACAAGGTCTATCTTTTTCGAAAGTTACATTTGTTAGACCTAACACATGTTCTCCCTTTAGAAGTTTGTGAAGGTTCTTCATTCCCACATGTGCTAGACGGCGATGCCACAGCCAGCCCATGCTAGTCTTAGCGATTAAGCATGCATCTAGATCGGCCTCCTCCTTCGAAAAATCAACTAAATAGAGTTTGTCGTCTAGTACACGCTTAAAAGCTAATGAACCATCACTCCTTGTAAAGACAGACACATCTACATTTGTAAATAAGCAATTGTAGCCCATATTACATAATTGACTAATGGACAACAAGTTATACCCGAGCGATTCAACTAAAAACACATTAGATATGGAATGCTTGGATGAAATAGCTATCTTTCCTAGTCCTTTAGCCTTGCCTTGATTCCCGTCACCGAATATGATTGAATCTTGGGAATCTTTGTTCTTGACGTAGGAGGTGAACATCTTCTTCTCCCCCGTCATGTGGTTTGTGCATCCGCTTTCGATAATCTAGCTTGAGCCCCGGATGCATAAACCTACAAGGCAAATTAGGCTTGGGTTTTAGGTACCCAACTCTTGTTGGGTCCTACAAGGTTAGTAACAATAGCCTTAGGGACCAAAATGCAAGTTTTGTCTCCCTTGCATTTTGCCCCTAATCTCCTAGCAACCACTTTCTTATTTTTGCATGTGAGTACAAAATCAGTGTTGCAGGCATGAATAACAGTAGCATTTTCATTATGCATTTTCCTAGGCACATTAACAACATTTCTCCTAGGCATATGATGAACAACATTTTTCCTAGGCATATCTCTACCATGCACAAAGGAAGAATTTGAAGCAATCATGGCATGTGAATCATAAGCATTACAACTCCTATTATGATAAGCATTTCTAGAAAATTTTCTATCATAAATAAATGCATGATTCTTTTGACTACTATTAGCCATAGGAGCCTTTCCCTTTTCCTTGTTGAAAATGGGTGCTCTTTGGCTTGTTAAGTTCTTGGCTTCCCTTTTAAAGCCAAGTCCATCCTTAATTGAGGGGTGTCTACCAATAGTGTAGGCATCCCTTGCAAATTTTAGTTTATCAAAGTCATTCTTGCTAGTCTTAAGTTGGGCATTAAGACTAGCCACTTCACCATTTAATTTTGCAATAGAAGTAAGGTGCTCAATACATGCATCAACATTAAAATCCTTACACCTATTACAAATTACTACATGTTCAATACATGAGCTAGATTTATTTGCTACTTCTAACTTAGCATTCAAGTCATCATTGACACTCTTTAGACTAGAAATAGACTCATGACAAGTAGATAATTCACATGAAAGCATTTCATTTCTTTTAACTTCTAGAGCAAGAGACTTTTGCACACTTACAAATTTATCATGCTCTTCATATAAAAGATCCCTTGCTTTTCTAGCAATCTATTCTTCTCATTCAATGCATCGATTAATTCATTGATCTTATCAATTTTAGTTCTATCTAAGCCTTTGAATAAACTTGTGTAGTCTACTTCATCATCACTAGATTCATCATCACTTGAAGAAGCATATGCAATAGTATTTTGAGTGCTTACTTTCTTCTCCTTTGCCATGAGCAGGTGTGATGCTCGTTGGGGAAGAGAGACGATTTGTTGAAGGCCGTGGCGGTGAGTCCTTCGTCGTCGGAGTCGGACGAAGAACAATTCGAGTCCCATTCTTTTCCAAGGTGTGCCTCGCCCTTAGCCTTCTTGTAAACCTTCTTGTTCTCTCTCTTCCCATTCTTTCCTTGTTCCTGGTCACTATCATTATCGGGACAGTTAGCAATAAAGTGACCAATCTTACCACACTTGAAGCAGGAGCGCTTTCCCTTCGTCTTGCTCTTGTTGGGATGCTCCTTGCGACCTTTGAGCGCCGTCTTGAAGCGCTTGATGATGAGGGCCATTTCATCCTTATTTAGCCCGGCCGCCTCAATTTGCGCCACCTTGCTAGGTAGCCCCTCTCTGCTGCTTGTTGCTTTGAGAGCAACGGTTTGAGGCTCGTGGATCGGCATTGGGCCATTCAATGCCTCATCAATATATCTTGCCTCCTTGATCATCATTCGCCTGCTTACAAACTTTCCGAGTATTTCCTCGGGCGTCATATTGGTGTACCTAGGATTTTCACGAATAGAGTTTACAAGATGAGGATCAAGGACAGTGAAGGACCTTAGCATAAGCCGGACGACGTCGTGGTCCGTCCATCTCGTGCTTCCATAGCTCCTGATTTTGTTGACCAGGGTCTTGAGCCTGTTGTACGTTTGAGTTGGCTCCTCCCCCCTGATCATTGCGAACCTTCCTAGTTCGCCTTCCACCAACTCCATCTTGGTGATCATGGTGGCGTCGTTCCTCTCATGTGAGATCTTGAGGGTGTCCCAAATTTGCTTGGCATTATCCAAGCCGCCCACCTTATGATACTCTTCCCTGCACAAGGATGCTAGAAGAACAGTGGTAGCTTGTGCATTTTTGTGAATTTGTTCATTGATAAACATGGGATTATCCGTACTATCAAATTGCATTCCATTTTCTACTATCTCCCATATACTTGGATGAAGAGAGAACAAGTGGCTACGCATTTTGTGACTCCAAAATCCGTAGTCCTCTCCATCGAAGTGTGGAGGTTTACCAAGAGGAATGGAAAGCAAATGAGCATTGGAATTTTGCGGAATACGAGAATAATCAAAAGAAAAGTTTGAGTTGACCATTTTCTTTTTCTTGTCGTTGTCGTCTCTTTGGGAAGAAGAGGACTCGTCGCTGTCGTAGTAGACTATCTTCTTGATGTGCCTCTTCTTCTTCCCATCCTTCTTCTTGTGACTTGAGCCTGAGTCAGTGGGCTTGTCGTCTTTTGGCTCATTGATGAAGGACTCCTTCTCCTTGTCGTTGATCACCATCCCCTTTCCCTTAGGATCCATCCCTTCGGGCGATTAGTCCCTTTCGTGAAGAGAACCTGGCTTTGATACCAATTGAGAGCACCTAGAGGGGGGGTGAATAGGTGATCCTGTAAAACTTAAAACTTATTGCCACAAAAACTTGGTTAAGTGTTAGTGCAATAGGATCAAGTAGCTGGAGAGAAGTACTTGTGGAACACAGAAACCACAGAGAGAAACAACACAGTAGACATAGTGGTTTATCCTGTGGTTCGGCTAAGTACAAAACTTGCCTACTCCACGTTGTGGTGTCCCAATGGATGAGGGTTGCACTCAACCCCTCTCAAGTGATCCAATGATCAAATTGAATACCACGGTGTTCCTTTTTCTTATCACTTTTCCCGTTTGCGAGGATTCTCCACAAGTTGGAGTCTCTCGCCCTTACAACAAATATCAAAGTGAAAGCACTAGAGTAAGGGAGGGAAGCAACACACACAAATCCCAGCAATACGCACACACACAAGCCAAGACTTGAGCTCAAATGAAACACAACAAGTTCACCACTAGAACGGAGCTCAAATCACTAAGAATGTCAATCGAGTGTGCGAAGATGGAGTGTGAATGATTAAGAATGCTCAAAGTATGCTTGGATATGTCCTCCATGCGCCTAGGGGTCCCTTTTATAGCCCCAAGGCAGCTAGGAGCCGTTGGAGACATTCCAGGAAGGCAATTCTTGCCTTCTGTCGGGTGACGCACCAGACAGTCCGGTGCACCACCGGACATCCCCTATTCACTGTCTGGTGCAGATCGCCTTCCTAAATTGGTGCAGCCGACCGTTGAAGATTTGGAGCCGTTGGCGCACCGGACACTGTCTGGTGCACACCGGACGGTTCGGTGCCCCCATCAGACCGTTGGCTTGGCCACACGTCACGTGCGGATTGCACGGCCGACCGTTGGCTCACCGGACAGTCCGGTGCACCACCGGACAGTCCGGTGAATTTTAGCCGTACGCCGCCGACGAATTCCCGAGAGCGACCAGTTGACCAGACGCCAGCCTGGCGCACCAGACATTGTCCGGTGCACCCAGAGTGCGCAGAGTCTTGGCTGCTCCAGCCAAGTCTTTTTCCTTCTGTATTTTCTCTGATTCTAGCACTTAGACAAATATGTTAGTACACAAAAAACAATGTACTAAGTCTAGAATCATACCTTGTATCTTGATTTTCACTTCGTGAGTCTTTGGCATAATTTAACACTTAAACCATTTGTGTTGGACACTTAATCACCAAAATACTTTAGAAATGGCCCGAGGGCACATTTCCCTTTCACAAATTCATAAGAATGCCCAAGCTACTACTATCTTGTTAGCTTTGCTTTGCAGGGATGAATACAATAAAGTAAGTGGCTTGGACAACGCCAAGCAAATTTGGGACACCCTCAAGATCTCACATGGGGGAAATGATGCTACGATGATCACCAAAATGGAGTTGGTGGAAGGCGAATTGGGAAGATTTTCCATGATCAGGGGAAAAGAGCCAACACAAACCTACAACAGGCTCAAGACCCTGGTCAACAAAATTAGAAGCTATGGAAGCACAAGATGGACGGACCACGACGTCGTCCGACTCATGCTCAGGTCCTTTACCGTCATTGACCCTCATCTTGTAAACCTTATTCGTGAGAATCCCAGGTACACCAAGATGACGCTTGAGGAGATTCTTGGGAAGTTTGTGAGTGGGCGCATGATGGTGAAGGAGGCTCGATATGTGGACAATGCACTAAACGGTCCACTACCCGTCTACGAGTCTCAACCTGTGGCTCTTAAGGCTACTAGCAGCAGGGAGGCGCTTCCAAGCAAGGTGGCACAAGTGGAGGCTGCTGGCCTCAACGAGGATGAGATGGCACTCATCATCAAGCGCTTCAAGACCGCACTTAAAGGACGCAAGGAGTACCCCCAACAAGAACAAAACAAGGGGAAAGCGCTCCTGCTTCAAATGCGGCAAGACTGGTCACTTTATTTCTCAATGTCCCGATAATGAGAATGACCAGGCACAAGAAAGACATGGCAAGAGTGAAAAGAAAAAGAACTACAAGAAGGCGAAGGGCGAGGCACACCTTGGAAAGGAGTGGGACTCTGACTGCTCTTCATCAGACTCCGACGATAAGGGACTAGCCGCCTCAGCCTTCGACAAATCTTCACTCTTCCCCAATGAACACCATACGTGTCTCATGGCCAAGGAGAAAAAGGTAAGTGTTCGAAACACTTCTAAGTATACTACTAGCGATGATGATTCTAGTGATGATGAAGTAGATTATACTGATTTATTTAAGGGCTTAGATAGAGCTAAAGTAGATAAAATCAATGAGTTGATTGATGCTCTAAATGAAAAGGATAGATTGTTAGAAAAGCAAGAAGATATTTTATATGAGGAGCATGATAAGTTTGTTAGTGTGCAAAAATCTCTTGCTTTAGAGATTAAAAGGAATGAAATGCTATCTTCTGAATTATCTGCTTGCCATGAAACTGTGTCTAATTTAAAGAGTGTAAATGATGATTTAAATGCTATGCTAGAGGAAGCAAATAAATCTAGTTCATGTGTAGAGCATGTTAGTATTTGTAATAGATGTAAGGATTTTGATGTTGATGCTTGTAATGAACACCTTATTTCTATTACTAAATTAAATGATGAGGTGGCAAGTCTTAATGCTCAACTTAAGACTTGCAAAATTAATTTTGATCAATTAAAATTTGCTAGGGATGCCTACACCGTTGGTAGACACCCCTCTATTAAGGATGGACTTGGTTTTCGAAAGGAAACCAAGAACTTAACAAGCCAAAAAGCTCCCGTTCTCAACAAGGAGAAAGGGAAGGCTCCTATGGCTAATAGTTCTCAAAAATGTCATGCTTACATTTATGATAGAAAATTCTCTAGAAATGCTCATAGTAGTTATGATGCGTTTAATTCACATGCTATGTTTGCTTCTAGCTCTACTTTTGTGCATAGTAGAAGTAAGCCTAGGAGAAATCATGTTGTGCATCATGTGCCTAGGAGAGTATGTAATGAACCTTCTACTATTTACCATGCTTGCAATACTTCATTTGCACTTGTATTTAAGAATGAAAAAGTAGTTGCTAGAAAGTTGGGATGCAAATGCAAGGGAGACAAGACTTGTATTTGGATTCCAAAGGCTATTGTAACTAACCTTGTAGGACCCAACAAGAGTTGGGTACCTAAAACCCAAGCGTAAATTGTCTTACAGGTTTATGCATCCGGGGGCTCAAGCTGGATTATCGACAGCGGATGAACAAACCATATGACGGGGGAGAAGAAGATGTTCACCTCCTACGTCAAGAACAAGGATTCCCAGGATACGATCATCTTTGGAGATGGGAACCAAGGCAAGGTCAAAGGCTTGGGCAAGATAGCCATCTCCAACGAGCACTCCATTTCAAACGTATTTCTAGTAGAGTCGCTTGGTTACAACCTCCTGTCTGTAAGTCAATTGTGCCACATGGGCTACAATTGTTTGTTTACAAATGTTGATGTTTCTGTCTTTAGAAGGAGTGATGGTTCATTAGCATTTAAGGGTGTATTAGACGACAAACTCTACTTAGTTGATTTTTCGAAAGAGGAGGCCGATCTAGATGCATGCTTAATAGCTAAGACTAGCATGGGCTAGCTGTGGCATCGCCGTCTAGCACATGTTGGGATGAAGAACCTTCATAAACTTCTAAAGGGAGAACATGTGTTAGGACTAACCAATGTCTGCTTCGACAAAGACAGACCTTGTGCAGCTTGTCAGGCAGGGAAACAGGTGGGAAGCACTCATCACAGCAAGAATGTGATGACAACATCAAGACCACTGGAGCTTCTTCACATGGACCTCTTCGGACCCGTCGCCTACCTTAGCATCGGGGGAAGTAAGTATGGTCTTGTAATTGTAGATGACTTTTCCCGCTTCACTTGGCTGTTCTTTTTGCAGGATATATCAGAAACCCAAGGGACCCTAAAGCGCTTTCTAAGGAGGGCTCAAAACGAGTTTGAGCTCAAGGTGAAAAAGATAAGGAGCGACAACGGGTCCGAGTTCAAGAACTTACAAGTTGAGGAGTATCTTGAGGAGGAAGGTGTCAAGCATGAGTTCTCTGCTCCCTACACACCACAGCAAAACAGTGTGGTAGAGAGGAAGAACAGGACGCTTATCGACATGGCGAGGACGATGCTTGGAGATTTCAAGACGCTCGAGCGGGTTTGGTCGGAAGCTGTGAACACGGCTTGCCACGCCATAAACCGGCTCTATCTGCATCGTCTCCTCAAGAAGACCTCCTACGAACTCCTTACCGGTAACAAACCCAATGTCTCTTACTTTCGTGTATTTGGAAGCAAATGCTACATTTTGGTGAAGAAAGGTAGACATTCCAAATTTGCTCCCAAAGTTGTAGAAGGGTTTTTACTAGGGTATGACTCAAATACAAAGGCGTATAGAGTCTTCAACAAATCATCGGGTTTGGTTGAAGTCTCTAGCGACGTTGTATTTGATGAGACTAATGGCTCTCTAAGAGAGCAAGTTGATCTTGATGACATAGATGAGAATGATTCTCCGACGGCCGCAATACGCACGATGGCAATAGGAGATGTGTGACCACAAGAACAACAAGAGCAAGATCAACCTTCTTCCTCAACAATGGTGCATCCTCCTACTCAAGATGATGGACAGGTTCCTCAAAGAGAGGCGTGTGATCAAGGGGGTACAAGAAGAACAAGTTATGGAGGAAGAAGCACCACTGGCCCCTCCAACTCAAGTCCGAGCGACGATTCAAAGGAATCACCCCGTTGACCAGATTCTGGGTGACATAAGCAAGGGAGTAACTACTCGCTCAAGATTAGCTAACTTTTGTGAGAATTACTCGTTTGTCTCTTCTATTGAGCCTTTCAGGGTAGAAGAGGCTTTGCAAGATCCGGACTGGGTGTTGGCCATGCAGGAAGAGCTCAACAACTTTAAGAGGAATGAAGTCTGGAGCCTGGTGCCACGTCCAAAGCAAAACATTGTGGGAACCAAGTGGGTGTTCCGCAACAAACAAGACGAGCACGGGGTGGTGACAAGAAACAAGGCTCGACTTGTGGCAAAAGGTTATGCCCAAGTCGCAGGTTTGAATTTTGAGGAGACTTTTGCTCCTGTGGCTAGGCTAGAGTCTATTATAATATTATTATCCTATGCCGCTCACACTCTTTCAGGTTGTTTCAAATGGATGTGAAGAGCGCTTTCCTCAACGGGCCAATAAAGGAGGAGGTGTACGTGGAACAACCCCCTGGCTTTGAGGATGACAGGTACCCCGACCATGTGTGTAAGCTCTCTAAGGCGCTCTATGGACTTAAGCAAGCCCCAAGAGCAAGGTATGAATGCCTTAGAGATTTCTTAATTGCTAATTCTTTCAAGGTTGGGAAAGCCGATCCCACTCTTTTCACTAAGACTTGTGACGGTGACCTTTTTGTGTGCCAAATTTATGTCGATGACATAATATTTGGTTCTACTAACCAAAAGTCTTATGAGGAGTTTAGCAGGGTGATGACTCAAAAGTTTGAGATGTCAATGATGGACGAGTTGAACTACTTCCTTGGGTTCCAAGTGAAGCAACTCAAGAACAACACCTTCATCTCCCAAACGAAGTACACTCAAGATCTTCTCAAGCGGTTTGGGATGAAGGACGCCAAGCCCGCGAAGACACCTATGAGAACCGACAGACATGTCGACCTCAACAAAGGAGGTAAGTCGATTGATCAAAAGGCATATCGGTAATTCGGATACGAATACAGATAATTCGGATATCCAGACATCCATTTCCAGCCCTAACGCTACGAGAAAATCGAACGATGACGTGCCGTATAGGATAAATATGGTCAACAAAAAAACAACTGTCGATAAACACCGAACTATTTTTGTTTTTATATTTTCTCGAAAACAAAATAAAAAATAATAACTTTAGAACTAGACACGACACCAATAATTTAGAAACATCATTAACGAAAGTTTAATACGGAAAACACATCAATCATAGTCGAAATTTAAAACATGATCAGAAAATCTCAGACAAGTACACTTAATCGACTTAAAATATCACACAAATCATATATCCATGTACAAATTAGTATCACACAAATCATATATCCATGTACAAATTAGTAATAACATATAAATATTCACAAATTTATAAAGGATCAACGCATATCTCACGAAGCATTAAAGTAATATCTCACGAAAACAAGTGATAAGCACAGTGCATGCATACATACATGTGTCACAACTTAGTACATCATAAAACCAAACTATATGTTGAAAACACATCGATAACCATCGAAAACCATGAAATAATATCACACACCAAACTACAGAGCATAGAACTAGTCATATAACTTCATCCATCTTATAATATAAGTAATAATGTATAATACATTCTAATACAATGTAGAAGAATCAAGATGTGTATGGTGACATGATACTTGCATTCTTATCGAAACTAACGATAATGACTAGATAACTGAAGGAGTCAACGGAACGCAATTGGTTTCATCGCACTATCCCGCGAAACCCTGACCGGGTTTCCAGATCAATCGCATCAAAAGCTTGCTGTAGGTCCATGGAATGGAAGGAAGCACCACTCTGACAGCCACCTACCAAAATCAACAAGGAAATTTTTTTGCATACAGACTAGCAGTACAGTAGCAGTAGCAGAGAGAGTAGTTGGCCTTGGCGCGCTGATTCAGCGCACTTTCGCACCCCAAGCGCCAACCCAGCTCATCCCTCCGCATTTCCCACTTCCCGGCCTCCCACCGGCCACCTCTGGCTCTGATCCCCTCCTGTCCCGCCCCCATGGCCATTCCTTCGCCAGCGGAGCCCGAGTCGGGGGACCCGGGCCTCGCTGAGTGCCTGAACCTGCTCGAGGCGGTGCCCGCCGCCGCGGACTCCTCCCCGGCCTTCCGCCGCCACTGGCCGTCCATCTCCGCCTCGCTCGCGGCGCTGTCGGCCTCCCTCGCCAGCCCCGCCTTCCCGCCCGCCGCGCCGCTGCTCGCGCCGCTCGCCGCCGCGCTCCGCGCGCTGCTGTCCGTCGCGGGGGACGCGCCCAGGCTCGGCCACCTCCACACCGTCTCGCTGCTCTCCTCCACGGCCGCCTCGCTTTCCCAGCACGCCGCCGACGCGCGCCTCCTCGCCGCGCCCGCGCCCGCCGCCTCCGACGCCGGCTCCGCCGCGGACGCGCTCGTCTCCCGGCTCCGCCTGGGGTCCGCGGCCTCCCGCGCCGCCGCGCTGGAGGAGCTGGCTAGCACCGCGGCGGCGCTGCCGGCGCCCTCCGCGACCGCGGCCGTCTCTGCTGTGGCGGTGCTGCTCGACTCGGCCTGCGGCGGCGGAGGCGGAGGTGGAGGGGACCTCCGCGACCGCGCCGTGGCCGCGCTGGCCGCGCTCGCGTCCTCGGACGCCGCGCGCCCTTCCCTGGCGCAGGAGGCCGGCGCCGTGGTGCCCCACCTGTGCCGCGCGCTCGAGTCCGGCGCGAGCGCGGCGGAGCACGCGTGCGCGGCGCTGCTCCCGCTGACGGCGGCGTCGCGGGACGCGGCAGCGGCAGTGGCGGCGCGCGGCGGGGTGGCAGCGCTGCTGGCCGCCTGCGCCGGCGGCACCCCGGCGGCGCAGGCCACGGCGGCCGGGGTGCTGCGGAACCTCGCCGCGTTTCCGGACCTCCTCCCGGCGTTCCGCGACGAGGGCGCGCTGCCGCTGCTCCTGCAGCTGGTGTCCCTCGGCACGCCGCGCGCGCAGGAGCTGGCGCTGGCCTGCCTCCAGAGCCTCACCACGGGAGACGGCGGCGACGAGGCGCAGCGGCTCAGAGTGGAGGCGTTCCAGGAGGGCGCGCTCGGGTGCGTCAGCGACTTCCTCGACGGCCGCCGCGGCGACGAGCCGGGCCTGGCGCCCGCGCTGGGCCTCCTCCGCAACATGGCGTCCTTCCGCTACATCGCCGAGATCGCGGCGTCCGGCGGCCTGGCAGCGCACGCGGCCGCCGCGCTGGGCAGCGACCGGTCCGCCACCCGCGCGGAGGCCGCCCTGGCGCTCGCGGAGCTCTGCGGCAACGCGGGCAAGGCCGGCCTACGGCAGGAGGCCGTGGTCGCGGACGCCGTCCCGCGGCTGGTGTGGATGCTGGAGGCCAAGCCCGCGGGCGAGCGCGACGCCGCGGCGCGCGCGCTGGCTGCGGTCCTGGACGCGTCGAGTGGGTGCCGCAAGGCGTTCCGGAAGGACGAGCGCGGCGTGGTGAACGCGGTGCAGCTGCTGGACCCGTCCGCGCCCGGCGTGGAGACGCGGTTCCCCGTGTCGGTGCTGCTGGCCGTGGCGCAGTCCCGGCGGTGCCGGAAGCAGATGGTGGCCGCCGGCGCGTGCGGGTTCCTGCAGGGACTGGTGGCCTCCGAGGTTGTGGGCGCCAAGCGGCTCGCCGAGCGGCTCGGCAAGGGGAAGATGCTTGGCGTGTTCCCGCGGACATGACGCTCGGTGGCGCATCAACCTCAGCTGTATGTATGTGCTCCTGCTTCTATGTGATATAAACATAACCAAATCCAATTTCCCTTTCTCGGTTCACCATCTGCTTCGGCTCTCTTGTGTGATGAACTGGGATGATGATGGATTGATCTTGTACATGTCGGCGTGCGTGCGTGCGTCAATGCTGCTGTTGGTAGATCACTACGGGTGCTACTGGAAACAATAATAAGAAGATGGAAACATTCTTGTATGCAGTTGTAAAATCTCTGCTCTGTTCTGAAATAGTTCGCTACTGACTACTAACATGAAGGAACGAATATGCATCTACTACTGTTTTATAACAATCTGGCAGTTGGTTTGGTTCTCCTGTTCCATCAGTATGTTGAATCAAATCATGCGATGTACGAGTAGCAGCAGCAGCTTCGACGCTCTCATGCATCCGCTGCTGGCTGTTGCTGTCCGGGCGCCGGCAGCTTATCATGAAGCTGACCGCACCGACAACTTCGGATCAGGATTGATTGGCCAACAGTAATATTATAACAGTGGTTTTGGTTAGCGTTACGACGGTGGTCAGATCAGCACTCGGCACACAGCTCTTTGGCCTGGCCTCCTGGGGACGGCCGGGGCCATTGCCGCATGAATTCTCGATGCCTACAGGTACATCGACTTGAATAAAAGGGGTCAGATGGGTTTGTACGACTGGTACAATTAGAGATGAAAACGTAATTATTCGGTTATCCATTTTTTATCGTTTTTCTTTAACTACAAATAAATAGGATATAGAATCTACTATACAAACTTATATTTTTGTTTTTAATATTAAGCTTATAAATATTCATAAAAGTAAATCTCAAACTCATCCTATATTTTCTCTAATGATAAATATAAAATTCAGTATAAATTCGAAAAACAAATTTAGTAACTTTTTCATCATTTTTTGTTGTAGGGAACAAATAACGCATAAAGTAATTTATGCAAAATTCGGTAATTTGTTTGATAACATAAGAAATAATCTTCATCAAAATTTATACACATCTATTTATATATATATATATATTTTAAAATATAGAATTGTTTTGGATTACCATTTCATCCCTAGATATAATAGAGGTTGGTGAAAGCCTATAAATTTACTTTGGTATGTGACAGACTGACAGGAAGGATCTGGAGGGACTACAATGCAGTTGTAGCCTTTTGCTTGCAAGCAAGGCCGGGATCCGGGTCTTCAATCTTGCTAGGCTTGTGCGTTAACAGTTGCTTCGACGACCCTGTCGGTGAAGCTCTGGGAGCAAGTATAATAATAGGGTAAAAGCAGGATAAATGCGGAGGTCGAGGAGACAACAGAGAAGAGATAGAAAAAACGGGCTTTAAACTCGTAGCTGGTTTAACAAAAAAAACTTTGAGAGAGATAAGTGAAGTCCAGTATTAATATCGAAGAGCTAACTACTATATTATTAAAGTTCTCTTACCGTAACCGGTGGCGTTGTTAGCGCTTATAGGCTTTTAGGCTATCCGCAGCAATGAACTCTAACCGATACCCTATACAGATAGAGTTGATCATACAGTAGAAATGATGTTAGAAATTTTGTAATAGTATTTGGATGGATATACTTGACATTTGTATAATATACCATTTTGATAGATGTTTAATCTTTGGGTTACGGGTTACATATACCCACATGGGTATGGGTATGGGGTAAATCCATACCCACCAATGTATATGGGTGACCTGATAGAGTTATTTTTTGTCGTGAGTATAAGTATGGGATAGTAATACCTGGTGAGTATTTACCTATTGCCATGTGTTACGGCGTGTGGCATCAGCGAGCGAGACCAAGGATGGATTCAGATGTCTGGAGATCCGAATTATTATTCGTATCTGAAAGGAAAAAATATTCTATAAAATCAATTTAAACATACTTTTATTACTAATTACTAATTATAAGTGATTTTAAACATTAAATAATGTACTAAAAATTGATGTACACCATTTGAAATGTAAAAAATATTTATACCATAAATAAATGATTGTGTTAATCTTATATTACTAGTGATATACAATGATAAATTTTAATTAATATTTAAAAGTCTAATTTTGAATACATTAGATTATTAGAGTTTTTAGAGTCCAAAATACAAATATACTTAATATACAAAAAGATTATATTTAGAGTCCAAAATATAAATATACCAGGTATAAATAATTTATTTTAAATATGATATTCAACTAAGTTTCAACTAAATAATGTATATGTAATATTGTTCATAATTTGCTTGTAATATAATTTTTACCAATTATAAATTTATCGAGAAAATAAATTAATACTTGTTATGATGTTATGTTCTAAATTAAGTAAGTATCTAAATCTAAATTTGAATTCGAACTATCCGTTTTCTATTCGTATCTGATAGTATTCGTAATAGAATTTGAATTAAAATATGATAAAGGATCTCGAATCGATCTCTAAGCCAGACCACGTGCTTGCCCTGGATTGTGGATTCTGTTCTCGGCTGTCACTTACTAGTGTTTGATGCGCGCCTTGCGCGCGTTGTTTTTTTTCATCAAATCAAATCCCCCTTCTGTCCGTTGTTTTTTTTTCATCAAATCCCGGGACCCGCCGCTTTTGCCCGACTTACCACTTCTGTCCGTTCGCTCGCTCGCTCGCTTGTTCTTATCCCCCTTGCTTTGCTCGTTCGTTCGATTGGAGCTAGCACATGATGTGGCTGCCCCAACAGGTTATCATCCTCAAAACGACGCAAAAACGCACAGGTTGTCAGGCTGATTCGCCTTGACGTATCCGTTAATCATGACGTTCCATGACACCACATTTCTCAAGTGCATTCCCTCAAAAACCTGGCGTGCGACATCCAAGCCACCGGGTGTTCTGGCTAAGGCCGTCATCAGGGTGTTGCAGGACGCGATGTCCCTGAATGGCATTTCGTCGAACAGGTAGCGGGCGGACAAGATGCCGCCGGCAGTGGCATAAAAGTGGAAGAGGGCGTTGGCAGCGTGGGGCGGCGAAGAGAAGAGGAGGCCGCGGCGGAGGAGCTGCCCGTGGAGAGGTGGCAGAGGCGGCAGCAGAGAGGAGAGGCGGGAAGGAGAAGTGGTCGGGGAATAGCGGGTGGTGGGAGCGGAGGAGGGCCGCGAAGAGGGAGAGGAGGGCGGAGAAAGGGATGCGAGGGCTTAGGGCGCGGAGTGCAGCATCGAGGGAGAAGAGCGGTAGGGGAGGAGGTAGGTGGCGAATGAGGCGGAGGATGTGAGCGGGCGTTGAGGCGGCGGAGCAGGCGGAGGCGATGAGGAGGCCGGCGGGGACGGGGTGGCCGAGGAGGAGGCCACGGCGGAAGAGGAAGGCGTGGGCGCAGAGGACGGAGGAGTGGGTGTGTAGACCGTGGCGGAGGAAGCCGTGGAGGTCGTCGATGATGGTGCCGCCGCCGGCAGCGGCGGAATTGGGGGAGGTGGAGGTGTCCACCATCAGTGGAGAACACGTGCCAGTGGCGCCATGGGTTTATTGGAGCTAGCCGCTGCGTGGATTCCTCGGCTCGCCGTCCGGATCTTGCCTCGCTGAGCTGCAGCTACCACGAATCCCGACTCGATTTGGCCGCGCTCGGATCTCGCCGGACTAGCGGGGACCGAGGCCTCTCGATTCGCCTCGGGGGCGAGATGGAGGGAGGCGATGGAGGATACCATACCCTCCTCGTGTTGGCCTCTTCGTGGCTTCAGGCGGCGTCTGGAATGCTCCGTGCAGGGAGGGAGGCGATGGAGGAGACCATACCCTCGTCGCCCCGCCCCCTCGTGCCTTCCGGCGGCGTCTAGAATTCCCTGTTGGATCTGGAGGAGTTACTCTATCTGGAGATCTGTCGTATGTCTTATTGAGATCGTGACCATTCAATTGAGATCATGCGGCTGTAGAAAAATGCTCTAACGTGGATGCGCTAGGAAGCCGCGTTTCCTTGCCGCTTTCATAATAAGGAAATTAGCTCGGAGGACTGTAGCCGGTAGCCGTGACGATTTCTACCACAGTACCACGTGCTGTAGCCAGTAGAGGCGGCGGCGGATGTCCCCGCAGCCTGCAACATCACCGCAACGCAACCCCTGCAGCAGTTTCACTTTCACTTCATTGCGCATCCATGCCACGACATGGGCCTTACCTGGGCTCCTGTTGCCAGATGTGCCGGGGGTCACCTTTGTACAGTAGGTACAGAAAATGGCCCAACATGGGGGTAAAGAAACAAAGAAAAAGCCCTACTCACTAACCAGCTATTCAAGGTTCACTGATGAAAAAATCATTCTCTGTAATGTAGAACACATAGTAAAGTTTTTTTTGTGTCGGAGACCGTGTCAAGTTATGCTCAGGTCCGGCCCGGCTAAAGAAAAACCTAGTTTTGGGGCTACTCTACCTACCGAGTTCAAAGTTTCCTCAAATACAAAAATTGAAGCTTTCCAGAATTGTCAAACTTTGGAACGAGCTTCTTTAGAGCTAGTTTGACAACTCTATTTTTCCAAGAGATTCTTATTTCCCCAACATCCCGTTGGATCATTAGAATTGAATTCCAATCTATTAATAGTAATTTAGGCATATATTAATTAAGCTAATTCAGTTTTATGTAAAATATATTTGTATTATATTATTAGCAAGATGCCGGAGATATTTATGTGCTACATTTTTACTATAGAGAAGTGATACGAAGAGTTTCATATAAGTTATAGAGTAGAAACAAATTCTACTAGTGCATAAAATCATTTCCGATCCTCTAACCTATGAATTTGAGATAGACTTATAAACTTTGGAAAGTGGTGGAATGTTAAATTCCAAACTAAATAAGTTACTTTATTGAGTGAATTTCAATTCCTCTAAAATAAAGGGTTCCAAACGCCCTGCAAAAGAGAAAATAAACTAATTTCTTTTAGTAAAATGCAAATGCTTTTAAAAAATATGGTTGCCAACCTAACTCTTAACGGGCTTTCGTATCTTGGCGTTCGTCCACAAAGCTTCTCCCTGCTTCATCTGGACCACCACCCGTTATTGGACACTTCGTAGGATCTATAATCACAACAAGGAAAAAAACAAGAGCACCCATAGTGCTAGATAAAATATAAATACTTGTTCGTCAACTCGCGTTGCTCGTGGTTAGCTCAGTTCGGTTTAACTTGACTTGTTACAATTTTGTCACGAGCTAAGCTAGCATGTCAGATCGAACGAGTTAGCGTTTGTCAGCAAAACAAAACCTACACTTATATTAGATAAACTAATAAGTGATGGTATGCGTTAATTTGATGTTGAATTGATGTGATATATGAAATTATGAGTACTATTACTCTTTTCTAGCGTCAAATTAATCTAGAATTAATGAAAAATTGATTATATTGTTGTATATATATGCATATTATTTTTTTTGTTGTGGCTCACGATCTAAACAAGCCAGCTCGAGCCCACCAACGAGCTGAGCCGAGATAATTCTCTGGCTCGGTTTCTTAACCAGCTGAACCAGCTTGTTAACTTAACGAGTCAGTTCGAGTTTAGTCGAGCCGAGCTGACTCGATATCTAGCGCTACGCGCACACACCAGTGGCATCCTACATCCTAAGATAAAGTAATGAGAATGCTAAAAATACTCTATTTGTCCCAAGTTAAAATTTGTTTTGCCTTTTTAATGGTTTCATACCACACTTAATGTATGTTATATATTGTCGGCGTTTCGACCCCGGGGGATCCCTGGACCGACGAGTAAACTGTCGCCGCGTGTCCCAGCCCAGATAGGTCGGCACGAGACGGAGCACGAAGGGGGGAAGGAGACAGGCAAAAAGGGGAAACCCGCAACCTTCGTGTTGTCCTGCGTCCAGGTCGGGTGCGCTTGCAGTAGGGGGTTACAAGCGTCCGCGTGGGAGAGAGAGCGAGAGACTTACGCGTCGGCCCGTTCTCCCGCGCGGCCAACCCTCCCGTACGAGAGCCCTGGACCTTCCTTTTATAGGCGTAAGGAGAGGGCCCAGGTGTACAATGGGGGATGTAGCAGTGTGCTAACGTGTCTAGCAGAGAGGAGCTAGAGCCCTAAGTACATGCCGTCGTGGCAGCCAGAGAGGTTTTTGCACCCTGTTCATGTGATGTCGTGGCCTTCGGAGGAGCGCTGGAGCCTTGCGGAAGGACAGCTGTCGGGGCTGTTGAGTCCTTGCTGACGTCTCCTTGCTTCCGTAAGGGGCTGAGAGCCGCCGTCGTCATGGAGCACGCGGGGTGCCATCATTATTTGTTTACCGGGACGAGCTAGATGGGACGCCGGTCTTTTTCCCCGTAGCCTGAGCTAGCTAGAGGTAGGGTAATGATGGCCCCTCTTGTGACGTGGTCGGTCCGAGCCCTAGGTCGGGCAAGGCGGAGGTTCCTCCGAGGTCGAGGTCGAGTCCGAGCCTCGGGTCGGGTGAGGCAGAGACCGTCTTCCGGAGCCCTGGGATCGGGCGAGGCGGAGTTCGTCGTCTTCCGGAGCCGAGGCTGAGTCCGAGCCCTGGGGTCAGGCGAGGCGGAGTTCGTCGTCTTCCGGAGCCGAGGCTGAGTCCGAGCCCTAGGGTCGGGCGAGGCGGAGTTCGTCGTCTTCCGGAGCCGAGGCTGAGTCCGAGCCCTGCGGTCGGGCGAAGCGGAGTTCGTCGTCTTCCGGAGCCGAGGCTGAGTCCGTGCCCTGGGTCGGGCGAGGCAGAGCTTCCTAGGGCGCCCGAGGCTGGACTTAGCTGCTGTCAGCCTCACTCTGTCGAGTGGCACAGCAGTCGGAGCGACGCAGGCGGCGCTGTTCTCTTGTCAGGCCGGTCAGTGGAGCGGCGAAGTGACTACGGTCACTTCGGCTCTGTCGACTCAAGAGCGCGCGTCAGGATAAGGTGTCAGGCGATCCTTGCATTAAATGCTCCTGCGATACGGTTGGTTGGCATGGCGATCTGGCCAAGGTTGCTTCTCTGCGAAGACTGGGCCTCGGGCGAGCCGAAGGTGTGCCCGTTGCTTGAGGGGGCCCTCGGGCGAGACGTGGATCCTCCGGGGTCGGCTACCTTTGCCCGAGGCTGGGCTCGGGCGAGGCGAGATCGTGTCCCTCGAGTGGACTAAGCCTTGACCTTAATCGCGCCCATCAGGCCTTTGCAGCTTTGTGCTGATGGGGGTTACCAGCTGAGATTAGGAGTCTTGGGGGTACCCCTAATTATGGTCCCCGACAGTAGCCTCCGAGCCTCGAAGGGAGTGTTGATACTCGCTTGGAGGCTTTTGTCGCACTTTTTTTTGCAAGGGGACCGACCTTTCTCGGTTGCGTTTCGTTCCGGTGGGTGCGCGCGAGCGCACCCGCCGTGTGTAGCCCCCGAGGCCTCGGAGGAGTGGTTTGACTCCTTCGAGGTCTTAGTGCGTTTTGTAATGCTTAGGCCGGTCTGGTTGTTCCCTCATGCGAACTGGTCGTAGCCCGGGTGTACAGTCGAGTCCAAAGTTCTCGGGCTGGTATGTTGACGCTGTCAACGGTTTGGCCAGAGCCGGGTTTGCGAGAGCAGCCCCCGAGCCTCCGCACAGAGCAAGAGGACCGTCAAGGACAGACTCGTCTTTTTACATACGCCCCTGCGTCGCCTTTCCGCAAGGAGGAGGGGGGAAAGCGCCATGTTGCCCTCGGAGGGCGCTGAACATGGTGTCTCCAGTGAGTTGCTAATGGGTAATCCGAGTGGACGCCCGTGCCCCATTCGTTAGGGGTCGGCTAGTGGCCCGGAGGCACGCTCTAAAAGTACCTGCGGGTGATTTGCCGGACCCGGTCCCCTTTTGACGGGGTCCGAGGGCTCGATGCCTCCCTCTGGTGGGATTCCGTTACAAAATTGTTCCCGTCGGTCTCGGAAATGTCCTAGGTTACCTCGAGAGCTTATCCCGAGCCTTGGTTATGTATCGAACGTACCCAGGGTCATCCCTCGCTCTGCTTGCTCTGAGGCGGCTGTCAGAACCCTTCGGGGGCTAGCCTACGAACCCCTGATCAGTAGTGGGCGTGGAGCCCGAGTGGCCTGAGGCGGCCGTTGAACCCTTCCGAGGGGCCAGCCTTCGAACCTCTAACCAGTAGTGGGTGCGGAGCCCGAGTGCTCTGAGGCGGCTGTTGAACCCTTCTGAGGGGCCAGCCTTCGAACCTCTGATCAGTAGGGGGGCTCGGGGCCCGCTTCCTTCGCGGAGAAGGATCCCTTTCGAAGTATCCCCTTTCCCGGTCCCTGTTGTAAGAGATAGAAAGAGGAAGAGGAAAGGATACGAAATCGAACGACGTGGCGCACCTTTTTTGACACGGTCATTATGGCGGAGGTGAAGCGTCGCCTGCTTCGCCTGCCAAAGGTGCCGCCTGTCCGGCCGCAGAGTTAATGCGACGGGACGAGTGGTTCGTGGGGCAGCTGTTGTGCGTGCGCGAACTGTTCGAGGAACGGAACACGGGCGCGTCGTCTTCACGCCGTGGGAGAGGGCTCTCTCGCTGTCCCAGGAGGGGACGTGAGCCTGCTGACGACTTGACTGCCGCTTTCGCCTGCCTGCCACCGTCATTACTGCCGGCCCATTTCTGGCCGTATCGACCGTCGCGCCTTCTCCCGCGGCTGACCGACCCGTGACCGATGTGCTCGGTTGGCACTGTTGGGCCGTGCGCAGGGTCGCCTCGAGTCGCGGCACCGGTTCCGCAGACGAGAAGGCGCGGTACTGGCGTGAGTGGCGGTGCAGTTTCTTGCACGTAGTAACCGGCGCGCCGGTTACATGATGTGTGGGCCTGGGCCTCCATGCTGGACGCGTCGGAGTCGAAAGGGTGCGCCCCCTTGGTGCGGTTGCATGCCGCCTGCATGGTGGTCCGCCCTTTCACCCGCTGGTCTGGGCGAAAGTGGAGGAGCGCTTGTAACCGCTGGGCAGTTACGCGCACCGCGCGCGGTGGTTTGGCCTTTTCTGTTCTGGGCCATCTTGCATGACGTGTGGGACCCAGCCCCCGTGTCGTAGGGGGAGGACCTTGGAGCGTGTTGGAGAAGACTCAGCCCGCGACGGCTGAGGATGCAAGTGGGGAAAGTTGCCTTTAAAAAGAGGGTGACCCCCTTGGAAGGCAACCATGTCTTCGCACTCCCTTCATGCATCGCGTCCTTCCACCTTCCGAGCCCCCAGATGGGGAGCGCCCGCGGTTCTTCCGCCTTATCGTCGTTGGAGGAACGCAACTTCGCGGAAGTTGGTACCTTTTAGCCATCGTTCGGCTTCAAGGATTTTCATCAGACAGCCCGGCTGCATCCCCTCGCCGGTGGGCACCCAAGACGTGACCACCAGTTCGATGGTGGGGAGAAGCAAGCCGGGCTGCGACCTCAGTCCCGCCCTCAGCTTCAAGGATCTTCATCATCCTGGCTGGGGAGGAGAGCGAGGCGAGCCGGAGCTCTACCTCCCGCATGGGTCGGCGGACCACCTCTTCCTCCAGCTTCTGGGGTGGAAACCATCCTCCAGTTCTGCGGAGGAGGCGCCCTCCAGCCATGCCGGGGAAGGCGGACTGTTGCTGCCTAGCTAGGATGCAACATTCCATCCTCTGTCCTCGCTTTTGTGGCGAGGACGGGAGTGAGGACCTGCCGGTGCGCTTTGGGGCGGCCGGCACTCACCGGTGCGGTGTTGGTGGGCAGGCGGTCGCCGCCATTGGTGTTGAGGTGGTGGCAGCTGGAGAATGCTTCCCCGCCGTTGAGGCCGTCAGCGCCACCTACAGACCGACCTCCGGCTCTTTGGCTTTGATGTCTGGTTCGCGTCCCTTGAGTGGGGACGCGAACGAGAGCCTTCCGGTGGCTGCGTCCGTCCCGGGACCATGGCTGCTGCCGCAGAGGTCACTGGCGAGTCGCCCGGAGCTTGTCGCCCCGCAGGCTCTCCGGTGTGGAGGTTGTTCATACCCGCGGGGGCGGAACCGGAGTTCCGTTTGTAATGGCACCTTGAATGCCGGTGTCTGTTCATTATGGCTGTCGGGGCCTGAACATGTAGGTATTTTTGGGTGTAATACCATGTTTTTCCCTCATTTTCGAGCACTGGAACCCGCCTGTCGGCTAGCCAAACCGCTTAACCAAGTGTGAGTTGCCTCGTGCGAAGGTGACGAGTGAGGTATCCGCATCCCGGAGGCGTAGGAGTCCATCGGCTCGGTCTGCCTTGCCGCCCGAGGCTTCTCTTGCTTAGTTAAAGGAACCCTCGGCCGCTCTGCGATGAGTCGGAGCCGGAGGCAGTGGTGTCAGCATGGACAGAGGCAGAGTTGGCTCAAAAAGAAGATTTCGTCGGCCGGAGCCTGGTCGGGCCGTCCACTGGCGGGACCAGCGCCGGAGTCGGGTTGCCGAGGCCATGAGCCGGGCTGGTGTCCTCGAAGGACAGCTGGCTGAGGCTTCGGGGCGGCCGGCCGAGCCGTCTGCTCGGGCCGGGTTCCTGGAGGAGACCCTGGCGGCGATGGCCCAAGCGTGGTGCTGACGTCGTCCTTCGGAGCGGAGATCCTCCGACCGCGTTGCCGTCCGAGGCTCGGTCGGACTTCGCCGAAGGTGGAGTTTACGCCGAGGGTGCTGCTGTTCCCCTCCATCGACGTCTGAACCTGCAGGATCGGTTCGCCTGTAGTATGCATATGTTTTTGTGGCCGCCGAGGCCCAAACATACTGTCGTCACATTGTAAAGCTGTGTTTCTTTTCCTCTTGTTTCGAGTATCTGGACTTATTCGTCGGTAACAGAATTGTTTGTCCAAGCGAGAGTTACTTTTCATGGAAGGTGATGAGTGAGGTATCCATATCCCGGAGGCGTAGGAGTCCCTCGGCTCGGTCGACCTCGCCGCTTACGTGTACTCTTACTCGTCCGTAGGATTCTGCTATCGTTGTAGTTGAGAAGGCACGAAAAATCGTTTCGGCAGAAAAGTTTCCAAGCATTAAGACTTGTCCGGTCAGCGGAATCGCTTATCCGAGCGTGAGTTACTTATCGCAGAAGGTGATGAGTGAGGTATCCGTATCCCGGAGGCGTAGGAGTCCCTCGGCTCGGTGGGCCTTGGCTGCTTACGTGTACTCCGTCATTTTCAGGATCCCACTTTCGAAGTAGTCGAAAAGCACGAAAGACGTTCTGGCAGAAAGACCTTTTCCGAGGAAAATTTTGACGCGGAGGGGGGTCCCCCCTTCTAGCCCCCGAGGGAGGGTCAGGCTTTGCCGAGGCAAGGCTGACCCTTCCTTGATGGTTAGACTTTGTATGTAAACGAGGTGTATGAACGGCTTGAAAACATCTTAAGGGTAGAAGCGATGTAGCTGTTGGATGTTCCAAGCGTTGCTGTAGAACTCGCCTTGACTGTTGGCCAGCTTGTATGTCCCGGGTTTCAGAACCTTGGCGATGACGAACGGCCCTTCCCAGGGAGGCGTGAGCTTGTGCCGCCCTCGGGCGTCTTGTCGCAGCCGAAGCACCAAGTCGCCCACCTGGAGGTCTCGGGACCGAACCCCTTGGGCATGGTAGCGTCGCAGGGACTGCTGATACTGCGCCGAGTGTAGTAAGGCCATGTCCCGAGCCTCTTCCAGCTGGTCCAGTGAGTCTTCTCGGTTGGTTCGATTGCTTTGGTCGTCGTACACCCTCGTCCTCGGGGAACCGTATTCTAAGTCTGTGGGCAAGATGGCCTCGGCCCCATAGACTAGAAAGAACGGTGTGAAGCTCGTGGCTCGGCTCGGCGTTGTCCTTAGACTCCAGACCACCGAGGGGAGTTCCTTCATCCATCGCCTGCCGAACTTATTGAGGTCGTTGTAGATCCTCGGCTTGAGTCCTTGCAGAATCATGCCGTTGGCACGTTCTACCTGCCCATTCGTCATGGGGTGAGCCACGGCGGCCCAGTCCACCCGGATGTGGTGATCCTCGCAGAAGTCCAGGAACTTTCTGCCGGTGAACTGGGTGCCGTTGTCGGTGATGATGGAGTTCGGGACCCCAAAGCGATGGATGATGTTGGTGAAGAACGCCACCGCTTGTTCGGACCTGATGCTGTTTAGGGGTCGGACCTCGATCCACTTGGAGAATTTGTCGATGGCGACCAGCAGGTGCGTGTAGCCCCCGGGTGCCTTCTGCAAGGGACCGACGAGGTCTAGACCCCACACAGCAAACGACCAGGTGATGGGTATTGTCTGTAGAGCCTGAGCGGGCAGGTGGGTCTGCCTTGCGTAGAATTGACACCCTTGGCAGGTGCGGACAATTCTAGTGGCGTCGGCCACCGCGGTCGGCTAGTAGAAACCTTGTCTGAAAGCGTTTCCAACAATGGCTCGAGGCGCTGCGTGATGACCGCAAGCCCCCGAGTGTATTTCTTGTAAGAGCTCCTGACCTTCGGCGATGGATATGCATCATGGAGGATGCCTGAGGGGATGCGGTGGTAGAGCTCTTTCCCGTCCCCAACAAGACGAACGACTTGGCGCGCCGCGCCAGTCACCGAGCTTCGGCTCGGTCGAGGGGAAACTCTCCTCGGTGGAGATATTGCAGGTACGGGGTCTGCCAGTCTCGATTAGGCGGGACCCCATTCCGCTCTTCCTCGACGCGTAGTGCCTCACCCTCTGGGGCCGAGGGTGCCTCGGGCTGGGCCGAGGCCTTCTCGGGCTCGGGCGTGTCGTCGGTCTTGACTGAGGGTTGATGTAGGTCTCGGGAGAAGACGTCCGGGGGAACCGTTGTCTGCCCCGAGGCTATCTTAGCCAGCTCGTCCGCAGTCTCGTTGTATCATCGGGCGATGTGGTTGAGCTTGAGCCCGTAGAACTTGTCCTCCAGGCGCCGAACCTCATCGCAGTAGGCTTCCATCTTCGGGTCGCGTCAGTGGGAGTTCTTCATGACTTGGTCGATAACAAGCTGCGAGTCACCGCGAGCATCGAGGCGTCGAACCCCTAGCTTGATGGCGATGCGCAACCCGTTAACCATAGCCTCGTACTCGGCCATGTTGTTGGACGTCGGGAAACGGAGGCGCAGCACGTAGCGGAGGTGTTTCCCGAGGGGTGAGATGAAGAGCAGGCCCGCGCCCGCTCCTGTTTTCATCAGCGACCCGTCGAAAAACATGGTCCAGAGTTTCGGTTGGATCGGAGCTGCTGGAAGCTGGGTGTCGACCCATTCAGCCACAAAGTCCGCCAAGACTTGGGACTTGATGGCCTTCCGAGGGGCGAACGAGATTGTCTCGCCCATGATTTCCACCGCCCACTTTGCAATCCTACCCGAGGCCTCTCGGCACTGGATGATCCCCCCAGGGGGAAGGATGACACCACAGTCACCGGATGAGACTCGAAGTAGTGTCGCAACTTCCGCCGCGTCAGAATCACCGCGTACAGCAGCTTCTGAATTTGGGGGTAGCGAATCTTGGTCTCGGACAGTACCTCACTGATGAAGTAGACCGGCCTCCGGACGGGCAATGCATGCCCTTCTTCTTGTCTCTCAACCACGATCGCGCAGCTGACCACCTGAGTGGTAGCAGCGACGTAGATCAAGAGGGCTTCTCCGGCAGCGGGGGGCACCAGGATGGGTGCATTTGTGAGGAGCGCCTTCAGGTTCCCGAGGGCTTCCTCGGCCTCGGGGGTCCAAGTGAAGCACTCGACCTTTCTTAAGAGGCGGTACAGAGGTAGGCCTCTTTCGTCGAGGCGCGAGATGAAACGGCTCAGAGCCGCAAGGCATCCCATGACCCTCTGTATGCCTTTCAAGTCCTTGATGGGCCCCATGTTGGTGATGGCCGCGTTTTTCTCCGGGTTGGCCTCGATGCCCCGCTCGGAGACGATGAACCCCAAGAGCATGCCTCGGGGGACTCCGAAGACGCACTTCTCGGGATTGAATTTTACGCCTTTCGCCTTGAGACACCGGAATGTCGTTTCAAGGTCGGAAAGGAGGTCGGAGGCTTTCCTCGTCTTGACTACGATGTCATCGACGTAAGCCTCGACCGTTCGACCAATGTGTTTGCCGAACACGTGGTTCATGCACCTTTGGTACGTCGCACCCGCATTCTTCAAACCAAATGGCATAGTAATGTAGCAGTACATGCCAAAAGGTGTGATGAAAGAAGTCACGAGCTGGTCGAACTCTTTCATCCTGATTTGGTGATACCCTGAGTAGGCATCGAGGAAAGACAGGGTTTCGCACCCGGCAGTGGAATCCACGATTTGATCGATGCGAGGCAGAGGGTAGGGAACCTTCGGACATGCTTTGTTTAGACCAGTGTAGTCTACACACATCCGCCATTTCCCTCCTTTCTTTCTCACAAGCACAGGGTTGGCAAGCCATTCAGGATGGAATACCTCTTTGATGAACCCTGCGGCCATCAGCTTGTGAATCTCCTCGCCTATGGCTCTGCGCTTTTCTTCGTCGAATCGGCGCAGAGGTTGCTTCACGGGTCGGGCTCCAGCTCGGATATTCAGCGAGTGCTCGGCGACATCCCTCGGTATGCCAGGCATGTCTGAGGGACTCCACGCAAAGACTTCAGCGTTCGCGCGGAGGAAGTCAACGAGCACTGCTTCCTATTTGGGGTCGAGCTCGGAGCCGATCCGTATCTGCTTGGAGGCGTCGTTGCTGGGGTCGAGAGGGACTGATTTGACCGTCTCTGCTGGCTCGAAGTTGTCGGCGTGGCGCTTCACGTCTGGCGCCTCCTTGGAGATGCTCTCCAGGTCGGCAATGAGGGCCTCGGATTCGGCGAGGGCCTCGACGTACTCCACGCACTCCACGTCGCATTCGTACGCGTGTCGGTACGTGGGGTCGACGGTGATGACCCCGTTGGGGCCCGACATCTTGAGCTTGAGGTAGGTGTAGTTGGGGATGGCCATGAACTTGGCGTAGCATGGCCTCCCCAGCACTGCGTGGTAGGTTCCTTGGAACCCGACCACCTCGAACGTGAGGGTCTCCCTTCGGAAGTTGGAGGGAGTCCCAAAGCAGACGGGTAGATCGAGTTGTCCGAGGGGTTGGACGTGTTTTCCGGGGATGATCCCGTGAAAAGGCGCCGCGCCTGCCCGGACTGAGGACAGATCGATCCGCAGGAGCCCGAGGGTCTCGGCGTAGATGATGTTGAGGCTGCTGCCTCCGTCCATGAGGACCTTGGTGAGCCTGACGTTGCCGATGACGGGGTCGACAACGAGTGGATACTTCCCCAGGCTCGGCACGCGGTCGGGGTGGTCGCCTTGGTCGAAGGTGATGGGCTTGTCGGACCAGTCTAGGTAGACTGGCGCCGCCACCTTTACCGAGTAGACCTCCCGACGCTCTTGCTTGCGGTGCCGAGCCAAGGCGTTCGCCACTGGCCCACCGTAGATCATGAAGCAGTCGTGGACCTCGGGGAACCCCTCTGCCTTGTGATCCTCCTTCTTGTCGTTGTTGTGGGCCCTGCCACCTTCCGCAGGTGGCCCGACCTTGTGAAAGTGGCGCCGAAGCATGACGTATTCCTCAAGGGTGTGCTTGACGGGTCCCTAATGATAGGGGCACGACTCCTTGAGCATCTTGTCGAAGAGATTGGCACCTTCGGGAGGTTTCCGAGGGTTCTTGTACTCAGCGGCGGTGACAAGGTCCGTGTCGGCTGCGTCGCGTTTCGCTTGCGACTTCTTCTTGCCCTTCTTCTTGGTGCCGCGCTGAGTGAACGCCTCAGGGACATCTTCCGGCTGGCGGCCCTGGGGCTGCTTGTCCTTCCGGAAGATGGCCTCAACCGCTCCTGGCCAGAGGCGAACTTGGTGGCGATGTCCATCAGCTCGCTCGCCCTGGTGGGGGTCTTTCGACCCAGCTTGCTCACCAGGTCGCGGCAGGTGGTGCCGGCGAGGAACGCGCCGATGACGTCCGAGTCGGTAACATTGGGCAGCTCGGTGCGCTGCTTCGAGAATCACCGGATGTAGTCCCGGAGAGACTCTCCCGACTGCTGGCGGCAACTTCGAAGATCTCAGAAGTTTCCAGGGCACACGTACGTGCCCTGGAAGTTGCCGGTGAAGGCTTGGACCAGGTCGTCCCAGTTGGAGATCTGCCCCGAAGGCAGATGCTCCAGCCAGGCTCGAGCGGTGTCAGAGAGGAAAAGGGGGAGGTTGCGGATGATGAGGTTGTCATCGTCCGTTCCACCCAGCTGGCAGGCCAGTCGGTAGTCCGCGAGCCACAGTTCCGGCCTCGTCTCCCCCAAGTACTTTGTGATGGTAGTCGGGGTTTGGAACCGGGTCGGGAACGGTGCCCGTCGTATGGCACGGCTGAAAGCCTGCGGACCGGGTGGTTCGGGCGAGGGGCTCCGATCCTCCCCGCTGTTGTAGCGTCCCCCACGCCTGGGGTGGTAGCCTCGGCGCACCCTCTCGTCGAGGTGGGCTCGACGGCTGCGGTGGTGGTGCTCGTTGCCGAGGCGACCCGGGGCCACAGGCGCCGTGTTGCGCGTGCGCCCGGTGTGGACCGAGGCTTCCCGCTTGAATTGGGAAGTCGCGGCGCGATGCTCCTAGGGGTACCCCTGCCTTCGGGAGGCAGAGCTTTCGGCCCGTCGGACCGCGGCATCCTCCAGGAGATTCTTGAGCTCTCCCTGGATACGCCGCCCTTCGGTGGTCGATGGTTTCGGCATCGTGCGGAGAAGTATTGCTGCTGCAGCCAGGTTCTGGCCGACCCCACTAGAAGCCGGTGGCGGCCTTGCCCTGACATCGTCGGCAATGCGGTGCTGGATGCCTTGGGGTAGATGACGTGCTTCTCCGGCCGGAGCTTGGTCTGCCCATTCCTGCTCGATGTTCCGCCGGAACGGCTCAAGTGCTCCTGCTCCCTCGTCGAGCCTGGCCTGCATCTCGCGGATTTGCTCGAGCTGTGCGTCCTGACCCCTCGCAGGGACTGGGACCACAGCTAGCTCCCGAAGGATGTCAACGCGAGGCGCAGGCCTAGGGGGATCGCCATTTTCCGGCATACCAAGATGGTTGCCTTCGCCGGGACCCCCTAGATCGACGTGGAAACATTCATGACTTGGGCCGCAGTCCTCGTCGCCGAAGCTGCAGCTACCATCGGAACAATCGGAGAGGCAGTAGTCACATGCGGTCATGAAGTCCCGCATGGCACTGGGGTTACCGAGCCCGGAGAAATCCCAACAAAAGTCGGGCTTGTCATCTTCCCCGGAACCCGAGGGTCCATAGGTCGAGACGGCCGTCAGCCGGTCCCAGGGTGACCGCATATGATACCCCAAAGGGTTTGAACATGCCTCTATAAAAGCGTCCACCAAAGTGGTGTCGCTCGGTGGGTCGCAGCTGGATCTAAAAGGCACGAGATGGGAATCGGTCGGTACCTCTTGGTCGACGGGCGGTGACGAAGTCGCGTTAGGGACGGACTGCACCGTCGTCTCAGGTACGAGGGTGACACCCAGCAAGTCCCTCGCGAGCGTGCTGGCGTCGTTCGTCTGCTTGGGGTTGGCGTGTTGCGGGGAAGCGGCGCTCGTCTTCGTCTCAGACGCGAGGTCGACGCCCAACGTATCCCCCGTTGGGGCGTCGGTGCCGTCGACTCGCTCGACAGCCGATGAGGTGCCGCCTCCTGCTTGGCCATGCCTGCCCCGCCTCCTCCTCCGTCGGCGGGGAAGGTGACGGGACAGACCCGGATGTTGCTCTTCCGCCACGTGGGGAAGACGTCGCTGATTCCGCCGCCGGCGGGTGGGCTGACGGCCGCCATTGTCGCTGTCGCGCGGCGGAGGAAGGAGTATCATGCCGTAGCTGCCGTCGAGGGACATGAACTCAAGACTCCCGAAACGGAGCATCATCCCGGGTTGAAGAGGTTGCGGGAGACTACCCATCTGGAGCTTGACGGGAAGCTGTTCGTCAACACACAGCAGGCCCCTATCTGGCGCGCCAACTGTCGGCGTTTCGACCCCAGGGGGGTCCCAGGACCGACGAGTAAACTGTCGCCGCGTGTCCTAGCCCAGATGGGTCGGCGCGAGACGGAGCACGAAGGGGGGAAGGAGACAGGCAAAAAGGAGAAACCCGCGACCTTCGTGTTGTCCTGCGCCCAGGTCGGGTGCGCTTGCAGTAGGGGGTTACAAGCGTCCGCGTGGGAGAGAGCGAGAGACTTACGTGTCAGCCCATTCTCCCGCGCGGCCAACCCTCCCGTACGAGAGCCCTGGACCTTCCTTTTATAGGCGTAAGGAGAGGGCCCAGATGTACAATGGGGGATGTAGCAGTGTGCTAACGTGTCTAGCAGAGAGGAGCTAGAGCCCTAAGTACATGCCGTTGTGGTAGCCGGAGAGGTTTTGGCACTCTGTTCATGTGATGTCGTGGCCGTCGGAGGAGCGCTGGAGCCTTGCGGAAGGACAACTGTCGGGGCTGTTGAGTCCTTGCTGACGTCTCCTTGCTTCCGTAAGGGGCTGAGAGCCACCGTCGTCATGGAGCACGCGGGGTGCCATCATTATTTGTTTACCGGGACGAGCTAGGGGTAGGGTAATGATGGCCCCTCTTGTGACGTGGTCGGTCCGAGCCCTAGGTCGGGCGAGGCGGAGGCTCCTCCGAGGTCGGGGTCGAGTCCGAGCCCCGGGTCTGGCGAGGTGGAGACCGTCTTCCGAGGCTGAGGCTGAGTCCGAGCCCTGGGGTCGGGCGAGGCGGATAAGGTGTCAGATGATCCTTGCATTAAATGCTCCTGCGATACGGTCGGTTGGCGTGGCGATCTGGCCAAGGTTGCTTCTTTGCGAAGACTGGGCCTCGGGCGAGCCGAAGGTGTGCCCGTTGCTTGAGGGGGCCCTCGGGCGAGACTTGGATCCTCCGGGGTCGGCTGCCTTTGCCCGAGGCTGGGCTCGGGCGAGGCGAGATCGTGTCCCTCGAGTGGACTAAGCCTTGACCTTAATCGCGCCCATCAGGCCTTTGCAGCTTTGTGCTGATGGGGTTACCAGCTGAGATTAGGAGTCTTGTGGGTACCCCTAATTATGGTCCCCGACATATATATATATCCTAGGTGAACGACTAAATGACTTAGGTAGTGTTTGGTTGAGGAGCCAAGTAAAACGGAGCTGTTCCATCCTTGATTCTAAGAACAGAGCCGCTCTGTTCTGTGTTTAGTAAGCTGGAACGGAGCGGCTCTGTTTTTCGTTTGGTTGCAGAGTGAACTGGAACGGAGCGACTCTATTTTTTGTTTGGTTGCAGAGGGAGGCGCGCGAGCTGCTGCGCACGGATGGGAGGGCGAGCTGTGGGAGCGGGTTGGGAACGAAGCGACTCCGTCCAATTGATTTTTTGGAGTGGGATGGTTCCGGATCTAAGGAGAATATTCCCTAATTGGAGCCACTCCGTTCTAGTTAATTTGTAACCAAACAACAACAAAACTGGGACAGAACGACTCCGTTATACTTGGCTCTTCAACCAAACACTACCTTAATATTTTGTGGAACGACTGAACCAACGACATAAGAAAATGTATGAGAAAACACACAAAAATGCTAAAAATAGTAAATAACTTAATGTTTTATAAAAAATGACTTAATATTTACTAGAATGACTTAATGTTGATTGGAATGACTTAATGTGGCTAGAAAAAGAGCCGTGTGGGGTGCGCGAGCGGTGCGGGGCTGAGTCGCGCGAGCGTGGGGGAGCCACACGGGGCATGGGGCGTGGAGCCGCACGGGACACGCGCGGTCGGGCAGGCGGGCGCACGCTCTATAATGGTCCGGGTGATGGATCGTTGGGTCTATCACCCTAGGTGGATATATATATATATATAAAAACTAAGAGTTAAAAGGAAGACTAATTTAGGACGTCCATCCGTCCCAAAATAGTATTCGCTTTAGATCTGTTTTTTTTATGTTTTATTTAAATGGATGATAATGAACCTAGACACAAATCTAAAACACGTACATCAAATGTTGTATGACTCTGAAACGAATTCTGAGATAGGACATACGGAGTATTGTATAAGAAAGTTACAACGGTATGGATTCGTGGAATACGAACGATCCATTACAACTAGACCTCAAGTACATATAATTCACCGATTCATTCGCGGAGAGCCTCTAGAAACATTAGATTTGTTATGGAGCTGTTAGACTTTACGACCTAAGGAAGCCCCTCACTCGCACACATGATTTGCAAGCTAGCACGCATGAACCTAATTATTGTAGTGAAAATTTTGAGTAAAGTTCAAATTTGTTTCCCTGGCTTGACGTTCATGCCACTCTTCCTCCATCCTTATCCTCCTAATATTTTTTTTTCTCTGCGGACATGCCATGGCCACGACCAGCATGCGTTTCATTAGAAGGTTATCCTTCCAATCTTACATCAGACTCCACCTTCGGGGCTACTTTGAAAACCTCAAATCCTTTTCGGAATTAGAGCCACGATTCTAGCCACGATCGATTCTAGCCTATCGATTCTAGCCACGATCGATAATCTAATAAGGTGTTTGGTTTGAGGAATAAGCTAGTCTATCATCTTCTCACTCACTTTTTTGTTTGATTTGTGAAATGAAATGAGTTCATCCATCACCACATCATTCCTCATAGTTAGTTAGTACTAATATGAGGAATGATGTCATCTTACCAAATTTGAGGAATAGACATTACCCGAATTTGCTCTTTGCCGAGTACCAAATATTTTGCCGAGTGTTTTTTTCGGTTACTCGGTAAAGAAGCTTTTTGCCGAGTGCCACGTAAAAAACCCTCGGTAAAATAAAACACTCGGCAAAGAAGCACTTTGCCGAGTGTTTTATTTTTGACACTCGCCAAAGAGTTTCTTTGCCGAGTGTTTTATTTTTGACACTCGGCAAAGAGCTTCTTTGCTGATTGTTTTTTTACACTCGGCAAAGAGTTTTTTTGCTGAGTGTCCAAAATATAACACTCGACAAAGACCTATTTGCCGAGTGCTTTTTTTCAACAATAGGCAAAGACAATTTAAAAATCACATTTTAAAGCAGTAAATTAATTCAAATGAAAAAGTTTTCAACTATAAATTTGTATAACTCATCATGATGTACAATTTATAATTTTAACATTTCTTCATATGACAAAATAAAAATAAATTTATTCATAAAACCTATATCTCTCTTGTAGTTTATGAAACTACGAGAGAGATATATAAGATTTGTGCATATTTTTAGAACCATCATGTGAAATGAACAAATGAACCAAACAACCAAAATAAACTTTTAGATCTTGAGAAGTTTAAGAATTTTGTGGTTGGATTTTTTTTCATTTGAGTCATCTTGTCAACGAAAACTACGTGAATTTAAAAAATTTAAAATTTGAATTTTGAAAACGACCTCGAAAGAAAAAACCACCAACATGAAAGTTGTAGGTATTGAAGTATTATAAAAATTTGTAGTTGACAATGTTTTGGTTTGAAATCATCTTGTCATGCAAAACTATGTTTGAATTTTAAAATTTGAATTTTTCAAACTACCTCGGATGGAAAAACCACCAAAATAAAAGTTGTAGATCTTGAAATGTAATGAAACTTTGTAATTATCATTTTTTATTTGAAATCATCTTATCATTGAAAAATTCATGTGAAGTTTTCAAATTTGAAATTCAAATTTTGTAAATGGCCTCAGATGTAGAAACTATCAAAATAGAACTTGTAGATCTCGAAAAGTTATGCAACTTTATAGTTGGTCACATTTTCAAATGAATTCATTTAGTGGCTTAAATAATCAAATTACTCTCGGTTTGTTATAGGAACGAAAACATAATATAGACATAATTGATGTAGTAGTAGTGGTTCACTATTATGCGCGAGAGAGATGGTTGCGAGTTCGAATCTCACCATTCACAAAAACATGTAAATTTGACTCAAAATAATAGTGAAAAATGATAGGGCGATGGGTATGGTAATAGGTAGTGGTTGGAGAGTTGTTCCTATAATTTTAAAAAAATGTTTTGCTGTTTATTTGGGTTTTATTTCGATTCTTAATTTGCCAAGTGCTTTTCGACACTCGGCAAAGTCTTTGCGGAATGACTGAAAAAAGTACTCGGCAAAGAACCCTTTGCCGATAAAATGTTTGCCGAGTGTAAAATGGCCTTAGACACTCAGCAAAGAACACAATTCTGGTAATGAGACTTATGATGCACCACCTCATGTTGTGGGGTGTTTGGTTTGAGTAATCATTATATCCAAGTTGAGATGGTGCATCATAAGTCCAATCCTCTAATTTAGTGGGATCATCTCATTCTTCATGTTAGTACTAACTAATTATGAGAAATGATGTGGTGATGTACCCACTAGTACACAGAAGCTCTATAGTGGCGGTCCTAGAGCTATTTGCACTGGCGTTTTCCAGTGCCGCCAGTGCTAGGGGCCAGTAGAAATCGACCTTTTTTACAGGCGGTTGTTTGCCAACCGCCAGTGTAAATAACATTATCACTAGCGGTTTTCTTTAGCAGCCCGCCAATGTAAATATCATTAGCACTGGCGATTTGCTTAAGAAACTGCATGTGGAAATATTATTATCATTGGCAGTGTCTTAAGCGACCCGCCTATAAAAATGATATCTCCACATACGATTTCTTAAGAAAATCGCCAGTGCTGATGATATTATCACTGGCGGTTTTCTTTAGTAGCCCGCTAGTGTAAATATCATCAGCACTAGTGGTTTGCTTAAGAAACCGCATGTGGAAATTGAAAGTCGCCTAGAGGGGGGGTGAATAGGCAAATATGAAATTTATAAAGTTTAAGCACAACTACAAGCCAGAGTTAGCGTTAGAAATATAATCGAGTCCGAAAGAGAGGGCGAAAACAAATCACAAGCAAATAAGGCGGATGACACGGTGATTTGTTTTACCGAGGTTCGGTTCTTGCAAACCTACTCCCCGTTGAGGTGGTCACAAAGACCGGGTCCCTTTCAACCATTTCCCTCTCTCAAACGGTCACCTAGACCGAGTGAGCTTCTCTTCTCAATCAATTGGGACACTTAGTCCCTGCAAGGACCACCACACAATTGGTGTCTCTTGCTTTGATTACAAAGAACTTGGAAGCAAGAATAGAGGAAGAAGAAAAGCGATCCAAGCGCAAGAGCTCAAAAGAACACAACAAAATACTCTCTTCTAGTCACTAATTGCTTTGAGTGGAATTGGGACTTGGAGAGATTTTGATTCACTCTATTTGTGTCTTGTATTGAATGCACTAGCTCTTGTATTGAATGTGTTGGCTGAAAACATGGATGCCTTGAAGTGTTGGTGGTTGGGGGTATTTATAGCCCCAACCACCAAAGTGGCCGTTGGGGAAGGCTGCTGTCGTATGGCGCACCGAACAGTCCGGTGCGCCACCGGACACTGTCCGGTGCGCCAGCCACGTCACCCAACCGTTAGGGTTCGACTGTTGGAGCTTCTGACATGTGGGCCACTAGACAGTCCGGTGGTGCACCGGACAGTCCAGTGGTGCACCGGACAGGTCATGTTCACTGTCCGGTGCGCCTTCTGGTGCCTGCTCTGACTCTGCACGCGTAGTCGGCACTGTTCACTGTTCACTTTTGCAGTCGACCATTGGCGCTGTAGCCATTACTCCGCTTGGCACATCGGACAGTCCGGTGCTACACCGGACAGTCCGGTGAATTATAGCGGAGGGCAATTCCAGAAACCCGAAGGTGGCAAGTTCGGAGTGATTCTCCCTGGTGCACTGGACACTGTCCGGTGCGCCAGACCAGGGCAGCCTTCGGTTGTCTTTGCTCCTTTTTATTTGAACCCTTTCTTGGACTTTTTATTGGTTTGTGTTGAACCATTGGCACCTGTAGAACTTATAATCTAGAGCAAACTAGTTAGTCCAATTATTTGTGTTGGGCAATTCAACCACCAAAATCACATTTAGGAAAAGGTGTGAGCCTATTTCACTTTCAATCTCCCCCTTTTTGGTGATTGATGCCAACACAAACCAAAGCAAATATATAAGTGCAGAATTGAACTAGTTTGCATAGGGTAAGTGCAAAGGTTGTTTTGAATTAAACCAATATACATTTCATAAGATATGCATGGATGTTTTCTTCTAATTTAACATTTTGGACCACGCTTGCACCAATTGTTTTGTTTTTGCAAACTCTTTTGGAAATTCTTTTCAAAGTCTTTTGCAAATAGTCAAAGGTATATGAATAAGATTTTGAGAAGCATTTTCAAGATTTGAAATTTTCTCCCCCTGTTTCAAATGCTTTTCCTTTGACTAAACAAAACTCCCCCTCAATGAAATTCTCCTCTTAGTGTTCAAGAGGTTTTTAGATATTAATTTTGAAAGGGGTTATACCAATTTGAAATTATATCAAAAATAAGATACCCATTTGAAAAAACTTCTTTAATACTGTTGGGGGCCTTCGGCTTCCAAAGGTCCTCAAAAACATGATTTAACAATGTTTCTGGAGTACAATGTGTGAACAAGTATCTTCGGACCCGAGTTAAAACCACAACGTGAAGAAGCACAAAAGGGGTACGAAGGACGGCGCGGAGCCGAAGCTGTGTGTAGAAGAGCTTCGGCATGATAGCGGAAAGAGAAACCGACTTAAAGATGAAAAGGCTATTTAGACCTTGATGAATTATTATAGAGTTATTAGCAGATGTAAAGGGCATAGGTGTAATTTTACATGGGTTGCGTCCCGTGCCTATAAATAGATGAACAGTAACCCTGTACTGTTCACGCTGACTTGGCATTTGCTTTTGCATCACGCTTGTACCTTTGCCTTCTTTCAAGTCAAAGGTATATTTGTAACCCGATGTCATTTCTATTTTTCCATAGCAATAAAATAGAAATGAGTTGATAATAATACATAATTATTTATTTTATCTTTTATATTCCATATAATTCCTTCTTCATTATGATATGTAATGTTTATGGAGATATGCCCTTCATAACCTTCGTCCGAAAATCATTATATCTCAAGGGAAATAATGCTTCGAAGGACGAAGGACTTTAACGTTTAACGTTTTCTGTGTTGCCTTGTTCTTAACTCTTAGCATTTGAGAACAAGTCCCCAACATTGGCGCCCACCTCTGGTGAACTCACTTCCATTTTTTGAGCTTCGAACACCTTCGGCAAGCATCGACCTTCGTCATGCCGCCAAAGAAAGCTTCAGCGACAGGGGCTGCAGCTCTACAGCCGCTAGACCCGAACCAGGAGACCCTTTCTCTTCGAGAGGCCCGAAGCCAAAAGAGGAAGGCCATCAGTCCAACGCCCCATGAGGACGACTTGGACCAAGAGATCAGGAATATGGAGATGCTCCATCAGCAAGTACAAAGGAAGAAGGAAAAGATGGCTCGGCTAGCTGATCTACAAAGGCAGATAGACGAAGCCTCTGAAGAAGTTCGTCATCTTGCTCAAGATGAGCAAAACCGAAGGCCTCAGCACAGAGAGCTTCATCAAGAGGGCTTCTTCAACGAGGATGACTGGTATGAGGATTTCCATCATGGAAATTTTGCTTTTGATGATGCTTCTCCTCTGTCAGCAGAACTGCAGGCTACACCTTGGCCTCCGTCTTACAAGCCACCCCAGCTCCCCATGTATGACGGACACTCAGATCCGAAGCAGTTTCTGATGAGTTACGAAGCAACAATATCTTCCTATGGCGGTAACACAACAGTCATGGCGAAATCTTTCGTCATGGCAGTCAAAAATGTTGCACAAACCTGGTACTCCTCTCTTCGGCTAGGAACAATCACATCATGGCAAAAGATGAAGGACATGTTGGTCACCAGTTTTAAGGGTTTCAGACGAAGCCAGTTACCGCTCAAGCTTTGTTCCAATGCACGCAAGATCAAGAGAATACCTCCAAGCGTATGTCCGAAGATTCTTGCGCCTGAGGGCACAAGCGTCAACAGTGCCCAATGAAATTGTCATTGAGGCCATGATTAAGGGGCTTCGGCCAGGACCTTCAGCCCAATACTTCGCCAGGAAGCCCCCTCATACCCTGGAGAAACTGCTTCAGAAGATGGATGAATACATCCGCGCCGACAATGACTTTCGACAGAGAAGAGAGGAAGCTTACAGGTTCTCCGAAATGGCCAGGGGCTTCGGAGGGAGAATCCATCATAGGCATGTCAGATCCATTCATTCCACTCAGAATGACGACATGGGAAGTCAGCAGCAGAGGCCGCAATATTCCTCCCAGGCTTCGGGGCAGCAACAGAGTTATCCTCGGCCCCCAGCTCCAAGGGGCAGAGGCGCTAGGGGCTTCGGAGGAAGGTTTGGGGATCAGCCCAGAAAAATTTATTGTTTATTCTGTGGTGAGGACAAGGGCCACACTACTAGGATGTGCCATGTCACCATCCAGAAACAGAAAGAGATAGCAGAAGCTACAACCCAAAAGAGCCAGCCGAAGCAAGTTATGCATACTGCTTCGTACCACTCTCCGTATATTCCAGAGTATGTGGGTAACCACTCTGTAGCTTTTGTTGCTTCGGCAAGCCAACCTCGGGCATCTTGGCAACAGCCTCCACCTCCACCACCAATGCAACGAGACCAGCAGCCAGAAGGGAGTCAGCATACTCACCACCAACGAGACTTCAGAGAGGAGTCCAAAGCTCGCACAGTCAATAGTACTGTGCCAGAATCGAAGCACATCTACTAACAGATATCCTACCTCGGCAATAGTTTTTGCATTCAGTATCATTTTCTTTTTAATAAGGAACAATTATTGAAAGCTTAAGTGTTTTTTGTCGTTTTCAATTTCTTGTAATAGCTTCGTTTTGCCATAGTAAAAATATACCTTCTCTACAGAATAACGGAGTTCAAAAAAAAGTTGCCAAAGCATAAGAATTCATGGTTACAAGGAGAATCTCCGAAATAACAAAAAGTCGTTCCTAAGGGAGCGCAGCGTAAGTTTTTTTGCTCAAAAGTCGTTCCAAAGGGAATGCAGAGCTTACAGCGAAAAATAAACGGTGATACCGCCGAAGTAGTAGGCGAAGAAGCTCCTAAGGGAGGCTTACAGCAAAAAATAAACGCTGATACCGCCGAAGTAGAAGGCGAAGAAGCTCCTAAGGGAGGCTTACAGCAAAAAATAAACGCTGATACCGCCGAAATAGAAGACGACGAAGCTCCTAAGGGAGGCTTGCAGTGAAAAGTCAGCACTGATCTTCGGCACAAATATCATTTTGCATAACATCGCATCATCACATCATTTGCATAGCATAACATCATACATCATATTGCATCAATGAGGCAAGAAGGGGGTTCAACGTTGATCTTTGGAGATTGTTTCGAAGAAGCAGTGCCAAGGCACAAAATAATTATTGAATAAGCATACCTTCGTCAAACTCTAAAATGAAAAGATCTATTGCTTACCGATTTTACGAAGATTGGATGTTTTTACGAAATATGGATATTCTTCACGAAGCATGAAAAGAAGGGAAGGTGTTTTTTCGCCGAAGGCTCAAAAATGGTATGTATGTAAAGTTTCATGCATCGTAAAGAATTAAGTTACAAGCAACTTATATATTACATTCAAAGTTATAAAAATATTACACACTTTGTTCAACAAATATTACATTCCAAATGTTTTTACAATAACAACTATTCTTCTTTCAAAACTGCTTCCGCAGCTTCGTTCAACAGTCGAGAAACAACTTCATCTAAAATAGCTTCGGCCATTTTAGTAATTTCTTCCTCCCTCTTTGCTTCTGGGTCGGCTGTTGGCTCGAAGGGCTCTGGGGAAGAAGATAGCTCAGCTGCGATAGAAAACGTAAATAAGTTCAAAGTCGCAAAAATAAAACATAAAGTTAGAAGTCATTAAATAATACCTATTCTCCTTTCTAGTTCCACAGTTTTTTCGGATGCCTTCATCACTTCTTTTGCATCATGAGAATCTTTTTCACTCTTTTTTATTATCTCGTGTGCCATCTTTCGGCCGCCATTCTCCCAGATGTCAGTAAAGAATTTTCCGCCCACTAAGCTGGCTTCGACCGAAGGGTCTTTTGTATCTTCAATACTTAAAGTAGCCTCAGCTTGAGCCAAAGTTTTCACATGGTCGCAGCCTGATTTCTCCAAAATAGCCACGATTCCTCGGGCACCTGAGAAAGCGCATATATCCCCGCGACCACTCAAAACTTCCTCAAAAGCTTCAGCTTCGTTGCTGATCCAATCAATTGGGCCTTCAGGATCACCTCTTACGAAGTTGTCTTCGTTAGAGAGTGCGCCAACATTGGCGAAGCTAGTTTTTATTTTCTTAACACACTCTATAGACTTTTCATAACACCTTTCCTTGGATGCACAAAGTTCTTCAACGTTTTTCTCTAAATGATTTGTCCATTATTCACTAATTTCTCGTTTAGCTTCTGCAACTGCGCATTTTTCTTTAGCTTCGGCTAACTGTTTCCGAAGATCCTCAATTTCACGGTTCTGGGCCTCAGCTTGGGCTTTGGAAGCAGCCTCGTCTTCTTTTATTTTATTCACCAATGAATTTAATATTTTATCTTTCTCAAGACCTTCGTTCCTTAGCTCAATTACTTCGGAATGAAGGTTGTTTAAAGCCATGGTGCACCCTTCATCTTCGGCACTTTTTTGCGCTCTAAGGGCATTGCTGAGAATAAGGCCCTGCAAAAGGAATGTGATATTAATAAATAAACACACAAATTTCTAACCACGCAAAAAGTGTATTTTCTCACCTTTAAGCGATTATATGCCCATCTTTTGACAAAACTGAAAGCCCATCTTCTAGAGTTGGGAATCCAAAGCTTCGTGCCATCTCCCGGCAGACAGCGATCTCCTTGCTGTCTGGGAGACAATACAAGAAGTCTTCTTCTCCGCTGCCATTGAATATCAATGCTCCTTTTGGATATTTTAATTTCTGGGCATAATGATGAGCTTCTCGTTTTTCTTCTTCAGATAGTATCTTGCCCGAAGCATGTCGCACAATATAATCAGGCAATTTGGAAGGTGCTTCGGGAGTTGAAGAAAGAATTTTTTCAGACATAATTTGCTTTAAAGTTTCCTTTCTACCTTCTCCTTCGGTTTCCAAGGATTTTTCTTTGGTAGACTCTGAAGGTCCAGTTTTGATTTCAGCCTGGTGCTTTGTAGTTTCGCCTCCAGAGGCTGTTGTTTCAATTTGTGCTTTTTGAGCTTCGGCAACTTTTTTCGGCGTAGAGCTTGAAGACTTTATTGTCTCCAGAACATCCAAAACATTAACCATCCTTTTCCTTTTGGGGGTCACAACCGGACCCTTCTGGGCTTGTGGCACTCCAACTTCTGCCGAAGGGTTTAAAATTTCTGATATTTTTGCCTCTTCAGCTTTCGACTCTTCATGTCGGTGTTTCGAGACCGGGGGGTCCCTCGGGCCGACGAGTGAGTGTCGCCGCGTGCCCCAGCCCAGATGGGTCGAGCGCGAGGGCGAGCGCGAAGGGGGGAGAAGCGAGGCGGCCGGAGACCGGCGTGAGAGAGGTGGGAATCCCGCGGCCTTCGTGTTCGTCCCGCGCCCAGGTCGGGTGCGCTTGTAGTAGGGGGTTACAAGCGTCCACGCGGGAGAGGGAAGCGAGCGGCCCCAAGAGAGCGCCTGTCTCGTCCTCGTCCCCGCGCGGCCAACCCTCTCTAAGAGGGCCCTGGTCCTTCCTTTTATAGGCGTAAGGAGAGGATCCAGGTGTACAATGGGGGGTGTAGCAGAGTGCTACGTGTCTAGCGGGGGAGAGCTAGCGCCCTAAGTACATGCCGATGTGGCAGCCGGAGAGATTTTGGCACCCAGCTGGTGTGATGTCGTGGCCGTCGGAGGAGCGATGGAGCCTGGCGGAGGGACAGCTGTCGGAGCAGTTGAGTCCTTGCTGACGTCCTCTTGCTTCCGTTAGGGGGCTGAGAGCCGCCATCGTCACAGAGTATGCGGGGCGCCATCATTGCCTATCTGGCGGTGCTGGCCAGATGGGACGCCGGTCTTGTACCCTGCGGCCCGAGTCAGCTCGGGGTAGGGTGATGATGGCACCTCCTTGTTGATGTAGCTGGCCCGCGCCCTAGGTTGGGCGATGTGGAGGCTCCTCCGAAGCCGTGGTCGAGTCTGTCTTTCATGGCCGAGGCTGAGTCCGAGCCCCTGGGTCGGGCGAGGCGGAGGTCGTCGGTAGAGGCCTGGGCGGAGTCCGAGCCCTGGGTCGGGCGGAGCGAAGTTCACCGTCTTCCGGGACTTAGCCCGAGTCCGAGCCCTGGGTCGGGCGGAGCGGAGTTCGCCGTCTTCCGGGACTTATCCCGAGTCCGAGCCCTGGGTCGGGCGGAGCGGAGTTCGCCGTCTTCCGGGACTTAGCCCGAGTCCGAGCCCTGGGTCGGGCAGAGCGGAGTTCGCCGTCTTCCGGGACTTAGCCCGAGTCCGAGCCCTGGGTCGGGCGGAGCGGAGTTCGCCGTCTTCTGGGACTTAGCCCGAGTCCGAGCCCTGGGTCGGGCGGAGCAGAGCTTCCTATGGTGCCTTTGGCAGGACCTGACTGCCTGTCAGTTTCACTCTGTCAAGTGGCACTGCAGTCGGAGCGGCGCAGGCGGCGCTGTCCTTCTGTCAGGCTGGTCAGTGGAGCGGTGAAGTGACGGCGGTCACTTCGGCTCTGCCGGGGGGCGCGTGTCAGGATAAAGGTGTCAGGCCACCTTTGCATTAAATGCTCCTGCGACTTGGTCGGTCGGTGCGGCGATTTAGTCAGGGTTGCTTCTTAGCGAAGGCAGGGCCTCGGACGAGCCGGAAATATGTCCACCGTTGGAGGGGGGCCTCGGGCGAGGCGGAAATCCTCCGGGGTCGGCTGCCCTTGTCCGAGGCTAGGCTTCGGGCGAGGCGTGATCGAGTCGCTCGAATGGACTGATCCCTGACTTAATCGCACCCATCAGGCCTTTGCAGCTTTATGCTGATGGGGGTTACCAGCTGAGAATTAGGAGTCTTGAGGGTACCCCTAATTATGGTCCCCGACAGTAGCCCCCGAGCCTCGAAGGGAGTGTTAGCACTCGCTTGGAGGCTTTAGTCGCACTTTTTTGCAAGGGGACCAGCCTTTCTCGGTTGCATTTTGTTCCGGTGGGTGCGCGCGAGGGCACCCGCCGGGTGTAGCCCCGAGGCCTCGGAGGAGTGGTTTCACTCCTTCGAGGTCTTAATGCCTCGCGTAATGCTTCGGCTGGTCTGGTTGTTCCCTCATGCGAACTGGCCGTAGCCCGGGTGTACGGTCGGGGCCCAAGTTCTCGGGCTGGTATGTTGACGCTATCAACGGTTCGGCCGGAGCCGGGTTTGCGAGAGCAGCCCCCGAGCCTCTGCACAGGGCGAGAGGGCGATCAGGGACAGACTCGGCTTTTTTACATACGCCCCTGCGTCGCCTTTCCGCAAGGAGGAGGGGGGGAAAGCGCCATGTTGCCCTCGATGGGCGCCGAACATGGTGTCTCCAGTGAGCTGCAAGCGGGTAATCTGAGTGAACGTCCGTGCCCCGTTCGTTAGGGGTCGGCTAGGGGCCCAGAGGCACGCCCAAAAGTACCTGCGGGTGATCTGCCGGACCCGGTCCCCTGGCGACGGGGTCCGAGGGCTCGATGCCTCCCTTTGATGGGATTCCATTACAGGATCGCTCCCGCTGGTCTCGGAAATGTCCTAGGGTACCTCGGGAGCGCAGCCCGAGCCTTGGTTATGTATCGAATGTACCCATGGTCATCCCTCGCTCGGCGTCTGAGGCGGCTGTGAACCCTTCGGGGGCCAGCCTTCGAACCCCTGATCAGTAATGGGCACGGAGCCCGAGTAGCCTGAGGCGGCCGTGGAACCCTTCGGGGGGCCGGCCTTCGAACCTCTGACCAGTAGTGGGTGTAGGGCCCACGCGATCTGAGGCGGCTGTCGAACCCTTCGGGGGGCCAGCCTTCGAACCTCTGATCAGTAAGGAGGCTCGGAGCCTGGTTCCTTCACGGGGAAGGATCCTTTTTGGGGTATCCCCCTTTCCCGGTCCCTGTTGCAAGAGATAGAGAAAGAGGTAAAAAGGAAAAGGATACGAAATCGAGCGACGCGGCGTACCTTTTTTGGCACGGTTATTACGGCGAAGGCGAAGCGTCGCCCGCTGCTCCTGCCAGAAGCGCCGCCTGTCCTGCCGCAGAGTTAATGCGACGGGGCGAGTGGTTGGCGGGGCGACCGTTGCGCGTGCACGAGCCGTTCGAGGAACGGATCACGGGCGCGTCGTCTTCACGCCGTAAGAGGGGGTTCTCTTGCTGCCCCCGGATGGGACGTGAGCTTAGCTGACAACGTGACCGCTGCTCCCGCCCGCCTGCCACCGTCATTACTGCCGGCCCATTTTTAGCCGCATTGACCGCCGCGCCAGGCTGGAGCTGCTAGGTCGTGCGCTGGGTCGCCTCGAGTCGCGGTATTGGTTCCGCAATCGAGGAGGCGCGGTGGTGGCGCAAGTGGCGGTGCAGTTGCATGCACGAAGCAGTCGGCGCGCCGGTTGCATGACGCGTGGGCCTGGGCCTCCAGGCTGGGCGCGTTGGGAGTCGAAGAAGCGCGCCCACTTGGCGCGGTTGCATGCCGCCTGCATGGCTGCCCGCCCCTTTTGCCCGTTGGTCTGGGCAAAAGTGGAGGGTCACTTGTAACCACTGGGCGGTCGTGTGCACCGCGCGCGGTGGTTTGGCTTCTTCTGCTCTGAGCCGGCTTGCATGACATGCGGGACCCAGCCCCCGTGCCGCAGGGGAGGGCCTTGGAGCGTGTTGGAGAAGACTCAGCCCGTGACGGCTGGGGGCGCAAGTAGGGAGAGTTGCCTTTAAAAGGAGGGTGACCCCCTTCGGAAGGCGACCATGTCTTCGCGTTCCCTCATGCATCGTGTCTTTCCACCTTCCAAGCCCCCGGATGGGGGATACCCGCCGTCTTTTCGCCTCATTGTTGGAGGAACGCAACTCCGTGGGAGTCGGTACCTTTCAGCCATCGTTCGACTTCAAGGATTTTCATCATGCAGTCCGGCTGCACCCCTCCGCCGGCGGTCACCCAAGATGGTGACCTCCAGCTTGATGGTGGGGGAAAGCGAGCCGGGCTGTGGCCTCTGCCTCTCCCTCAGCCTCAAGGATTTTCATCACCAGGGCTGGGGAGGGGAGTGTGCCGAGTTGGGGTCGGCCCCTGCGTGGGCGGTGGCCCACTCCTTCACTCAGTGATCGGAGGGAAGGGCGGTCGTCGTCCGTGGCGCCGGCAGCTGCACCGTGCCTGGCTCTCGGACGCGAGTGGCTTCGGAGCCGCTCGCGGCGCCGGCGCCTGCCACGGCTGCTGGAAGAGGTTCTTCTGCCGACGAGATAGCCAGGGCCGGCCACGGACCGACCTCCAACTCTACGGCCTTCTGCCCGTCCTTGCCTCACGAGTTTGGGCATGGGCGGGGGCCTCCTGGCAGCAGCATCCGCCCTGAGGTCAGTGCTGCCGCTGTTCGGCCCCCCGGAGCAGAAGTCGTTGTCGTCGCTGCTGCTGGAGCGGGCGACGGCGCGCCGTTCGTCGGTCTTCTGTTGCTCCGCAGGCCCTCCCCTATCGAGTGGGGTTGTTCGTACCTGCGGAGGGGGAACCGGAGTTCCGTTTGTAATGGAACTATGAATGCCAGTGTTTTTGTTCATTATGGCTGTCGAGGCCTGAACATGTATGTAATTTTGGCACGGAGCCGTGTTTTTCCCCATTTTCGAGCACTAAGACTCGCCTGTTGGTTGTCTGAACCGCTTCACCAAGCGTGAGTCACCCCGTGTCAAGGTGACGAGTGAGGTATCCGTATCCCGGAGGCGTAGGAGTCCCTCGGCTCGGTCGGCCTTGTTGTCCGAGGCTTCTCTAGCTTAGTTAAAGGGACCCCTTGGCCGCTCTTCGATGAGCCGAGGCCAGGGGTAGCGATATCAGCATGAACAGGGGCGGAGTTGGCTCGAAAATGAAACCTGGTTGGCCGGAGCCTAGCCGGGTCGTCCGCTAGCGGGACCGATGCCGGAGTTGACCGGCCGAGGCCTCGGGTCGGGCTGGCGCCCTTGGAAGATGGTTGGCCAAGGCCCCAGGGGTGAGCGGCCGAGCCGCCTGCTCGGGCCGGATTCCTGGAGAAGTCCCTGGCAGCGATTGCCCGGGCGTGGCGATGACATCGTCCTCCAGAGTGGAGATCCTCGGACCGCGTCGCCGTCCGAGGCTAGGTCGGACCTCGCTGAAGGTGTCGTCGATGCTGAGGGTGCTACTGCCCCCTTCCAGCGTCAAGACCCGAGCCTGCAGGATTAGATTGTCTTGTAGCGTGCGCCTTCTGCGGCCGCCGAGGCCAGAACACACCCCCTCGCTGTGTTGTAAAGCTGCGTCTCTTTTCCTCTTGTTTCGAGTATCTGGACTTTTTTGTCGGCAACATGGATGTTTGTGCGAGCGAGAGTTGCTTCTCGCGGAAGGTGATGAGTGAGGTATCCGTATCCCGGAGGCGTGGGAGTCCCTCGGCTCGGTCGGCCTTGCCGCTTACGCGCACTTTCACCCGTCCATGAGGCTCTGTCACCGACTCAGTCGAGAAGGCTCGAAGGATCGCTTCGGCAGAAGAGCTTCCGAACGTGAAGACTTGTTCGGTCCGCGGAATCACTTTATCCGAACGCGAGTTACTTATCGCAGAAGGTGATGAGTGAGGTATCCGTATCCCGGAGGCGTAGGAGTCCCTCGGCTCGGTCAGCCTTGGCTGCTTACGTGTACTTCATCGTTTTCAGGATCCACTTTTCGAAGTAGTCAAAAAGCACGAAAGATATTCTGGCAGAAGAGATCTTTTTCCAAGGAAAATTTCAACGCAGAGGGGGTTCCCCCCCTTTTAGCCCCCAAGGGAGGGTCGGGCTTTGCCGAGGCGAGGCCAACCCTTCCTTGATGACTAAACTTTGCGTGGGTGCGAGGTATATGAACAACTTGAAAACATCTTAAGGGTAGAAACGACGTAGCTGTTGGATGTTCCAAGCGTTGCCGTAGACCTTGCCTTGACTGTTGGCCAGCTTGTACGTTCCGGGCTTCAGAACCTTGGCGATGACGAATGGTCCCTCCCAGGGGGGCGTGAGCTTGTGCCTCCCTCGGGTGTCTTGTCGCAGCCGAAGCACCAGGTCGCCCACCTGGAGGTCTCAGGGCCGGACCCCTCGGGCGTGGTAGCGTCGCAGGGACTGCTGGTACCGCGCCGAGTGTAGTAAGGCCTTGTCCCGAGCCTCTCCCAGCTGGTCCAGCGAGTCTTCTCGGCTGGCTTGGTTGCTTTGATCGCTGTAGGCCCTTGTCCTCGGGGAGCCGTATTCCAGGTCTGTGGGCAAGACGGCCTCGGCCCCATAGACTAGGAAGAACAGCGTGAAGCCCATGGCCCGGCTCGGCGTTGCCCTCAGGCTCCAGACCACCGAGGGGAGTTCCTTCATCCATCGCTTGCCGAACTTGTTGAGGTCGTTGTAAATCCGAGGCTTGAGCCCTTGTAGAATCATGCTGTTGGCACGCTCTACTTGCCCATTTGACATGGGATGAGCCACGGCGGCCCAGTCCACCCGGATGTGGTGATCTTCGCAGAAGTCCAAGAACTTTCTACCGGTGAACTGGGTGTCGTTGTCGGTGATGATGGAGTTCGGGATCCCGAAGCGATGGATGATGTTGGTGAAGAACGCCACCGCCTGCTCGGACCTGATGCTGTTCAGAGGTCGGACCTCGATCCACTTGGAGAATTTGTCGATGGCTACCAGCAGGTGCGTATAGCCCCCGGGCGCCTTCTGCAAGGGGTCGACGAGGTCCAGACCCCACACAGCAAAGGGCCAGGTGATGGGTATCGTCTGCAGAGCCTGAGCGGGCAGGTGGGTCTGCTTCGCATAGAATTGACACCCTTCGCAGGCGCGGACAATTCTAGTGGCGTCAGCCACCGCCGTTGGCCAGTAGAAGCCTTGTTGGAAAGCGTTCCCAACAAAGGCCCGAGGCGCTGCGTGATGGCCGCAAGCCCCCGAGTGTATCTCTCGCAGGAGTTCCTGACCTTCGGTGACGGTGATGCATCGCTGGAGGATGCTTGAGGGGCTGCGGTGGTAGAGCTCCTTCTCATCGCCCAGCAAGACGAACGACTTGGCGCGCCGCGCCACCCGCCGAGCCTCGGCTCGGTCGAGGGGTAGCTCTCCTTGGTGGAGATATTGCAGGTACGAGGTCTGCCAGTTTCGATCAGGCGTGGCCCCGCTTCGCTTCTCCTCGATGCGCAGTGCCTCACCCTCAGAGGCCAAGGGTACCTCGGACTGAACCGAGGGCGCCTCGGGCCGAGCTGAGGGTGCCTCGGGCTGGGCCGAGGGTACCTCGGACTGGGCCGAGGGCACCCCAGGCTCGGGCGTGTCGTTGATCTTGACGGAGGGTTGATGCAGATCCCGGGAGAAGACGTCCGGGGGAACCGTCGTTCGCCTCGAGGCTATTTTAGCCAGCTCGTCCGCAGTCTCGTTGTAGCGCCGAGCGATGTGGTTGAGCTCGAGCCCGTAGAACTTGTCTTCCAGGCGCCGAACCTCATCGCAGTAGGCCTCCATCTTCGGGTCGCGGCAGTGGGAGTTCTTCATGACTTGGTCGATAACGAGCTGCGAGTCACCGCGGGCGTCGAGGCGCCGGACCCCTAGCTCGATGGCGATCCGCAACCCGTTGACCAGAGCCTCATACTCAGCCACATTGTTGGACGCCGGGAAATGGAGGCGCAGCACATAGCGTAGGTGTTTCCTGAGGGGCGAGATGAAGAGTAGGCCTGCGCCGGCTCCCGTCTTCATCAGCGACCCATCGAAAAACATGGTCCAGAGCTCCGGTTGGATCGGAGCCGTCAGTAGCTGGGTATCGACCCATTCGGCCACGAAGTCCGCCAAGACCTGGGACTTGATGGCCTTCCGAGGGGCGAACGAGATTGTCTCGCCCATGATTTCCACCGCCCACTTTGCAATCCTACCCGAGGCCTCTCGGCACTGGATGATCTCCCCCAGGGGGAAGGATGACACCACAGTTACCGGATGAGACTCGAAGTAGTGTCGCAACTTCCGCCGCGTCAGGATCACTGCATACAACAGCTTCTGAACTTGTGGGTAGCGGATCTTGGTTTCGGACAGTACTTCGCTGACGAAGTAAACTGGCCTCTGAACGGGCAATGCATGCCCCTCTTCTTGCCTCTCGACCACAATCGCGGCGCTGACCACCTGAGTGGTCGCGGCGACGTAGACCAAGAGGGCTTCTCCGGCAGCTGGGGGCACCAAGATAGGCGCCTTTGTGAGGAGCGCCTTCAAGTTCCCGAGAGCTTCCTCGGCCTCAGGGGTCCAAGTGAAGCACTCGGCCTTCCTTAAGAGGCGGTACAGAGGCAGACCTCTTTCGCCAAGGCGCGAGATGAAGCGACTCAGAGCCGCGAGACATCCCATGATCCTTTGTACGCCTTTCAAGTCCTTGATGGGCCCCATGCTGGTGATGGCTGCGATCTTCTCCGGGTTGGCTTCGATGCCCCGCTCGGAGACGATGAACCCCAAGAGCATGCCTCGGGGCACCCCGAAGACACACTTCTCGGGATTGAGCTTGATGCCTTTCGCCTTGAGACATCAGAATGTCACTTCAAGGTCAGAAAGGAGGTCGGAAGCTTTCCTCGTCTTGACTACGATGTCATCGACGTAGGCCTCGACCGTGCGACCGATGTGTTCGCCGAACACATGGTTCATGCACCGCTGGTACGTCGCGCCCGCATTCCTCAAGCCGAACGACATGGTGACATAGCAGTACATGCCGAAGGGCATGATGAAAGAAGTCGCGAGCTGGTCGGACTCTTTCATCCTGATTTGATGATACCCTGAGTAGACATCGAGGAAAGACAGGGTTTCGCACCCAGCAGTGGAATCCACAATTTGATCGATGCGAGGCAGAGGGTAGGGAACCTTCGGACATGCTTTGTTGAGACCAGTGTAGTCTACACACATCCGCCATTTCCCCCCTTTCTTTCTCACAAGCACAGGGTTGGCAAGCCATTCGGGATGGAATACCTCTTTGATGAACCCTGCCGCCATTAGCTTGTGGATCTCCTCGCCTATGGCTCTGCGCTTCTCCTCGTCGAATCGGTGCAGAGGCTGCTTGACGGGTCGGGCTCCGGCCCGAATATCCAGCGAGTGCTCGGCGACATCCCTCGGTATGTCGGGCATGTCCGAGGGACTCCACGCGAAGACGTCGGCGTTTGCGCGGAGAAAGTCGACGAGCACTGCTTCCTATTTGGGATCGAGCCCGGAGCCGATCCGGACTTGCTTGGAGACGTCGCCACTGGGTCGAGGGGGACGGCCTTAACCGTCTCCACTGGCTCGAAGTTGCCAGCATGACGCTTCACATCTGGCACCTCTTTGGAGAGGCTTTCCAGGTCGGCGATGAGGGCCTCGGACTCGACGAGGGCGTCGGCGTACTCCACGCACTCCATGTCGCATTCGAACGCGTGTTTGTACGTGGGGCCGACGGTGATGACCCCGTTGGGGCCCGACATCTTGAGCTTCAGGTAGGTGTAGTTGGGGACGACCATGAACTTCACGTAGCATGACCTTCCCAGTACTGCATGGTAGGTTCCTCGGAACCTGACCCCCTCGAACGTCAGAGTCTCCCTTCGGAAGTTGGAGGGCGTTCCGAAGCAGACGGGAAGGTCGAGTCGTCCGAGGGGCTGGACACGCTTCCCGAGAATGATCCCGTGGAAGGGCGCAGCGCCTGCCCGGACGGAGGACAGATCGACGCGCAGGAGCCTGAGGGTCTCGGCGTAGATGATGTTGAGGCTGCTGCCTCCATCCATGAGGACCTTGGTGAGCCTGACGTCGCCGATGACGGGGTCGACGACGAGCGGGTATTTCCCCGGGCTCGGCACGTGGTCGGGGTGGTCAGCTTGGTCGAAGGTAATGGGCTCGTCGGACCAGTCTAGGTAGACTGGCGCCGCCACCTTCACCGAGCAGACCTCCCGGCGCTCTTGCTTGTGATGCCGAGCCGAGGCATTCGCCACATGCCCACCGTAGATCATGAAGCAGTCGCGGACCTCGGGGAACTCTCCTGCTTGGTGATCTTCCTTCTTGTCGTCGTCGCGGGCCCTGCCACCCTCCGCGGGTGGCCCGGCCCTGTGGAAGTGGCGCCGAAGCATGACGCACTCCTCAAGGGTGTGCTTGACGGGCCCCTGGTGATAGGGGCACGGCTCCTTGAGCATCTTGTCGAAGAGGTTGGCACCTCCGGGGGGTTTCCAAGGGTTCTTGTACTCGGTGGCGGCGACAAGGTCCGCGTCGGTGGCGTCGCGTTTCGCTTGCGACTTCTTCTTGCCTTTCTTCTTGGCGCCGCGCTGAGTAGACGCCTCGGGAGCATCTTCCGATGGGCGGCCCTGGGGTTGCTTGTCCTTTCGGAAGATAGCTTCGACCGCCTCCTGGCCGGAGGCGAACTTGGTGGCGATGTCCATCAGCTCGCTCGCCCTGGTGGGGGTCTTGCGACCCAACTTGCTCACCAGGTCGCGACAGGTGGTGCCGGCGAGGAACGCGCCGATGACATCCGAGTCGGTGATGTTGGGCAGCTCGGTGCGCTGCTTCGAGAATCGCCGGATGTAGTCCCGGAGGGACTCTCCCGGCTGCTGTCGGCAGCTTCGGAGGTCCCAGGAATTCCCGGGGCACACGTATGTGCCCTGGAAATTGCCGGCGAAAGCTTGGACCAGGTCGTCCTAGTTGGAGATCTGCCCCGGAGGCAGGTGCTCCAACCAGGCGCGAGCGGTGTCGGAGAGGAACAGGGGGAGGTTGCGGATGATGAGGTTGTCGTCGTCCGTTCCACCCAGTTGGCAGGCCAGGCGGTAGTCCTCGAGCCACAGTTCCGGTCTCGTCTCCCCCGAGTACTTTGTGATAGTAGTCGGGGGTCGGAACCGGGTCGGGAACGGTGCCCGTCGGATGGCCCGGCTGAAGGCCTGCGGTCCGGGTGGCTCGGGCGAGGGACTCCGATCCTCCCCGCTGTCGTATCGTCCCCCACGCCTGGGGTGGTAGCCTCGGCGCACCCTCTCGTCGAGGTGGGCCCGACGGTCGCGGTGATGGTGCTCGTTGCCGAGGCGGCCCGGGGCCTCAGGCGCGGTGTTGCGCGTGCGCCCGGTGTAGACCGAGGCTTCCCGCATGAATCGGGAAGTCGCAGCATGAGGTTCCGAGGGGTATCCCTGCCTTCAGGAGGCAGAGCTCTCGGCCCGTCGGACCGCGGCGCCTTCCAGGAGAATCTTGAGCTCCCCCTGGATTCGTCGACCCTCGGTGGTTGATGGCTCCGGCATCGCGCGGAGGAGCATCGCTGCTGCAGCCAGGTTCTGGCCGACCCCACTAGACGCGGGTGGCGGCCTGAACCTGACGTCGTCGGCGACGCGGTGCTGGAAGCCCTGGGGTAGGTGACGTATTTCTCCGGCCGGGGGTTGGCCCGCCCATGCCTGCCCGACATCCCGGCGGATTGGCTCAAGCGCTCCTGCTCCCTCGTCGAACCTGGCCTGCGCCCCGCGGACTTGCTCGAGCTGTGGGTCGTGACCCCCCGCCGGAACGGGGACCACAGCTAGCTCCCGCGGGATGTCAGCGCGAGGCACCGGCCTAGGGAGATCACCGTCCTCCGGCATGCCGAGATGATTGCCTTCGGAGGGACCCCCTAGATCGACGTGGAAACATTATCGGCTTGGGCCGCAGTCCTCGTCGTCGAGGCTGCGGCTACCGTCGGAACAGTCAGAGAGGCAGTAGTCGCATGCGGTCATGAAGTCCCGCATGGCACTGGGGTTGCCAAGTCCAGAGAAATCCCAACAGATGCTGGGGTCGTCGTCTTCCTTGGACCCAAAGGGCCCATAGGTCGAGACGTCCGTCAGCCGGTCCTAAGGCGACCGCATACGAAACCCCAGAGGGTTTGGACTCGCCTCTACGAAAGCGTCCGCCAAAGCGAGGTCGCTAGGCGGGTTGAGGCTGAATCCAAATGACGTAGGATGGGAATCGGTCGGTACCTCTTGGTCGATGAGCGACGATGAAGTCACGTCGGGGACTGACTGCACCGTCATCTCAGGTACGAGGGTGACGCCCAGCAAGCTCTCCGCGAGCGCGCTGGCGTCGTCCGCTTGCTCGGGATTGGCGTGTCGCGGGGAGACGATGCCCGTCTTCGTCTCAGGCGCGAAGTCGATACCCGGTGCGCCCCTCGTTGGGGTGCTGGTGCTATCGGCTCGCTCGACAGCCAACGAGGCGCTGCCTCCTGCTTGGCCTTGGTTGTCCCGCCTCCTCCTCCGTTGGCGGGGAGAGGACGGGGCGAGCTCGAATGTCGTTCTTCCACCACGCGGGGAAGACGTCGTCGATTCCGCCGCCGGCGGGCGGGTCGTCGGCCGCCATTGTCGTTGTCGCGCGGCGGTGGAAGGAGTATCATGTTGTAGCTGCCGTCGAAGGACATGAACTCAAGACTCCCGAAACGGAGCACCGTCCCGGGTTGGAGAGGTTGTTGGAGACTGCCCATCTGGAGCTTGACGGGAAGCTGTTCGTCAACACGCAGCAGGCCCCTACCTGGCGCGCCAACTGTCAGCATTTCGAGACCGGGGGGTTCCTCGGGCCGACGAGTGAGTGTCGCCGCATGCCCCAGCCAAGATGGGTCGAGCGCGAGGGCGAGCGCGAAGGGGGGAGAAGCGAGGCGGCCGGAGACCAGCGTGAGAGAGGTGGGAATCCCGCGGCCTTCGTGTTCGTCCCGCGCCTAGGTCGGGTGCGCTTGCAGTAAAGGGTTACAAGCGTCCACGCGAGAGAGGGAAGCGAGCGGCCCCAAGAGAGCGCCTGTCTCGTCCTCGTCCCCGCGCGGCCAACCCTCTCTAAGAGGGCCCTGGTCCTTCCTTTTATAGGCGTAAGGAGAGGATCCAGGTGTACAATGGGGTGTAGCAGAGTGCTACGTGTCTAGCGGGGGAGAGCTAGCGCCCTAAGTACATGCCGATGTGGCAGCCGGAGAGATTTTGGCACCCAGCTGGTGTGATGTCGTGGCCATCGGAGGAGCGATGGAGCCTGGCGGAGGGACAGCTGTCGGAGCGGTTGAGTCCTGGCTGACGTCCTCTTGCTTCTGTAAGGGGGCTGAGAGCCGCCGTCGTCACAGAGTATGCGGGGCGCCATCATTGCCTATCTGGCGGTGCTGGCCAGATGGGACGCCGGTCTTGTTCCCTGCGACCCGAGTCAGCTCGGGGTAGGGTGATGATGGTACCTCCTTGTTGGCGAAGCTGGCCCGCGCCCTAGGTTGGGCGATGTGGAGGCTCCTCCGAAGCCGAGGTCGAGTCTGTCTTTCATGGCCGAGGCCGAGTCCGAGCCCCTGGGTCGGGCGAGGCGGAGGTCGTCGGCAGAGGCCTGGGCGGAGCGAAGTTCGCCGTCTTCCGGGACTTAGCCCGAGTCCGAGCCCTGGGTCGGGCGGAGCGGAGTTCGCCGTCTTCCGGGACTTAGCCCGAGTCCGAGCCCTGGGTCGGGCGGAGCGGAGTTCGCCGTCTTCCGGGACTTAGCCAGAGTCCGAGCCCTGGGTCGGGCGGAGCGGAGTTCGCCGTCTTCCGGGACTTAGCCCGAGTCCGAGCCCTGGGTCGGGCGGAGCGGAGCTTCCTATGGTGCCTTTGGCAGGACCTGACTGCCTGTCAGTTTCACTCTGTCAAGTGGCACTGCAGTCAGAGCGGCGCAGGCGGCGCTGTCCTTCTGTCAGGCCGGTCAGTGGAGCGGTGAAGTGACGGCGGTCACTTCGGCTCTGCCGGGGGGCGCGCGTCAGGATAAAGGTGTCAGGCCACCTTTGCATTAAATGCTCCTGCGACTTGGTCGGTCGGTGCGGCGATTTAGTCAGGGTTGCTTCTTAGCGAAGGCAGGGCCTCGGGCGAGCCGGAAATATGTCCGCCGTTGGAGGGGGGCCTCGGGCGAGGCGGAAATCCTCCGGGGTCGGCTGCCCTTGTCCGAGGCTAGGCTTCGGGCGAGGCGTGATCGAGTCGCTCGAATGGACTGATCCCTGACTTAATCGCACCCATCAGGCCTTTGCAGCTTTATGCTGATGGGGGTTACCAGCTGAGAATTAGGAGTCTTGAGGGTACCCCTAATTATGGTCCCCGACACTTCAGTTCTTTCAACCTTTGGTGTTGCAGACAGCTCTTCAGCTTTATGCACAGGTACAGGTTTTTTGGCTTCAGTAGCCGAAGAAGCCTCGCCGACAAACTCGGGCACTGTGGCCGGCTCAATATAGCGTGGCCGGTGCGTAAGAACTTTCATCTTCTTTCTCTTCGGCGTTGGCTCACTAGGAGCGGCCGAAGCAACTTCCTTCACAGAAGTTGTACCTTTTCTTTTCTGACCCCGTATTGGGTAACGGTAGTCAGGATAGACAAATTCGATAGCATCGAAAACTCTGTTCAACCTCTTCTTTTTCCAGCCTCCGAAGGCCGCTGATAGCGCAGTATCTTCTGCCTTTGAGTATGGTCCAAGAAATTCATCACTTGTAGCTTCAACGCATTTCAACCAATCGTCGTCTGGCTCGATAAATTGGTCTACGAACCTGAAGGTATATTTTAGTCGAATCAGACCACCTTCGTGTGGGTTATTGATGGTTTCCTTTGGCATTTCCCAGTTAGCTACCAATGGCCATATCCTGTAGGCCACGTGCTCTTGAACTAAGTCCCTCGTCCCAATGAAAGAGCAAACTATGCCGAAGGCCCTCTGGCATTCTTCGGCTGCTTCATCCATTTCCACCTTCGGTTTCTGGAGTCCGAAACGCTGCCAGATAGGGTGCATGATGATATCTTTAATATCTTCTCGTGCCTTCAAATCGTTTTTTACATAGAACCATTCCTTCATCTAGTCCCCGGGCCATCTCTTCTGAAAAGTTGGCACCGGACAGCTTGACCCAGAGCGGGCACCGAAGCTATAACATCCAAAATTGTTATGATATTGCTCTTTACCCTAGGGTTTCGTCTCATATACTAGCTCATGTAGATTACAAAAGCTTTTTGCATTTGGCTCCAAGCTCTGGCTCCTCACGGCCCAGACAAAGATTCCCATTCCTATGATTGCTTCGAGCGTAATTTGATGAAGGTAGATTTGATAAATCTTTAAAACCTCAACCACAAATTTGCTTAATGGAAACCGAAGCCCAGCCTTAAAAAAGCTTCGGAAGATCACAACCTCATTCTCTTCGGGAATAGGCACAGTCCTCTCTCCATCATCAACCCTTACAATAGAAATGTCCCGAAAATATCTTCCCCTCATATTGTCAAGATGACTCTGTTTAATAGTTGATTTTCCAAAAACTGTATGACTTGGTCGCCAGGGTCGATCTTCGGAGTCCTCTCCACCACTTTCCATATCAAAACTGTCGCTATCACCAGTATCTTCAGACAAGCCTTCCAAAATCTCCCTGGTAATCTTCTCTGTATTTGTCTTTGCCATTAATTCAAGAAAACCAAGATTCTTCTCTTCAGAAAGGCTCAGTTTCGCTTCAGCAACAACTTTTTTATCTTGAGACATCTTCGGAGGTGCTGAAAAACTGCTCTCGAATATGAAGCTTAAAAACTCAAAGCCAAGAAAGTGTTGATGCGAAAGGGCTAAAAATTAGGCAAGCAAAAACAGATGGCAAGGGAGTGTGTCAAATGAATCCGCGATGTGCTCTTCTTTATATGCCGAGTACGTCGAAAACTGAAGGGTCCCACTTGTCAGTGGCTATTGCTATTCTAGCAAAGGGAAGGTGTTTTTTCGGACCTTCGGCTCGGGGCCTTCGTCCATATCGCAATCTGAATTTATCATTCTAACAAATTAATATTGCGAGGGGCTACTGTTGGGGGCCTTCGGCTTCCGAAGGTCCTCAAAAACATGATTTAACAATGTTTCTGGAGTACAATGTGTGAACAAGTATCTTCGGACCCGAGTTAAAACCACAACATGAAGAAGCACAAAAGGGGTACGAAGGACGGCGCGGAGCCGAAGCTGTGTGTAGAAGAGCTTCGACATGATAGCGGAAAGAGAAACTGACTTAAAGATGAAAACGCTATTTAGACCTTGATGAATTATTATAGAGTTATTAGCAGATGTAAAGGGCATAGGTGTAATTTTACATGGGTTGCGTCCCGTGCCTATAAATAGATGAACAGTAACCCTGTACTGTTCACGCTGACTTGGCATTTGCTTTTGCATCACGCTTGTACCTTTGCCTTCTTTCAAGTCAAAGGTATATTTGTAACTCGATGTCATTTCTATTTGTTGATAGCAATAAAATAGAAATGAGTTGATAATAATACATAATTATTTATGTTATCTTTTATATTCCATATAATTCCTTCTTCATTATGATATGTAATGTTTATGGAGATATGTCCTTCATAACTTTCGTCCGAAAATCATTATATCTCAAGGGAAATAATGCTTCGAAGGACGAAGGACTTTAACGTTTAACATTTTCTGTGTTGCCTTGTTCTTAACTCTTGGCATTTGAGAACAAGTCCCCAACAAATACAAATTGAAAGAACATAATTTTTGAAATTGGTGGTGGTGCGTGCGGTCCTTTTGCTTTGGGCTAATACTTTCTCTCCTTTGGCATGAATCGCCAAAAACGGATACTTGTGAGTGAAATATAAGCCCTTTTTATTTCTCTCCCCCTTTGGCAAACAATATATGAGTGAAGATTATACCAATTTGGAGAGCGGTGCAGAGTGACGGCGAAGGATGTATAATTCGATGGAGTGGAGTGGAAGCCTTGTCTTCGCCGAAGACTCCATTTCCCTTTCAATCTATGACTTGGTATGCAATACACTTGAAAATCACATTAGTCATAGCATATGAAAGAGAGATGATCAAAGGTACATAAATGAGCTATGTGTGCAAAATATCAATCAAAATTCCTAGAATCAAGAATGTTTAGCTCATGCCTAAGTTTGGTAAAAGTTTTCTCATCTAGTGGTTTGGTAAAGATATCGACTAATTGTTCTTTGGTGCTAACATATGCAATCTCGATATCCCCCCATTGTTGGTGATCCCTCAAAAAGTGATACCGAATGTCTATGTGCTTAGTGCGGCTGTACTCAGCGGGATTATCCGCCATGCGGATTGCACTCTCATTATCACATAGGAGAGGAACTTTGGTTAATTTGTAACCATAGCCCCTAAGGGTTTGCCTCATCCAAAGTAATTGCGCGCAACAATGGCCTGCGGCAATGTACTCGGCTTTGGCGGTAGAAAGAGCTACAGAATTTTGCTTCTTTGAAGCCCAAGACACCAGGGATCTTCCCAAGAACTGACAAGTCCCTGATGTGCTCTTTCTATCAATTTTACACCCTGCCCAATTAGCATCTGAATATCCTATCAAGTGGATCCCTTGGGGTACCAAAGAACAAACTTAGGAGTATGAACTAAATATCTCAAGATTCGTTTCACGGCCCTAAGGTGAACTTCCTTAGGATCGGCTTGGAATCTTGCACACATGCATACGGAAAGCATAATATCCGGTCAAGATGCACATAAATAGAGTAAAGATCCTATCATCGACCGGTATACCTTTTGATCTACGGATTTACCTCCCGTGTCGAGGTCGAGATGCCCATTGGTTCCCATGGGTGTCTTGATGGGCTTGGCATCCTTCATCCCAAACTTGGTGAGTATGTCTTGAATGTACTTCGTTTGGCTGATGAAGGTGCCTTCTTGGAGTTGCTTGACTTGAAATCCTAAGAAATACTTCAACTCCCCCCATCATAGACATCTCGAATTTTTGTACCATGATCCTACTAAACTCTTCACATGTAGATTTGTTAGTGGACCCAAATATGATATCATCAACATAAATTTGGCATACAAACAAATCATTTGCAATAGTTTTAGTAAAGAGAGTAGGATCGGCTTTTCCGACTTTAAAGCCATTAGCGATAAGAAAATTTCTTAGGCATTCATACCATGCTCTTGGGGCTTTCTTGAGCCCATAAAGCGCCTTAGAGAGTTTATATACATGATTAGGGTACTCACTATCTTCAAAGCCGGGAGGTTGCTCAACATAGACCTCCTCCTTGATTGGTCCATTGAGGAAGGCACTTTTCACGTCCATTTGGTAAAGCTTAAAGCCATGGTAAGTAGCATAGGCAAGTAAAATGCGAATTGACTCAAGCCTAGCTACGGGTGCATAGGTTTCACCAAAATCCAAACCTTCGACTTGTGAATATCCCTTGGCCACAAGTCGAGCTTTGTTCCTTGTCACCACACCATGCTCATCTTGCTTGTTGCGGAAGGCTGTAACACCCTAATTTTGAGGGTATAAAATTTCTTTTCTAATATCCACCAAATTCAAGTGTTACCCTCTTTCTTTCCTTCTTTTCTACTCTTTTTCCAAATAGTGGAGAGTTATTTTGTTTTATATATGTAAGCCTAGTAAAATAAAACCCTAGAGGTGCTTTGATTGTTGCATCATGCTGGAGCATATATTATTTTGTTTGTGGAGTGCATTTTCTTTCTATTTAACGTATTGTCTTGGTGTGTATCCATTTATTTTTGTAGCTCTTTCTTGTGTATAAATATGAATAGGAATAATAGAAAAGAGCAAGAAAAAGAAGAAAATAGAAAAGAAAAGGAGCCCAAACCCTCTAGCCAGCCCACCCTCCCCCTCTTCCCCTTCCTGGGCCCGCGCTTGCATGGCCCAGCCGTGGCGGCCTCTCTCCCCCCATCTCGCGGCCCGACTCGGCCCAGGTGGCATATCCCTCCCCGAGGCCCAGCGCGCCAGCTGCGCTGCTCGCGCGTGCCCCAGCTAGCCCATTAGCGCGCGCGGCCCACCCCCGCTCCCTCGTGTCCCTAACTCCCGCAGCCCACCAAGCGGCCCACCAGCGCGCAGTAGCCCCGCCCCAAACCCTAGGGCGTGCCCTCCCACAGCCGCCTCAGCCGCCGGGCCCGCCTGTCAGGGGCGCCCAGCTCCTATGCCTCCTCCCGAACCACCCTGTCCTAGTTCTCGCCCACAACGCACCCGCCGAGCCTGGAGCAGTTGCCGCCGTCGAGGTAGGCCCCTCCAGCCCCCCTCTTCTATCCCTACGGCGAGCTCCTGCCCCTACCCTCGACGCAGGCGCGGCCTCGGCGCGGTCGTAGCTCCGGCACGGTCCCGGCTCAGCGGCACGGAGGCGCCCCCCCAGCGGTGCGGCGTCGCGGCAGCGCGTGGCGGCCCGGCGTGGTGGCCCGCGGGCAGCCCGCGTAGCCAGCGCAGCGGCTCGTCGGCCAGCCTGCGTGGCGCGCACGGCGGCTAGCCCCGGCTCGGCCCCGGCGTGTGCGCGGCCCGTTCACGACGCGTCAGCGTGGCCTTGCACGCGCGTGCTCGCGTAGTGCGTACGGTGCTTTGGCACGGCTCGCCGTGCCCCCGGCGCGCTCTTCTACCACTAGACGAGCCCGTCTACCCCCCCCCCCCCCCCCCGCCCGTGTATTTTATGCTCGCTAAGCACGTTGTTCATATCAATAAATGGAAACTCGATTTAGAAATTGGTTACGTTAATTATTTCATGTAGCTAATCTTGGACCTCGTTTAATGTTGATCAATTGAAAATAGTTATAATTCTATTAGTGCATGTGGCTAATACTTGTTAGTGTAACTCGATGGAATTAGATCACATAATGATTAGTTATGTATCTACCCGTAATACGCTTCGAGTATAGCTTTAACCACCGTGAGACCTTCTTTCTTCCCTTTCTAGCCATGGCGAATGCAATATCGTATGTCATATCTTATACATATTTGACTTATCTGCTCTCTTGTATGGTGTACTGTTTATTTCCTAATTCGAATGGATGGATGTATGTATGTTTGCGCTCGCATAGAGAACGATCTAGTTGAGGAGCCCGAAGAACTCGCAGGAGAAGCCCCTGAGCAGCAGTCGGTTGGTGGAGGCAAGTGTCCCTTGACCTATCTTTGTCATATACATTCTTTAATTCACCTCCCACATTTCACAGTTATACCTAAGGATTGACTAGCTTTTGTTATCCATATCCTTGTTTACCTATTTGTGTTGGATTATTATTGTTTATCTTTATGCTATTGCTCAACTCTAATCAATGAACATGATGAGATTTATCAATGATACGCTGTTTCCCTTCTTTCTTATGATGTTATACTTGTGTCATTCAAGGGGGCTCTAGCGGTTTCTCGAGTGCCTCTCCATAAGGACCTGTTCGTTGGATGACCGCCCGGGAAAACAGTGCAACCATGAGGGTGGAATGGGATGCCCTTAGCTGAATAATTAGAGGAACCGGGGTGTAGTTCGCTTAGCCGTCGTGCCGTTAATGGGGCTCGGTGTATGCGGCTTGCTCTGCCAAGTTTGGTTCGCCCCTTGGGGAGGAGTGCAGTGCATTTAGGAAACCTAACGGGCGGCTACAGCCTCGGGGAATCTTTGTAAAGGCTACATAGTGAAACCCTGCCTATTCACCTTGGTAGTGTTTAAGGGTTTGATCGGCCCGAGGCAAGAGGGAATCACGGTTTGTGGGTAAAGTGCGCAACCTCTATAGAGTGTTATAAAACTGATATATCAGCCGTGCTCGCGGTTATGAGCGACCGAGGGAGCTCCATTAATTAGTGATACTTGATCAGAGATGTTCGGTTTACAAGTGGTGATGAGGATGATGGATTTGGTTGTGACTCTAGTAATGGTAAGTGGTACTCTTTCCGTTTGGAAAGGAGTACGTCTGAGTTAATAACATGGGTTAACTCTAAAACTTGGCTTTCTCTACTTGTAATAATAATCTGACCAACTAAAAGCAACTGCTTGACTTACCCCCACATAAAGCTAGTCCACTACAGCCAAACAGGACACTTGCTGAGTATGTTGATGTGTACTCACCCTTGCTCTACACACCAAACCCCCCAGGTTGTCCACATTGCAACCACTGCTCAGGAGATGATGAAGCCGTGGAAAGAGACTTTAAGGAGTTCCAAGATTACGACGAGTTCTAGGCGTGGGTTAGCGGCAACCCTCAGTCGGCTGCCTGTGAAGGCCGCGTGTATCTACGTTTCGTTTTCGCACTTTGATTATTGTAAATACTATGTGGATGTCTCAGACATTTGATGTAATCGACTATTGTTTCCCCCTTTTATGTTATTATTTGAGCACTGTGTGATGATGTCCAGTTATGTAACTGCTGTGTACGTGATTTGCTGATCCTGGCACGTACATGGTTCGCATTCGGTTTACCTTCAAAACCGGGTGTGACATACGTGGTATCAAAGCTGTGCTGACTGTAGGACCGCTGATCTAGAGTAGCATTGGCCGTTTTAAGGACTTCTTGACTGTTACTTCACCTCATCCTTGATTCTGCTTCAAAATTTCAGTCATATCGACTAATTCTATGTTGTGCTCCTGAATGCCCCTTGCCAAAAGTCTTTTATTCTAGTATGGTATATACTTCTCTCAATCTAGTAGATCTGATCTCACTCTTGTGCTTGCGACATCTTTGTAGATGCCCCCCGACCATAACCTTTTTTGTCTGTTGGGATTCTTCCCTCTTCCGTCATTAAATTGCTACCCTTTGACTATCTTTGTTCTCTTAATATTAACATGCTCGTACACATAGATTCTTCAATACTCTTGTTTCAAATACTTACATCTGAATTTCTACTGCCTACTTAGACGTTGTCCTTGAACTCCTTGTCTCCTGAGACCCCCCTTCCTATTCCGTTGTGAAGCCGTTATTTTTTAGCTTTTCCTATTCCGTTGGTCTTGGTACGCCCGTACCATTGGAATCTTGCATACTAATATTTTTATATATGCTTACCTTCATATCCCAATGATTGTTCAAAACCTTTCGGTTAATATGCCCTTGATCACCCTTGCTTCTTGATGGTCCCTGAGCGACCATTCTATTTCACACATCCTTGATGATCTCACTGTTTCCTCATAACTTCCCTCGGTAATAATTTCTGTTACTTCAACCCTTCTGTTGGAACCTTACCTATCTTACCCTTGATTGTTTTCCCCACCTTGTCGTTTCGTGAGTCTTGCCTTAACTATATCCTTTGTCATGCTTTTAATTATTATCATATGCACCCTTAACACCTCTATATCCTACATTGATGTTTGTCTCATACCTGCCCTTTAAAATCGCCCCTCTTCCGTCTCATACCTTCCCTCTCTTGGTCGTATCCTCTTCTTTGGCTCGCGAGTTTGTAACCTCATCCTTTGTTGTGCTTTTGTTTCTTATTGCCTTTACCCTTCTCATCTCTCAATCTTACCTTGGCGATTACATTATGTTCGTTATCTAAAACCTCCAATCTCCCACCTTAGTTCAAGCGTGGTCTCTTACTTATCTCACCCATGGATATATCCTATACTTTACCACTTGCAAGACTTATCTTATCTCTATTCTTGATTGTACCTAGATTCCTGGGTTTTTTTGCACGTTTACCTCTTCCTTTATATCCTTGCCTATTATCACCTTTGACCCTTGACCTCTCTCCATATGTACCATGATGTTTACCTATTTCTTAGCCTCACTTATTCCATTTCAATCCGAGAGTGTTATTTTCCCTATCCTGCTCTTGTTTGTTTCTTTTCCCTTTGTCGCTTTGCAAGTCTTGTCTTACCTTAACTTCATCCTTTGTTGAGCTTTTGTTTGATATCATCCTTACCTTTGTAATCTGTAGATCTTGCCTTGATATTTATCTTAGGTCTGCTTGTTGAAATCCCCTCTTTTCTATCTCAGTTCGAGATCTATGTTTTACTTATCTCACCCTTGGCTATATCCTCTTCTTTACCGCATAAGCCTTGACATACCTCCATTCTTTGTTGTACTTATACCACTGGCTCTTCTGTGCTTTCGTCTTTTCCCTTATGCCCTTGTCTATTATCGCCTTTGACCCTTGTGATATTGAGGCCTTCCACCTAAATGTTTACTTTGAACTTATCCTTTAAAAGTATCCCCTTTCTCTCAACCCAGTTTGAGAGCTGTGAGTTACCCATCTCTCCCTTGATTTCTTTTCAATTCTTATCGCCTTATAGGTCTTGTCTTAATTCCATCATTGCTGTGTGTTTTATTTGCTATCACCATTACCTTGTCCTCCATCGGTCTTGCCTTGACACTTATCTTTATTCTTGCTCTTAAAAAAAACCTCCTCTCTTTCATCTCAATTTGAGAGTGGCAGTTTACCTATCTGGCCCTTGGACGTACCCTCTCATTTTTATTTTATTTTATTTGCAGGTCCTATCTTAACTCCATCCTTTATGGTACTAATATCTTTTGTCTTATGCTTATTTACCTCCTATCCTACATCTTTGTCCATTATTACCTTTAAAACCCTCGTGATATCTATGTCCTTACCCTCCTACTTATCTCGAACATGTCCTTTAAAGCCTCCTCTTTTCCATCCGTGTTTGAGGATAATGCCTCACCTATTCATCATTGACTGCTTCCCCTTTTTGACATCTTGCAAGTTTTGGTCTAAAATAAATTTTTGGTTGGGTGTTTGTCCATTATCACCTTAACCCTTGTCATCCCTTGATCTTTACCTTGATGCTTATCCTGTCCCTGCATTTTAAAGCCCCTCCCTCGTTCCAGTTCAAGAGTGTTGTCTTACCTACCCGCTCTTAGTCATTCCCTTTTCCTTTACCACGTTGCCAGTCATAGCATTTGTTTGATATACCCCTTACCCTTGTAATCACTAGATCTTGACTTGATATCTATCTAAGGTCTGCTTTTGGAAATATCCCCTTTTCTATCTCAACCCGAGAGTGTTGTTCTACCCATTATGCCCTTGGTCGTATCCTCTTGTTGATCGCTTACAATGCTTGCTTTAACTCCATTTTTTATGGTGCTCGTGTCCCTGTTCTGCACGTCTTGTTCTTCTCCTTGTCCTTCAACAACCTTAGAGAGTAGTTATTTATTTTTATTTTTTTTCAAGAAAGACCACCATTTAAATAGAAGGAACGTGTAGCGACGGAATGTTTGTTGTTGTATGCTTGTGCTGTTTGTTTTTGTGTGATGACTGATTTGCTTCTTTGTGATGAGTGTTGATGTGTTGTGGCCCTTGGTCCGCAATGACATCAGTTTACTAGTTGAGTGCCATAGAGTTAGGTAGTTGGGTGCTCCCCCTTTCCTCTCTTTAATCCATCTATGCTTACCTCTTCTATCTGTAGTCTTTCCTCTTGCACCTGTCCATTTGGCAACCTCCAACTCCTCCAAATCAGTCAAGATCGGAGTCGGCAACATCTTCATCAAGTGCGTATCAACGCTCCTGTTAAGGGGGTTAGCCGCTAACCATAATGAAGATAACGCGATCAACATCAACCAACAAGATCATAGTAGCGCAGCGGAAGCGTGCGTGGGTCCTAACCCACAGGTCCAGGATATCCTCAAGAATTGCATCAATCAGTCTCAAGCATCTGAAAGTCAAAGCAATAAGTCCGCAAGTTAAGGTTGCAAAGTGAAAGTCAACTCAAGAAAGTCATGATCAACCGATTAACCAATCTCATTTTCTTGCTAGCCTCTTCTTGAATCTTGAGGGCAAGATTCTGTTAAAGGGGTTAGATTTGTAACACCCTAAATTTGAGGGTATAAAATTTCTTTTCTAATATCCACCAAATTCAGGTGTTACCCTCTTTCTTTCCTTCTTTTCTACTCTTTTTCCAAATAGTGGAGAGTTATTTTGTTTTATATATGTAAGCCTAGTAAAATAAAACCCTAGAGGTGCTTTGATTGTTGCATCATGCTGGAGCATATATTATTTTGTTTGTGGAGTGCATTTTCTTTCTGTTTAACATATTGTCTTGGTGTGTATCCATTTATTTTTGTAGCTCTTTCTTGTGTATAAATATGAATAGGAATAATAGAAAAGAGCAAGAAAAAGAAGAAAATAGAAAAGAAGGAGCCCAAACCCTCTAGCCAGCCCACCCTCCCCCTCTTCCCCTTCTTGTGCCCGCGCTCGCGTGGCCCAGTCGTGGCGGCCACTCTCCCCCCATCCCGCGGCCCGACTCAGCCCAGGTGGCATATCCCTCCCCGAGGCCCAGCGCGCCAGCTGCGCTGCTCACGCGTGCCTCAGCCGGCCCATTAGCGCGCGCGGCCCACCCCCGCTCCCCCCTCGCGTCCCTAACTCCCACAGCCCACCAGCGTGCAGCAGCCCCACCCCAAACCCTAGGGCGCGCCCTCCCACAGCCGCCCCAGCCGTCGGGCCCGCCTGTCAAGGGCGCCTACCTGAGAGCACCTAGAGGGGGGGGGGTGAATAGGTGATCCTGTGAAACTTAAACTTATAGCCACAAAAACTTGTTAAGTGTTAGCACAATAATTTGCCAAGTGGCTAGAGAGGAGTCTCAACAAAACACAATACCACAAGAGATCAAACACATAGATGACACAGTGGTTTATCTCGTGGTTCGGCCAAGACTAACGCTTGCCTACTCCACGTTGTGGCGTCCCAACGGACGAGGGTTGCAATCAACCCCTCTCAAGCGGTCCAAAGACCAACTTGAATACCATGGTGTTTTGCTTTGCTTTTCAATATCCCGTTTGCAAGGAATCTCCACAACTTGGAGTCTCTCGCCCTTACACTTGAAGTTCACAAAGAAACACGGAGTAAGGGAGGGAAGCAACACACACAAATCCACAGCAAAATGCGCACACACACGGCCAAGAATCGAGCTCAAAAGACTATCTCAAAGTTCTCACTAGAACGGAGCTCGAATCACTTAGAATGACAAACGAATGCGCAAAGACTGAGTGTGGATGATCAAGAATGCTCTAAGGTTGCTTGGTGTACTCCTCCATGCGCCTAGGGGTCCCTTTTATAGCCCCAAGGCAGCTAGGATCCGTTGAGAGCAAATCTGGAAGGCCAAACTTGCCTTCTGTCATCGGGGGCACCGGACAGTCCGGTGCACACCGGACACTGTCCGGTGCCCGATTTCCTTCCTTAAATAGCGAAGCCGACCGTTGGCAGACTTGGAGCCGTTGGCGCACCGGACATGTCCGGTGCACACCAGACAGTCCGGTGCCCCCTCCCGACCGTTGGCCCGGCCACGTGTCGCGCGCAGATTCTGCGGCCGACCGTTGGCTCACCGGACAGTCCGGTGCACACCGGACAGTCCGGTGAATTTTAGCCGTACGCCGTCGCGAATTCCCAAGAGCGGCCACTTCACGCCGAGTCAGCCTGGAGCACCAGACACAGTCCGGTGCACCACCGGACAGTCCGGTGTGCCAGACTGAGCTGAGTCTTGGCTGTACACAGCCAAGCCTTTTTCACCTCTTTTCTTTTCTTCTTCTTTCTGTTTCTAACACTTAGATAAGTATATTAGTACACAAAACCAATGTACTAAGGCTTAGAAACATACCTTTACTCTTGATTTGCACTTTGTTCATCCATGAGCATAAATTCACATTTAAGTACTTGTGTTGGCACTCAATCACCAAAATACTTAGAAATGGCCCAAGGGCACATTTCCCTTTCAATCTCCCCCTTTTTGGTGATTTATGCCAACACAACATAAAGCGACTAGAACAAGTGCAATATCACTTCAAATAAAACTCAAATTTATTTTGATTCAATTTTGGCATATATGGATCATCCTTTGCCACCACTTGGTTTGTTTTTGCAAATCAAACTCAAATCTCTATCTCTAAGTCAAACACACATGTTGAAGCATAAATAGAGTCATTCCAAAAGAGATTGATTCAAGATTTCAAAAACTCCCCTTTTTCCCATAATCAATACTTCTCCCCACAAGAAGCCAACTTTTGACACGAGAGACAACAAAAGAGTTTTGACAAACCAAAAGCTCTATTCTACTGTTTTCAAAATCTCTCAAGTGGTAGCTGATCCATTTATCGCTTTGGCCTTTATTTTCTCCCCCTTTGGCATCAAGCACCAAAACAGGATCAATCTTGGCCCGATAACCCCATTGCCTCACCAAAATCTTCAATTAAGAGCAAATGGCAATAAGAGTTCATGAGATGAACTTGGAATAAGTTACCCTCTCATCGGAGTGCAGTGGAAGTCTTTCATGGTCCAAGTCCACCTTTTCCCTTTCAATCCTCCTTCGAGACTAAATCATCAAACTCAAGCACATGGTTAGTCTCAAAAGGGTCAAGTTGTAACACATCTCCCCCTAAACATGTGCATCACTTTGCAACGGACTTGTGAGGTCCAGGGAGTGTTTGTACAACTTGAGCACCACAATAAGCAACAAAATGCAGAAAGAAACATGATCATAATTCATAAGGCATAAACACATGAATGCTACAATTCAATCCAAGTTCCGCGAATCTAAGACATTCAGCTCACTACGCAACCTGCAAAAGGTCTTCTCATCTAGAGGCTTGGTAAAGATATCGGCTAGCTAGTTCTCGGTGCTAACATGAAACACTTCGATATCTCCCTTTTGCTGGTGGTCTCTCAAAAAGTGATGCCGGATGTCTATGTGCTTTGTGCGGCTGTGCTCAACAGGATTTTCCGCCATGCGGATAGCACTCTCATTATCACATAGGAGTGGGACTTTGCTCAGATTGTAGCCAAAGTCCCGGAGGGTTTGCCTCATCCAAAGCAGTTGCGCGCAACACTGTCCTGCGGCAACGTACTCGGCCTCAGCGGTGGATAGGGCAACGGAGGTTTATTTCTTAGAGTTCCATGACACCAGGGACCTTCCTAAGAATTGGCACGTCCCCGATGTACTCTTCCTATCAACCTTACATCGAGCATAGTCGGAGTCTGAGTATCCAACCAAGTCAAAGGTAGACCCCTTTGGATACCAGAGCCCGAAGCAAGGCGTAGCAACCAAATATCTAAGAATTCGCTTCACCGCCACTAAGTGACACTCCTTAGGATCGGATTGAAATCTAGCACACATGCATACACTAAGCATGATATCCGGTCTACTAGCACATAAATAAAGTAAAGACCCTATCATTGACCGGTATGCTTTTTGATCAACGGACTTACCTCCTTTGTTGAGATCGGTGTGTCCGTCAGTTCCCATCGGAGTCTTTGCGGGCTTGGCGTCCTTCATCCCAAACCGCTTTAGCAGATCTTGCGTGTACTTCGTTTGGGAGATGAAAGTGCCGTCCTTGAGTTGCTTCACTTGGAACCCAAGGAAGTAGTTCAACTCGCCCATCATCGACATCTCGAATTTCTGCGTCATTACCCTGCTGAACTCTTCACAAGACTTTTGGTTAGTAGAACCAAATATTATGTCATCGACATAAATTTGGCACACAAAAAGATCACCGTCACAAGTCTTAGTGAAAAGAGTTGGATCGGCTTTCCCAACCTTGAAAGCATTAGCAATTAAAAAGTCTCTAAGGCATTCATACCATGCTCTTGGGGCTTGCTTAAGTCCATAGAGTGCCTTAGAGAGCTTACACACGTGGTCGGGGTACCGTTCATCCTCGAAGCCAGGGGGTTGCTCCACGTACACCTCCTCCTTGATTGGCCCGTTGAGGAAAGCGCTCTTCACATCCATTTGGAACAACCTGAAAGAATGGTGAGCGGCATATGCTAGCAAGATAAGAATTGATTCTAGCCTAGCCACAGGAGCAAACGTCTCCTCAAAGTCCAAACCTGCGACTTGGGCATAACCTTTTGCCACAAGTCGAGCCTTGTTCCTCGTCACCACCCCGTGCTCGTCCTGTTTGTTGCGGAACACCCACTTGGTTCCCACAACATTTTGCTTGGGACGAGGCACCAGTGTCCAAACTTCATTGCGCTTGAAGTTGTTGAGTTCCTCCTGCATGGCCAATACCCAATCCGGATCTAGCAAGGCCTCCTCTACCCTGAAAGGCTCAATAGAAGAGACAAAGGAGTAATGCTCACAAAAGTTAACTAATCGAGATCGAGTAGTTACTCCCTTGCTAATGTCACCCAAAATTTGGTCGACGGGATGATCCCTTTGAATCACTGCTCGAACTTGGGTTGGAGGTGCCGGTTGCGCTTCTTCCTCCATCACGTGATCATCTTGTGCTCCCCCTTGATCACATGCCTCCTTTTGATGAACCTGTTCATCGTCTTGAGGTGGGGGATGCACCGTTGTTGAGGAAGAAGGTTGATCTCGTTCCTCTTGTTCCTGTGGCCGCACTTCTCCAATCGCCATGGTTCGTATAGCGGCCGTCGGAACATCTTCTTCATCTACATCATCACAATCAACAACTTGCTCTCTTGGAGAGCCATTAGTCTCATCAAATACAACGTCGCTAGAGACTTCAACCAAACCCGATGATTTGTTGAAGACTCTATACGCCTTTGTATTTGAGTCATAACCTAACAAAAACCCTTCTACAGCTTTGGGAGCAAATTTAGAATTTCTACCCTTCTTCACTAGAATGTAGCACCTGCTCCCAAATACACGAAAGTAAGATACATTGGGTTTGTTACCAGTTAGTAGCTCATACGAAGTCTTCTTGAGGAGGCGATGAAGGTAGACCCTGTTGATGGCGTGGCAAGCCGTGTTCACGGCTTCCGACCAAAAACGCTCGGGGGTCTTGAATTCTCCAAGCATCGTCCTCGCCATATCGATTAGCGTCCTGTTCTTCCTCTCTACCACACCATTTTGCTGTGGTGTGTAGGGAGCGGAGAACTCGTGCTTGATCCCTTCCTCCTCAAGGAACTCCTCCACTTGAAGGTTCTTGAACTCGGACCCGTTGTCGCTCCTTATCTTCTTCACCTTGAGCTCAAACTCATTTTGAGCTCTCCTGAGAAAGCTCTTGAGGGTCCCTTGGGTTTCAGACTTATCCTGCAAAAAGAACACCCAAGTGAAGCGGGAAAAGTCATCAACAATAACTAGACCATACTTACTTCCTCCTATGCTTAGATAGGCGATGGGTCCGAAGAGGTCCATATGTAGCAGCTCGAGAGGTCTTGATGTGGTCATCACATTCTTGCTGTGATGCGCTCCTCCCACCTGTTTACCTGCCTGACAAGCTGCACAAGGTCTATCTTTTTCGAATTGTACGTTAGTCAAACCTATCACGTGTTCTCCCTTTAGAAGCTTGTGAAGGTTCTTCATCCCCACATGTGCTAAGCGGCGATGCCACAACCAGCCCATGCTAGTCTTAGCAATTAAGAATGCATCTAGACCGGCCTCTTCTTTTGCAAAATCAACTAGGTAAAGTTTGCCGTCTAATACACCCTTAAAAGCTAGTGAACCATCACTTCTTCTAAAGACAGACACATCTACATTTGTAAAAAGACAATTATATCCCATATTGCATAGTTGACTAACGGATAGCAAATTGTAACCAAGAGACTCAACTAAAAACACATTAGAGATGGAGTGCTCATTAGAAATTGCAATTTTACCTAACCCTTTTACCTTGCCTTGATTCCCATCACCGAATATAATTGAATCTTGGGAATCCTTATTCTTGACGTAGGAGGTGAACATCTTCTTCTCCCCCGTCATATGGTTTGTGCATCCGATGTCAATAATCCAGCTTGAACCCCCGGATGCATAAACCTGCAAGGCAAATTTAGGCTTGGGACTTAGGTACCCAACTCTTGTTGGGTCCTACAAGGTTAGTCACAATTGTCTTAGGGACCCAAATGCAAGTTTTATCACCCTTGCATTTTGCCCCTAATTTCCTAGCAATCACCTTTCTATCCTTTCTACAAATTGCAAAGGAAGCATTCAAAGCATGATATATTGTAGAAGGTTAATTAACTTTCCTAGGAACATTAGCAACCTTTCTTCTAGGCATATTATGAACAACATTTCTCCTACCAACATTTCTATCATGCACATAGGAAGAACTAGAAGCAAACATGACATGAGAATCAAAATCATCATTATAACTTCTATAAGCCTTTCTAGTTTGTCTCCTATCATGGTACATAAAAGCATGGTTCTTTTTAGCACTACTTGCCATAGGGGCCTTCCCTTTCTCCTTTGCGGAGATGGGAGCCTTATGGCTTGTTAAGTTCTTGGCTTCCCTCTTGAAGCCAAGCCCATCCTTAATTGAGGGGTGTCTACCAATCGTGTAGGCATCTCTAGCAAATTTTAGTTTATCAAAATCACTTTTGCTAGTCTTAAGTTGAGCATTAAGACTAGCCAATTCATCATTAAGTTTGGAAATTGAAACTAGGTGTTCACTACAAGCATCAATGTCAAAATCTTTACACCTATTACAAGTTTCAACAATTTCCACACAAGATGTTGATTTACTAGCTACTTCTAACTTAGCATTCAAATCAGTATTAACACTTTTTAATTTAGAGATGGATTCATGACAAGTGGATAATTCACTAGAGAGCATCTCATTCCTTTTAATTTCTATAGCAAGAGAATTTTGTGCACTAACAAATTTATCATGCTCCTCATATAAAAGATCCTCTTGTTTTTCTAGTAATCTATTCTTGTCATTCAAAGCATCAATCAATTCATTAATCTTATTAATTTTAGATCTATCTAATCCCTTGAATAAGCATGAGTAATCTATCTCATCATCATCACTAGACTCATCCTCACTTGAAGAAGCATAAGTACTAGTATTAGGAGTGCTTACTTTCTTCTCCCTTGCCATGAGGCAAGTGTGACGCTCGTTGGGGAAGAGGGATGACTTGTTGAAGGCAGTGGCGGCGAGTCCTTCATTGTCGGAGTCGGACGAGGAGCAGTCCGAATCCCACTCCTTGCCAAGATGAGCCTTGCCTTTTGCCTTCTTATAGTTCTTCTTTTTCTCCCTCTTGTTCCCTTGATCCTGATCACTATCATTGTCGGGACAGTTAGCAATAAAATGACCAAGCTTACCGCATTTGAAGCATGAGCGCTTCCCCTTGGTTTTGGTCTTGCTTGGCTGTCCCTTGCGACCTTTAAGCACCGTCTTGAATCTTTTGATGATGAGAGCCATCTCTTCATCATTAAGTCCGGCCGCCTCAAACTGTGCCACCTTGCTAGGTAGCGCCTCCTTGCTTCGTGTTGCTTTGAGAGCAAGGGGTTGCGGCTCGTTGATCGGACCATTCAAGGCATCGTCCACGTACCTCGCCTCCTTGATCATCATTCGCCCGCTGACAAATTTCCCAAGAACTTCTTCGGGCGACATCTTGGTGTACCTGGGATTTTCACGAATATTGTTCACTAAATGAGGATCAAGAACGGTAAATGACCTTAGCATGAGGCGGACGACGTCGTGGTCCGTCCATCGCGTGCTCCCGTAGCTCCTTATTTTGTTGATAAGGGTCTTGAGCCGGTTGTATGTTTGAGTTGGCTCCTCGTCCCTTATCATTGCGAACTGTCCAAGCTCGCCCTCCACCAACTCCATCTTGGTGAGCAAGGTGACATCATTCCCCTCATGAGAGATCTTGAGGGTGTCCCAGATCTGCTTGGCATTGTCCAAGCCGCTCACCTTATGGTACTCGTCCCTGCACAAAGAGGCTAGCAACACAGTAGTAGCTTGTGCATTTTTATGAATCTGTTCATTAATAAACATGGGACTATCCGTACTATCAAAGTGCATTCCACTTTCTACAATCTCCCATATGCTAGGATGGAGAGAGAACAAGTGAGTACGCATT